>NC_135741.1:44009804-44383456 GCF_041903045.1 Epinephelus lanceolatus
ACGCAATATATCATAAATGGTTAAAACTAGCTTTTTCTCTGCAGTGAATACCATGCGTGCATCACTGATATGATCTAGTCGAACTCCTCTTAAAATCAATCAGAGGCAAGTCCAAGCACGCCAGCCAGAGCCCAACACTTCTAGCATCAGGATGCCCCACATGTTAACAATGTCTGTCAATAAACCATTTGATTCTAATGTCACTCAGTCCTATAGCTGGCCTTTAAATCAGTCCCTATGACAACATAATGTACACTGATGTTAAGAGCACAAAAGAAAATATAAATCAAGGCTACTGAGTCAAACAAGTGAGGCACTTCTCTGCCAAACGGTTGCACAAAGACTTGTGTTTTTTGCCATGTCAAGTGGCAATATATCATATTCCACTTTACAATGTCAAACACACTGAAGAATCAGTGGTAAAGATAATAATTATACAACCAGGAGTCAGTTATATCCTTCTCATGAGCAACAACACAAAGCAAGTATAAAAACCATCAATATGTGATGCCTGCAGTTGTGCATTAATTAGCCTCATTTAGACAAAGAGAACCCTGGGTGTCTTTGAAATCATAACACAAAACAGAACAAAAAGTCTTTCAAAAACATCATGACCAAATAGCTAAAATAATACCTCTCTGAATGATGACGCTACAAAGCACTAAATAATGCACAGTACTTGCTTTACTGTTGTAGTTTGAATGTATGAATCCAGCACATACAATAGGCTATACTATCAACACAATGGTGTCTATAAAATGCAGATCGACACCAATGTGTGTTTTACAGTACTGCATCCACATACCCTCAGAGTGTTAGGTGACATACACGTGCTCCGCTTTGCGCCTTCAAATTCAGTTTTCAATGTAGATGCACGGCAGCTGTGCTCAAACGCAAATGCGACGCTGTCGCGACATGCATGCATTCCCCAGCGCCTATTTTTCAGGGAGTGATGGCTGTGCAACCGCAACAAGCACCATATCCTAGCATATTTACTTGAAATCCTGAGTGCAGAGCTGATCTTCATCGCAGCCATCGTGCCCTGAAAAGTAGGCGCTTGGGAGTGCGTGCGCGCTGCGACAGCGTCGCATTTGCATTTGAGCGCAGCTGCCGCGCATCTACATTAAAAACAATAAAAAAATGCGCCATGTGTACGGCCCCTGGGGTTAGATCTCACTGTTTTCTGTGTTGTCATCAAACAAAAATGATCAGCTGCTTTGTCCTGTTTTAACTATGGAGACCCTCGCTATGTACTGATTGGATCTATAAGCCTTAATTCCATGAATAACTGACTGGCTGAGTGACACTGACAGTTGAAAAAAAAACAAAAACAAATGAGCAATAACAAAAATATTTTTAAAGAGACACCTGTGAATATATAAGAATTATTTAGCTAAAATTAACCATCCTGTGTCAACTTACCAGTGACACCAACTCATTGCACCAACCCAAAATCTGTGATTTAAGTTTGTATGGAGGCCTAAAAAAAAAACTCTGTCATTCATGTCCCCTCGATCTCACCTTACCTATAGTGCACCCTGGGAGGAAACAGATCATGTAACTTCTTTTATACAGAAGCAGTAAGCAATTGAATCATTTAAGCATCATTAAACATGTAGAAAGTTTTGTTTTGGTGATAGCAGAAATGGCAAAAATATCAAGCTAATGGCAACAAGACAATAGGCTTAAGAGGACATATAAGGTCATTTTGGCTCATCTACAGCATAAAACATAAATGGTATGAATGGTAATCTTTATGTTGGGGAATGTATGGGCCACTGCAGCATTATTCACTTAATTTACAGGGTGAGTAGGACTTCCTGTGTGAAGTTATTGGATTTCACCTTTAAATATTTGGCAGGTTTCTTAATCCAGTTTGTAATTGGGTGAAGGTATCAAGTCAAGGTGTCAAGATAGTTTCTCATCCTGCCAGAGGTCTCACTTCCTTTCATTTTTTTGGTCAGAAAACTGCTGCTATACTTCTCTCTATGGGTTAAACTGTTCAAGTATTCCATACTTCAATTCACATTGCAATTAATAACATCATAGCAGAGGTTTTAGATTGCTGTCAAAGGCAAAATACCCTTTAGACATCACTAACTGGGGCATCACTAGCCCCACTTGTGACCTCGGCACTCTCTAAGTTGCTCTGAGACTTATTAGTTATTTCATGCTAAAAAAAGGCCATTTGATGTCAGGATTGCCAGTTGTGTGTGCCAATTGGTGTGTTTCGACCACTGGTGCTGCTCTCGACTGGGTGTGACGGGTGTATGGGCAGGAAATTGACACCATGGAGATTGCTAGTGTGCAGACTCTGGCTCTAAATGACTTCACCAGTGCAAGATGGCAGATGACGTATCCAAGATGTTTTGGTGTCATTTTTGCACAGTAGGATGAGTGTAGACATATTGTCCATCCTTAAATCCAGTCTATGGTCACACATGGCTACCTATTGAAATCTTAGGGGAAGAATAGTTGTTCAGTAGTGTGTTACATCTTCAGAAAGTTTTTTTTTTCTAGTGCTGAAAGTGTCTCAGCAACAGTTTATAACCCCATGTAAATGTATTGATGGTTTACCCCTGGATTAGGTAGGTGCAATATGCATGCTGGCCTTGTTTTGACTCACAAGTGTTGCCTTCGGTTTACACTGTGACAGACTAACAACAAATTACGGTCTGGGTTTTCTGTTCTGTTTATAACTAATGTAGCTTGATTGCTTTAGTTAAGACACATTTGTGGCTTATTAGACATATCAGGAGCTTGTAAATAAAAGGACAACACAGGTTAAATGCCTTTTTAACATTTCATGCATCAGTAACCTCTAGATATGATGAATAACTAAGCTCCCTCATCTCCTCTTCCCAGGACAGACAGCAAATGATGAAAAAAATAAAATATTACCATGATTACAGACATAAGGTATATATATGTATTCAAGCATACACAGGATGAGAAGATTGGTACCAAACCAATTTAATATATAAGGCTATCTAAAAAAGATGTACACCTCCAATGGGCCACAGTCTACTGAGGAGCTCTTTGAGGATGGGAAGCCAATGATGCATGATGGAATCAGGAGGTGGGAGAAAGGGAAACTTGACCTGTTGGGGAGGGAATGGTGGTTGCGAGGTTATAGGTTGAGTTCTGTGAGGATGACTGAGGCGATGCCAAAGGGCTGTAAATAGGCCTGGCAGAGATGGTTGAAGAGGGAGAGTGTTGAGCAGCAGTAGTTGTTGTTGGGGAGTCCGAGCTAACCTCATCCCCTTCTTCTGAGTCCCACACTTCACTCTGCAAGTAGTCTGCAAATAAGGCCTTGGCTCGCTGTAGCACCCTGCTCAGGTTGTGGCGACGCACAAGGCGATCAAAGTGCATGGCTAGCTCATTGTAATCCAAGCTGTTCTTGATGATGTGGTCTCGATGCTCCAGCAGGATGGACAGGCACAGGAACAGCATGAAGGGATTGCCTTTGCCAAACTCTTGAGGAGGCGGCAAGGAACACGGTTTGATGCTGGTGGTGTCAGCTTTTGAAGAACTGGGTGTGTTAGCTGTGGTGCTGGGGGATTTGCTTCCAGGTGAAAGGAGATTGTTGGAGGACGACCTGCTGCCAGACAGCGAGGGGCCTCTTCCAAAGGACAAAATGGGTGAAGAGAGCAGGGATCGATTCTGATTGTGGGTTGGAGATGCAACAGATGTTTTTACAGTGGGGGTCGTAGGTGAGTTAATCCCTGTACTGCTGAGGACTTGGGCAGAGGAGGTCAAAACTTTTGGGACAGTTCTTGGAGAGGCCTCACTTCCATTGGTTGGGGATGGGGATTTTGGAGGAGAGTCTGGAGAAGCACCTGGCCAGCTGGAGGGTGAAGCTGAAGATGTGGGAGAGCCAGATGGGCTATTTTTCCAGATTGGTAGGCCACTAGGGAAGAGAGGAAGGGATGATCCTGGAGAGAAACCACTGTCACAGTTTTTTATGAGAGGTGTTCTCTCTCCTGGATCCTCCTCACTGTCAACTGTGGACTGGCGCCTTGGGATGCTTGTTACTGGCTTTGAAGATACCAAAACCTGTGGATGCTCAGCATCCTCCATATGAAAGCTATCTTCATTCCGGGCAGTATAGTATTTAAACTCCCCGAAACTAGTTTGCCTCTCAAAAGGAGGAGCCTCCAAATCTGCCTTTTCAATGGTCACTTGAGGAACATCATATTCACCATCGCTTCCCTTTTCTTTTATGACAGCATTCCTGCTCATATCTGGCTCTTCTCTTGACGGTCTCAGCATATGTCGTCTACGCTGCTTCTCTTTTTGTTCCTTATCATCACCGAGGCAATTCTCAACTACCTTGTCCTTGTCTCTGAGGGACACTGTTTCACTGGTTTCAACTAGTGGTCCCAGAAGCTCTACTTCAGTTTCAGGAGGATCTGGGGGCAGGGAGCTCCAAGTTACCTCAAGCATCCTCAAAGCATCATCAAAAGCAAACTCTCGCTTGAGCTCCAGAAGCAGCCAGCGGTAACAGAAGAAGAGGTCGTCAGCTCCTCTGGACACCAGGTAAGAGTAGAATTCAGGATCTGAGTACTGCAGAAGCAGCTTTAGATGCTGGAACTTGATAGACATAAGCTGCCCATCTGGCCGGAAGTTCCCCTCCAAGCGTTTCATGATGCCACAAAAGCAAATGAAGGCATGCGCCTCATTGTCCATTACAGCAAGTATAGGGGACGCAATATCACTCATACCTTGACAGTATGATATCTGAAAAACAAAACACATCCACACAAAGTTACAGAAGTCTACAGTGTACAAATAAACACAGAATCCTAAATCATGTAGATATGTAGATGCTTTTAAACATGCAAAAGAAACATCAACCTCTGATCGTATGTCTATTGGTATGCCACCTATTTTCTTCTGTTTCTTCTGCTTGTTTATATATTTCTTTATTTGAATTCCCCAACCGATATGGAGAGTAGGAAATGCCTCATGGACACCCCACATCTCCCAACTGTTAGAAATCAGATGGCCTGTCCATGAACCCTCCTAAAATGATTTTTTTGATGCCTATGGTATATAAAAAAACTGCTGTATTTGACGTTGTTTAAGCAGTTTACTAATACGACCTATTACTAGAAAGCTCCACACCTCACAGTGCTGACCATTTCAAGATAAAACCACCACAGCAAGCTCAACAGATGCTTCTATCTGACAAAAAACACTTATAACCCACCTATGAAGCGTTATTGTATTATCCACAGATCTATATTATCCAGACTGAATCACACTTAACACACAGTTCCCATTTCACTTTTCATACACAAGTCCAGACGATCTAAATCAAGCAAAATATTTAGTCCAAACACATTATTACATCCACACATATCCACAAACTCCTGCTGCACAAATGTTCATATTTCTCCACATTATCCAAACTTCTGTCCTGCATGTAAACAAACTGGCTGAAAGAGACCTCAAAATGGAGGCAGTCTTCTAGGGTTTACATTGAGACTTCACTTGAGCCAGTAAAAAATAACTTAATTCACTGGGCCGACTGCTGGCAACTTCTAAGGTGGAACGTTTACTTGTTATGTTACTCAATGCATGAGCGGACGACGTGAATCCATCAGCACACCTCAGATTTCAACATGACAACACTGACCATTCCATTAGTTCTTACTGTCTCTCTTGGATGACGTACACATTTAGTAATGAGTGGATCTTCAAGCATTTGAAATATATATTAATTTTGTTTTTATGTGAACTGCATATATTCTAATCCTCACTTGAAGGAGAAAAAAAAAGCATTGTGGAGCGTCGTTCCTGTGGGCTATGGCAATACTTACCCCCTGCGCTTGCCTGAGAGGGACAAAATGCACAAAACTGCTATTTTTAAATATCCCCTCGAGAGAGACTCTCACTGCAGCCTGTTTGATTTTGTTCTGAAAGGGTGCTTTTTTTTTCATTTTCTAAAAATTTTGTACTATCAAGCCTTGCATTTTTTCAAGTGTTTTCTTTCTGAAGCTTGCTACCCGGCAAAAATAATCTATCTGATACTCAGCCTCAGAAGTGCTGTAGTCAGGGTTTGTTATTCTACATCCAGCCAGTATCACATGGAATCAAGAAGCCTGTCGCTGTCCCACAGCTGAGAATTTTGGGTGAACCACCAGCAACTATCCCCACTAAAGACACTGCTGCTGGCTCTGAAGTAAAACCACTGGGTTGTCCCACCCGCAAGCCTCATCAGCTCAGCAAGCTATTTTCTCCAGAGTGGCCGGAGATCTTCACAAGCTGCTGAGGCTTCTTCCTGCTGTAGCCCTCACAGTCTGACAGGCTCTGTAACTCCTGGCTGCCACGCAAGTCAACAACACAGTGCAACAACCTGGAAGTCAGCTACAGTCCCCTCTCTGCAGCGACACTTCAAACCAGTGGGCTAAACCCTTCTTTCATGTGATCAGAGGTGATGTCGAATAAAATTAATAAATTAATTTATTACCTTAGAGCAGTTGATTGCCCTTAACATCTCTCTATAGCTCTTAAATGACCTACTTCACATCACCATTCCTCATTAACATTCATATTACCGCGCAGCGGTCGCAGGTTCGAGTCCACCCTGCAACCCTTTGCTGCGTGTCAGTCCCCACTCTCTCTCTCTGTCTCCCCATTTCACACACTGTCCTATCCATTAAAGGCAAAAGCCCACAAAAATAATCTTTAAAAAAAACCCAAAAAAACATTCATATTACCATTCACAATATATACATTATATACACACGTGTGTATATTATATATATATATATATATATATATATATATATATATATATATATATATATATATATATATATATATATATATATATGTATATAGTACAGGCCAAAAGTTTGGACACACCTTCTCATTCAATGCGTTTTCTTTATTTTCATGACTATTTACATTGTAGATTCTCACTGAAGGCATCAAAACTATGAATGAACACATGTCGAGTTATGTACTTAACAAAAAAAGGTGAAATAACTGAAAACATGTTTTATATTCTAGTTTCTTCAAAATAGCCACCCTTTGCTCTGATTACTGCTTTGCACACTCTTGGCATTCTCTCCATGAGCTTCAAGAGGTAGTCACCTGAAATGGTTTTCCAACAGTCTTGAAGGAGTTCCCAGAGGTGTTTAGCACTTGTTGGCCCCTTTGCCTTCACTCTGCGGTCCAGCTCACCCCAAACCATCTGGATTGGGTTCAGGTCCGGTGACTGTGGAGGCCAGGTCATCTGCCGCTGCACTCCATCACTCATCCTTCTTGGTCAAATAGCCCTTACACAGCCTGGAGGTGTGTTTGGGGTCATTGTCCTGTTGAAAAATAAATGATCGTCCAACTAAACGCAAACCGGATGGGATGGCATGTCGCTGCAGGATGCTGTGGTAGCCATGCTGGTTCAGTGTGCCTTCAATTTTGAATAAATCCCCAACAGTGTCACCAGCAAAACACCCCCACACCATCACACCTCCTCCTCCATGCTTCACAGTGGGAACCAGGCATGTGGAATCCATCCGTTCACCTTTTCTGCGTCTCACAAAGACACGGCGGTTGGAACCAAAGATCTCAAATTTGGACTCATCAGACCAAAGCACAGATTTCCACTGGTCTAATGTCCATTCCTTGTGTTTCTTGGCCCAAACAAATCTCTTCCGCTTGTTGCCTCTCCTTAGCAGTGGTTTCCTAGCAGCTATTTGACCATGAAGGCCTGATTGGCACAGTCTCCTCTTAACAGTTGTTCTAGAGATGGGTCTGCTGCTAGAACTCTGTGTGGCATTCATCTGGTCTCTGATCTGAGCTGCTGTTAACTTGCGATTTCTGAGGCTGGTGACTCGGATGAACTTATCCTCAGAAGCAGAGGTGACTCTTGGTCTTCCTTTCCTGGGTCGGTCCTCATGTGTGCCAGTTTGGTTGTAGCGCTTGATGGTTTTTGCGACTCCACTTGGGGACACATTTAAAGTTTTTGCAATTTTCCGGACTGACTGACCTTCATTTCTTAAAGTAATGATGGCCACTCGTTTTTCTTTAGTTAGCTGATTGGTTCTTGCCATAATATGAATTTTAACAGTTGTCCAATAGGGCTGTTGGCTGTGTATTAACCTGACTTCTGCACAACACAACTGATGGTCCCAACCCCATTGATAAAGCAAGAAATTCCACTAATTAACCCTGATAAGGCACACCTGTGAAGTGGAAACCATTTCAGGTGACTACCTCTTGAAGCTCATGGAGAGAATGCCAAGAGTGTGCAAAGCAGTAATCAGAGCAAAGGGTTGCTATTTTGAAGAAACTAGAATATAAAACATGTTTTCAGTTATTTCACCTTTTTTTGTTAAGTACATAACTCCACATGTGTTCATTCATAGTTTTGATGCCTTCAGTGAGAATCTACAATGTAAATAGTCATGAAAATAAAGAAAACGCATTGAATGAGAAGGTGTGTCCAAACTTTTGGCCTGTACTGTATATATATATATATATATATATATATATATATATATATATATATTTATATATGTATATATATGTACATGTATATATATAAAAGCCATCTCTACATACCTGTGGATGTGTGATGGCAAATGTGGTGAGCAGGTCTGTTAGGGCAGTCAAATGTGGACTGTCTTCTGACCCTGCATAGTATGGATGAGCCCGGTCTGTCCTCAGGACATCTTTAAGAACATTCCCACGGATAAATTCAAGGTCCTCGTGGCTGACCCTGGCTGTCCACTCTCTCTTCAGCTGGTCATATTCCCTTGTCTTCCTCTTCATGTAGTCCATTCTCTCCTGCCCACTTAGTCCATCAGGGTAGACGTTCAGGAGGTACCGCCAAACAACCTAACACAACAGCAAACAATCTATCATTTAATCCCTTACTGATCAACAACAGTCCTAAAATACAAATTGTATAATATAATATATAAATGTATGATTTTATATCATTTCACTTGGCACATTTTGTGTGTGCAGGAGACACAGGCAGAAAACAGGGCTGCTTTTTTCTGTGAGAGTTAGAAGGGGAAAAGCCTGTGAATAATCATTTGTTGGTGGTTTCTGTTTACAACATAATTTGGTTCCTTTTCTGGTTTGCAAAGAATCAGAAAAGGATTCAGTAAGAACCATATTTGACAAGCAGAATCTGAATCATGATCAATAAAGTTTACCTTCTATGGCACAATGTTGCCTCAAGATTAACATACCCACTTTTGAATGTTTATACCCACACAATACATCCTTAACTAGAATTACCACCTAGGCTTGTGACAGTTTGAAAATTTTCCAACAGATTTGATTTAAAGCCAAATATCTAATCGAACCGATATATCGAATTATATGCGTAATTTTACCACTGGGGGTCGCATTTGAACTATTTTTCCCAATAAAAGCCCATTATAGGTGTAGTGCGCTTCCAATCCACTAGGTGGCGATAATGCTGTATTAACCAC
Organism: Epinephelus lanceolatus; assembly: GCF_041903045.1. Taxonomy (NCBI): domain Eukaryota; kingdom Metazoa; phylum Chordata; class Actinopteri; order Perciformes; family Serranidae; genus Epinephelus; species Epinephelus lanceolatus. The sequence continues at coordinate 44,019,263 of NC_135741.1, forward strand.
CAATACACACAAGGTTACAGAAGAAGAAGAAGAAGAAGCAGAAGGACACTTCTCTGGCAGCAGCAGCAGCAGACAGCTGAGCTAAGCTGCGGAGTCTGCAGTCTGCAGAGCCTCTGAGACAAACTAAACAAAACACTTGTAGGCTCCTCCACTTCATTTACAAACATACATAAACCTTATTAAGTTGTCATAATGCATGTTACAATGCAAGATAAGTTGAATACAGTTCCTTGACACGCCGCTGATGTGAAAACGACCTGGCCTAATACCTCCCCTTCTGTTCCTGAGATATGACACTGAGTAATGGCCAGAAAAGTGTTTTATGATGTCACAGTGAAGTTGACCTGTGACCTCTGGATATCAAATGTCATCACTTCTTTATTTTATTCTATTAGAAATTGTGTTAAGTTTTGTAATAATTAGCTAAAAAACTTTGCGTTATGGCTAAAAGCATATTTTGTGAGGTCATATTGACCTTGACTTTTCACTACAACATTCTAATCAGCTTATTCTGCAATCCAAGAGGACGTTTGTGTCAAATTTATTGAAATTCCCTTAAGGTATTTCTGAAATATCATGTCCACGAGAATGAGACAGATGCAAGGTCACATTGCCTTTGGCTTTTGACCAACTAAATCCAATCAGTTCATTGTTGAGTCCAAATTAGCATTTGTGCCAAAATTGAATAAATTCCCTCAAGGAATTCTTGGGATATCACAGTCACAAGAATGAGACAGACAAGGTCACAGTGACGTTGACCTTTGACTGCCAAAATCTAATCAGTTCATTCACGAGTCCAAGTGAATGTTTGTGCCAAATTTGAAGAAAGTCCCTCAAGGCGTTCTTGACATATTGTATTCACAAGAATGAGTCAGCAAGGTCACAGTGACCTTGACCTCTGACCTTTAATCACTAAAAACTAATAAGTTCATTGTTGAGTATAAGTGGACATTTGTGGCAAATTTAATTTTAATTATATAATGAATTATGTTGCAATACTTTAAAAAAGAGCCAGGGTCCTAAGGACATCAAAAGCACTGTTTATACTGTAACATGACTCTCTAGAGGCCATGTTGAGTTTCTTTTTGGGGCCTTCTTCACACAGTTCAGATCCATCAACTCTTCACAAAAATGTTCTGAAACATCTTCTTTTTAATTTAAATTTTAAATTTAAATTTTAAACAATAACTCTCTTATGGTATTGTGTTGCCTTGAGGTAATGTATCCAAAAGTGCACCCCCCAAAAATATATTTCCTGAAAATGTAAAAATAATAATAATAATAATTATAATAATAATAATAATAAATATATATATATATATATATATATGTACCTAAATGAAGCCGAATAAAATTAAATGCTTGACCGAGTACCGAATACCGAATACCGTTGTTTAGTTTTTCATTAGTTTTTGCAGATGAACCTCCTCCAGATTAGTGTTGTCACGGTACCAAAATTGGGACCCACGGTATGATACCAGTGGAAGTATCATGGTTCTGAGTAGTATCACGATACCACAGCGAAAATGAGGCAGATGTGCCTTTTGTCATTTATAAAAAGATAAATCACTTTTCTATAATACATCAATGATATTTCAATGGAATAAATTACTTATTGACTTATTCATCCTTCAAAAACAGCATCAATAAGTGATTAACATAGGGGGGATCAAAATAAAATAAATTAATAAAATAAAAATCGCGGAGGACTATGGCTGCCGTATTGCTGCTGCTGGTTGAAATCTGTACTTGCACAGCGTGCTGAATGATTTATTTTGCTTATGCAAAACTATTTTTAGTTGCAAATGCGAGTGCGGTGACGGACAGAGTAAAATATCGCCACACTGCCGACATTTTTCTCCGTCCATCACTGCACGCTGTTTGATTGCGTTATCAAAACACGCTGCTATTATTCGGCCTTGCTTTTCACTTATTCCACCGAACACCGAATGTGTGTTTTTTTTGCAATATTCGGCCGAATATATTCGGTTACCGAATATTCGGTGTATCCCCAGTATATACACTGAACAAAAATATAAACGCAACACTTTTGTTTTTGCTCCCATTTTTCATGAGCTGAACTCAAAGATCTAAAACATTTTCTATATACACAAAAGACCATTTCTCACAAATATTGTTCACAAATCTGTCTAAATCTGTGTTAGTGAACACTTCTCCTTTGCCGAGATAATCCATCCCACCTCACAGGTGTGCCATATCAAGATGCTGATTAGACAGCATGAATATTGCACAGGTGTGCCTTAGGCTGGCCACAATAAAAGACCACTCTAAAATGTGCAGTTTTACTTTATTGGGGGGGTCTGGGGGGGTACCACCATTTGCCTCACGCAGTGCAACACATCTCCTTCGCATAGAGTTGATCAGGTTGTTGATTGTGGCCTGTGGAATGTTGGTCCACTCCTCTTCAATGGCTGTGCAAAGTTGCTGGATATTAGCAGGAACTAGGACACACTGTCGTATACGCCGATCCAGAGCATCCCAAACATGCTCAATGGGTGACATGTCCGGTGAGTATGCTGGCCATGCAAGAACTGGGATGTTTTCAGCTTCCAGGAATTGTGTACAGATCCTTGCAACATGGGGCCGTGCATTATCATGCTGCAACATGAGGTGATGGTCGTGGATGAATGGCACAACAATGGGCCTCAGGATCTCGTCAAGGTATCTCTGTGCATTCAAAATGCCATCAATAAAATGCACCTGTGTTCGTTGTCCATAACATAGGCCTGCGCATACCATAACCCCACCGCCACCATGGGCCACTCAATCCACAACGTTGACATCAGCAAAACACTCACCCACACGATGCCACACACGCTGTCTGCCATCTGCCCTGAACAGTGAAAACCGGGATTCATCCGTGAAGAGAACACCTCTCCAACGTGCCAGACATCATCGAATGTGAGCATTTGCCCACTCAAGTCGGTTACAACGACGAACTTCAGTCAGGTCGAGACCCCGATGAGGACGACAAGCATGCAGATGAGCTTCCCTGAGACGGTTTCTGACAGTTTGTGCAGAAATTCTTTGGTTATGCAAACCGACTGTTGCAGCAGCTGTCCGGGTGGCTGCTCTCAGCCGATCTCGGAGGTGAAAATGCTGGATGTGAAGGTCTGGGGCTGGTGTGGTTACACGTGGTCTGCGGTTGTGAGGCCGGTTGGATGTACTGCCAAATTGTCTGAAACGCCTTTGGAGACGGCTTATGGTAGAGAAATGAACATTCAATTCACGGGCAACAGCTCTGGTGGACATTGCTGCAGTCAGCATGCCAATTGAATGCTCTCTCAAAACTTGCGACATCTGTGGCATTGTGCTGTGTGATAAAACTGAACATTTTAGAGTGGTCTTTTATTGTGGCCAGCCTAAGGCACACCTGTGCAATAATCATGCTGTCTAATCAGCATCTTGATATGCCACACCTGTGAGGTGGGATGGATTATCTTGGCAAAGGAGAAGTGCTCACTAACACAGATTTTGACAGATTTGTGAACAATATTTGAGGGAAATGGTCTTTTGTGTATATAGAAAATGTTTTAGATCTTTGAGTTCAGCTCAAAGATCTTTGCGTTTATATTTTTGTTCAGTGTACATATACATACATACATATAAACATATATACATACATATATAAATATATATATATACAGTACAGGCCAAAAGTTTGGACACACCTTCTCATTCAATGCGTTTTCTTTATTTTCATGACTATTTACATTGTAGATTCTCACTGAAGGCATCAAAACTATGAATGAACACATGTGGAGTTATGTACTTAACAAAAAAAGGTGAAATAACTGAAAACATGTTTTATATTCTAGTTTCTTCAAAATAGCCACCCTTTGCTCTGATTACTGCTTTGCACACTCTTGGCATTCTCTCCATGAGCTTCAAGAGGTAGTCACCTGAAATGGTTTTCCAACAGTCTTGAAGGAGTTCCCAGAGGTGTTTAGCACTTGTTGGCCCCTTTGCCTTCACTCTGCGGTCCAGCTCACCCCAAACCATCTGGATTGGGTTCAGGTCCGGTGACTGTGGAGGCCAGGTCATCTGCCGCAGCACTCCATCACTCTCCTTCTTGGTCAAATAGCCCTTACACAGCCTGGAGGTGTGTTTGGGGTCATTGTCCTGTTGAAAAATAAATGATCGTCCAACTAAATGCAAACCAGATGGGATGGCATGTCGCTGCAGGATGCTGTGGTAGCCATGCTGGTTCAGTGTGCCTTCAATTTTGAATAAATCCCCAACAGTGTCACCAGCAAAACACCCCCACACCATCACACCTCCTCCTCCATGCTTCACAGTGGGAACCAGGCATGTGGAATCCATCCGTTCACCTTTTCTGCGTCTCACAAAGACACGGCGGTTGGAACCAAAGATCTCAAATTTGGACTCATCAGACCAAAGCACAGATTTCCACTGGTCTAATGTCCATTCCTTGTGTTTCTTGGCACAAACAAATCTCTTCTGCTTGTTGCCTCTCCTTAGCAGTGGTTTCCTAGCAGCTATTTGACCATGAAGGCCTGATTGGCACAGTCTCCTCTTAACAGTCGTTCTAGAGATGGGTCTGCTGCTAGAACTCTGTGTGGCATTCATCTGGTCTCTGATCTGAGCTGCTGTTAACTTGCGATTTCTGAGGCTGGTGACTCGGATGAACTTATCCTCAGAAGCAGAGGTGACTCTTGGTCTTCCTTTCCTGGGTCGGTCCTCATGTGTGCCAGTTTGGTTGTAGCGCTTGATGGTTTTTGCGACTCCACTTGGGGACACATTTAAAGTTTTTGCAATTTTCCGGACTGACTGACCTTCATTTCTTAAAGTAATGATGGCCACTCGTTTTTCTTTAGTTAGCTGATTGGTTCTTGCCATAATATGAATTTTAACAGTTGTCCAATAGGGCTGTTGGCTGTGTATTAACCTGACTTCTGCACAACACAACTGATGGTCCCAACCCCATTGATAAAGCAAGAAATTCCACTAATTAACCCTGATAAGGCACACCTGTGAAGTGGAAACCATTTTAGGTGACTACCTCTTGAAGCTCGTCGAGAGAATGCCAAGAGTGTGCAAAGCAGTAATCAGAGCAAAGGGTGGCTATTTTGAAGAAACTAGAATATAAAACATGTTTTCAGTTATTTCACCTTTTTTTGTTAAGTACATTACTCCACATGTGTTCATTCATAGTTTTGATGCCTTCAGTGAGAATCTACAATGTAAATAGTCACGAAAATAAAGAAAACGCATTGAATGAGAAGGTGTGTCCAAACTTTTGGCCTGTACTGTATATATATATATATATATATATATATATATATATATATATATATATATATATATATATATATATATATATGTATATATATATATATATCTATACACACAGTATCTAACATAAGTGAGTTCACCCCTCCCATCCTCCCATTTTTGCAAATATTTCATTATATCTTTTCATGGGACAACACTATAGAAATGACACTTTGATATAACTTAAAGTAGTCAGTGTACAGCTTGTATAGTAGTATAAATTTACCTTCCTCTAAAAATTACTTAATACACAGCCATCAACATCTAAACAGCTGGCAACATAAGTGAGTACACCCCACAGTGAACATGTCCAAATTGTGCCTAAAGTGTCAATATTTTGTGTGCCAACCATTATCATCTAGCACTGCCTTAACCCTTTTGGGCATGGAATTCACCAGAGCTCACAGGTTGCTTCAGGAATCCTCTCCCACTCGTCCATGATGACATCATGGAGCAGATGGATGTGAAGACACCTTGCGCTCCTCCACCTTCAGCTTGAGGATGGCCCACAGGTGCACAGGTGAGTTTAGGGCTGGATACATACTTGGCCAGTCCATCACCTTCACAAAATGGGAGGGGTGTACTCACTTATGTGAGATACTGTACATATATATATATATATATATATATATATGTATATAATCTAAATAAATTTTCAGGAGCCATACCATAGAGGGTTAAACACCCAGTCCTGTGTGTTTGGGACTCTGCAGAACATGGGATTGGTGTAATGCTTGTTAAACACATGTACTCCACCTTGCGCAGTGAAGGCTCCACACCACCATGGTAGATGCGCAGCCTAAGCTCCTCAGGTCGTGTCAACTGGCCCTGTCCATTGAGGTAACTGTGAAACTCAGCGTCGCTCAGAGGGGGCTTGAAAGGCTTAATCTCTTCTCCATAAGACCAGGTGAAGGCTTGCTGGACTCTGGACAGGGTGCGGCCCACCTGAACACCAGTGAAACAAGCATGTAAGCAAAAAAACCCTGACTGATCAAGGGTAGAAGGTAAAAGAGTCTGTATGAGGAGGGTTTAAGAAGGTGAAGTAACCTGGGACAGTAGAGACTGGGTGAAGGGAAGAGCTGCAGATGCCAAAGACTTAGTCCTCTCTGCAAGAAGCTGTTCAGAGCCAATCACATCTTTGGGGCTTATGATGTCCCAGTCTTCCATAACAGGACCTACAGTCAAACAGAAAACAGAGAACTTAGCCATCACCTAACCACTAACTTTGATTTAATGCTAACTGAATACAACACACGATGGTCAGACATGCACAAGGAGGTGGAGGAGACAGTGACAACATTCTGAGTTTTACAAGCAGCATCTATATTCCTAAAATCTGTGGAGTTTTGCGGGCGCAGATATCGTATGGGCCTGCTTATCAGGCAATGTATCACTTAACAGTGTTGGGAACGTTACTTTAAAAAGTAATTAGTTATAGTTAGTAGTTACTTTGCTCAAAAAGTAACTGAGTTAGAAACTGAGTTACTGCACTATAAAAGTAACTAATTACCTGGAAAAGTAACTATAGCGTTACTTTTTTTATAAAATGCTCAAATATGTTAAATTGCTTGGACACAATTTAAATGTGAAAAGTCTCACTGACTGACTGTCACCTGTGTGTGCGGAGAAGGAGAGGGATGGAGGGAGCGGAGCTGTGGAAACATCCTGCTGTCCGACATACTATCATGCGTTTAAATAACTTATTAGACGGATATATATAGAGAAAGGAGACGTTTAGGGAATAAGCCCAAAAAGAAACGCAACCCGCAACTACCAATATTTGTAAGCGACTTTACAAAAAACACAAGCCCACACAGCAACCCTGCTTGTGTGCTTGTGAATACCCGCCCTACACTGCCTCTGGTTGGTTTATGATGAAATTTTCCTCTCCCGAAGCCAATCATCATCATCATCACTTACGTGGTTGTCTCTCCCTCCCTTCCCCCTCACCTGCCCTCACCCAAGACTTTGGAGCTCCGCTGAGAAGGAGCTTGCTTGGGTAAAAGCCGCTTCCGTGAACACAAGTAAAGCCGAGTAACGGCGCATTTTATTGTGAGTAACGGTAACAGCGTTATAACGGGGGAGACAGTAACTTTTTTGATTAGTTGTTACTGAAAAAAGTAGCGCCGTTAGTAACGCCATTTATTTATAACGCCGTTATTCCCATGACTGATCACTACCTCGTGTCCCAATTTTCTTGCAAAATTATGTGTTGTCTTCTTTATATATGAACTCTGTGAGGAACATTCGATGTCACTCATATAAGAAAGTCTTTTACAGTTTAGGTTCACACACAGGGTATATGTCACAAAAGCAATATAGTCTGCAGATGCCATGTTTTCATATTCGCCTCTATGCATGTTTTCTGTAATATATTTATGTTTTGCATTTCTTCCTATAAGCTTTTAGGTTTTGTTAGTTTCTCTGAGGATACACTGGTGTTCTTACTGTCTTCTGAAGGCTTTATGTCCATCTTGAGCTGTAGATATGGTTTGGCTGCACTGACAAAAGCAACATCCAAATCCCAGTCAGACAGCAGAGACAGATACATTTCAGCACCACTCCGATCTCGAGACAGGTAACTGATCCCGAAGTTCCGCTTCCTAATTTGAAAGACAAACAAGAGGACAATGCTGATATACACAATGGGCTATATTCAGTAGCTCAGTCCATAGGGACTTGGGTTGGGAACTGGAGGGTCGTCTGTTCAAGTCCCCGTCCGGAGCAAATATGGAGCGTGGACTGGTGGCTGGAGAGGTGCCAGTTCACCTCCTGGGCACTGCCGAGGTGCCCTTGAGCAAGGCACCGGACCCCCCCAACCGCTTGGGGCGCCTGACCGAGGCAGCCCCCTGACTCTGACGTCTCTCCACAAATTTATCCACTGAAAAAAGAGTGAAAAAATTGAATTTCCCCTATAAAGTCTAAATCTAAAAAAATATATTCATTAGTATGTGTCTAGAAATGTTCTTACTCTGCTCACAAAATGAATGAATGATATGTGCGCACCAACCAATTTTGTTCTCACCCCCCCCCCCCCACCACATATGTTAGTGAATCAGAATCAGTGCCTGAAAGCATGGGCTGCAACACCTTCCAGCAAGGCTAGATATCTTTACACCCACTTGGAGACCACTTTTATATACCCTTCATACATGTGCAATTTCACGGCACTAGCAATTAACAGGAGTAGATGACTATGGACCCAGTCATTACAAACAATGAGAACTAAAACTGTTACATTTTAATACGAATATTCGGATATTCTCCATTGTAAGTAACACTTAGCAATTTTTGTCATAATTAAAATTTTTCAGCTATAAGAACTGAGGACAAAAAGACATCCGTTTTTATAGTTTGTTGTATAGTTATTAACAATTTCACATACTGTTTTCTTTTACAGCCTTTTTAATGAATGTGGTTTTAATATACTATGCATTTAGTTAAATGGTGTGTGTTTACACTTTTTAAGACAGCTGAACCTTTATCATTTGTGCATACGCATGGTCTGAGGCAGTTTACATTTATCTGCAGAGTACAAACAAATTCAGGTAAGAAAATATTAGCTCCTTTTACACTACCTGTTCGGGACGGGAATATTGTGCTGTTATGCCGCCTCGCTGTTCTGTATATAATATGTAATTGCGCAATGGGGGGGCAGAGTTGTCTCACCTTTAATCCGCGATGGAAGGTGGTAACAGCCCTGAAAAGGTGTCTGTATAAATAGGGCGGCTAACTTATTAAAAGAAGAACAGCGGCTGTAAATGTCCGTGAATTGTGAAAACAATGAGGTCCAGGAGCTCCTTACCCTCTGAGCAGAGGATGAGATCAGCAGCCATAAAACAGAGACGGTAAAGGATTGTTATTGATATGTTATGTTGCTGTTACTGTTTAGAAAGGGGGGCTGACTAGCTCACCTGGTAGAGAAGGTGCTCCATGTACAAAAGTTTATGGCCTTTATGCAGCTGCACGCTCGAGTCCAACCCATGGCCCTTTGTGGCATGTCAGCCCCTCTCTGTCTCCCCCTTTCAAGCTATATCTCTTATCAAATAAAGGCAAAAAGCCCCAAAAAATATCTGGCCGAAGGTGGTGTATTACATGTGAAGCCTGTCATGCCTCTTTTGATTGCAGGATGCAAGAATGCTGTCTAAAATCACAGATTGGAGCTGAATGATGCTGCCATGTTTTGGTTCTGTGTAAAACTGCAAGGAGGCAAAAAGAAAGGACTTCATAGCAGCTCTATCGTGCCATCTCTGTGTAAAAAGGATATTGATGAATCCTAATTTGTTCCTGATTTGTTCCTAAAACGTTCGTATGCACGGTTTAAACACATATTTGTGTGTACACACTATTTGTGAATGAGGCCCAATGTGTCTACACAACATTTAAGCCAGGGTGATCATTCTTACCCATTCAAGTCAAAGGCTCTGATAAGTATGTGCTGCAGGACTTCCAGTGATGTTATCTGAGGATCAACAGCAAAAGAGCGAAACTCCACAGGAAGCACCCCGTCACATTTCTGAAAAAAGCATTACATTGGAAAAAAAAGATGATACTGTGAGAAAAACATGGAGGGAGGTGGTGACATACATACTGCTTTTAGCAGACAGTATTCAAGAATTGATGCGCTGCACTGGACAACTGTTCATTACCAGAGTTGAGTCTACATGCTGAGATTTTAAGTATATTTCAACTACCCCTCTGTACTGTTCAAATGTACTTTATAATCAGTACGCTGACTGTTTATAGTAGAGCTGGCTGCTGTGGTTGAAATAATTATTAAAATTTAATAAATATTTTAATCTATGGCAAATTTATAAAAACACAAAATAACAGCACTGGTGTTCAGAGCACATCTCCGTGTTCTACTGTTGTGTGCGTGATTGTTTATTTGGCTGACAGAGATGTATAGATGATACAAGTATATGTTTATATTAGGGATGCACCGAAATGAAAATTTGTGGCCGAAGCCGAATAAAATTAAATGCTTGGCCGAATACCGAATACCGTTGTTTAGTTTTTCATTAGTTTTTGCAGATGAACCCCCTCCAGATTAGTGTTGTCACGGTACCAAAATTGGGACCCACGGTACGATACCAGTGAAAGTATCACGGTTCTGAGTAGTATCACGATACCACAGCGAAAATGAGGCAAATGTTTCTTTTGTCATTTATAAAAAGATAAATACCTTTTCTATAGTACGTCAATGATATTTCAATGGAATAAATTACTTATTGACTTATTCATCCTTCAAAAACAGCATCAATAAGTGATTAACATAGGGGGGATCAAAATAAAAATAAATAAATGAAATAAAAATCAACCAGCCACCCTCCTCCCCTGACAAGTCCCTTCATAAGTAAAGAACAGTCCCCAAAGTGCGGTGAGGTTTGTGGGCCGTTACCTGCCACAAAGAGTAATGTGAACGGCTCGTTTCTCCTCTGACACGTCACATACCTGTGTACCGCCATGGCTCGGCTGTCCAGGTACTTTTGGGCAGTCATGACGCCAAAAAGAGGACATTATTGGAGCCGGACTTGTCCGTCATCGGTAAGCCTTATCTTGCGCCGCGGAGGACTATGGCTGCCGTATTGCTGCTGCTGGTTGAAATCTGTACTTACACAGCGTGCTGAATGATTTATTTTGCTTGCACAAAACTGTTTTTAGTCGCAAATGCAAGTGCGGTGACAGACGGAGTAAAATATCGCGACACTGCCAACATTTTACTCCGTCCGTCACTGCACGCTGTTTGATTGCGTTATCAAAACACGCCGCTATTATTCGGCCTTGCTTTTCACTTATTCCACTGAATACTGAATGTGTGGTTTTTTTCAATATTCGGCTGAATATATTCGGTAACTGAATATATTCAGTTACCGAATATATTCGGTGCATCCCTAGTTTATATTATCTTTCACTGCTTGTGGGAATGTAATGTGGTTAACAGTTTTTGAAAGGAGGTTCCTGACATGGCTAACCAGTCAGGCTGCGAGTCACCAGAGGCTCCAAAATACAATATTATCATGATACTTTAGTCACGATACAATATAATTGCAATTGTAAACATATTGCACACCGAGGATTGCAATAAAATATTTTGTGATATATTGCAATTTATTACCTGTTTTAAACTGCAAATTATGTCTCCAAAGGAAAACTTTGCCAACATCTGTTTTATTCAGTAAGATTTTGCAGCAAAATGATCTAGTGGGCTGGAAAAGCAGGCTACCCAAAGTTTAATTTGTATTTGCATTGTTAATAATCTATGCAATAAAAAAAAAAAAAAAAAGATACTTGGCACTGTGTGGTGATACAATATTCCCACACAAAAATATCCCAATATTGTGCTGTATCGATTTTTTCCCCACCCCTTCTGACCAGATAACAACACTGAAAATCCCATGTCGGCCAAAGCTATAAATCTTGGGTATTTATCCAAGCGATTTTATTACTAAGAAGAGTGACTGTGCAATAACAGACTTGTGTCTCTTACAAGCTTAAAGAACAATAGCTACAGAAAGATGGAATGGTTTGAAAGATGTGAACAAATAAAGTATGGAGCAATATATTAAGGTTTTATCAACGTGTTGCTACAGAAAAACACATCACAAACAAAAAGCTGACACTTTGAAAATATCTGGGGGAGCTTCATTGACTTTTTTTTAAACAAAATGTTGACAATGATCAATAAAGCCAAAGACCAGAGTGGGGTTTGGGCAACTGGAATAGAATAGAATAGAATAGAATAGAAAATAACATTATTAAGTGTAGTAGCTCATGTTTACTTCAAGATTACTGTACACTGTAATTACTTTAACATGTGTTTATTCACTTCAGTTTAGATTATGTTGTTTTTTATTTGCTTGCCTTTTAATTAGATGGTTTACATATATGTGTATGTATATATATGTGTGTGTGTGTGTGTAATATGTGTATACATGTATATATATATATATATATATATATATATATATATATATATATTTATATATATATACACACACAGTACAGGCCAAAAGTTTGGACACACCTTCTCATTCAATGCGTTTTCTTTATTTTCATGACTATTTACATTGTAGATTCTCACTGAAGGCATCAAAACTATGAATGAACACATGTCGAGTTATGTACTTAACAAAAAAAGGTGAAATAACTGAAAACATGTTTTATATTCTAGTTTCTTCAAAATAGCCACCCTTTGCTCTGATTACTGCTTTGCACACTCTTGGCATTCTCTCCATGAGCTTCAAGAGGTAGTCACCTGAAATGGTTTCCACTTCACAGGTGTGCCTTATCAGGGTTAATTAGTGGAATTTCTTGCTTTATCAATGGGGTTGGGACCATCAGTTGTGTTGTGCAGAAGTCAGGTTAATACACAGCCGACAGCCCTATTGGACAACTGTTAAAATTCATATTATGGCAAGAACCAATCAGCTAACTAAAGAAAAACAAGTGGCCATCATTACTTTAAGAAATGAAGGTCAGTCAGTCCGGAAAATTGCAAAAACTTTAAATGTGTCCCCAAGTGGAGTCGCAAAAACCATCAAGCGCTACAACCAAACTGGCACACATGAGGACCGACCCAGGAAAGGAAGACCAAGAGTCACCTCTGCTTCTGAGGATAAGTTCATCCGAGTCACCAGCCTCAGAAATCGCAAGTTAACGGCAGCTCAGATCAGAGACCAGATGAATGCCACACAGAGTTCTAGCAGCAGACCCATCTCTAGAACAACTGTTAAGAGGAGACTGCGCGAATCAGGCCTTCATGGTCAAATAGCTGCTAGGAAACCACTGCTAAGGAGAGGCAACAAGCAGAAGAGATTTGTTTGGGCCAAGAAACACAAGGAATGGACATTAGACCAGTGGAAATCTGTGCTTTGGTCTGATGAGTCCAAATTTGAGATCTTTGGTTCCAACCGCCGTGTCTTTGTGAGACGCAGAAAAGGTGAACGGATGGATTCCACATGCCTGGTTCCCACTGTGAAGCATGGAGGAGGAGGTGTGATGGTGTGGGGGTGTTTTGCTGGTGACACTGTTGGGGATTTATTCAAAATTGAAGGCACACTGAACCAGCATGGCTACCACAGCATCCTGCAGCGACATGCCATCCCATCCGGTTTGCATTTAGTTGGACGATCATTTATTTTTCAACAGGACAATGACCCCAAACACACCTCCAGGCTGTGTAAGGGCTATTTGACCAAGAAGGAGAGTGATGGAGTGCTGCGGCAGATGACCTGGCCTCCACAGTCACCGGACCTGAACCCAATTAAGATGGTTTGGGGTGAGCTGGACCGCAGAGTGAATGCAAAGGGGCCAACAAGTGCTAAACACCTCTGGGAACTCCTTCAAGACTGTTGGAAAACCATTTCAGGTGACTACCTCTTGAAGCTCATCGAGAGAATGCCAAGAGTGTGCAAAGCAGTAATCGGAGCAAAGGGTGGCTATTTTGAAGAAACCAGAATATAAAACATGTTTTCAGTTATTTCACCTTTTTTTGTTAAGTACATAACTCGACATGTGTTCATTCATAGTTTTGATGCCTTCAGTGAGAATCTACAATGTAAATAGTCATGAAAATAAAGAAAACGCATTGAATGAGAAGGTGTGTCCAAACTTTTGGCCTGTCCTGTATATATATATATATATATATATATATATATATATATATATACACACACACACACACACACATATATATATATATATATATATATATATATATGCACCTGTATGTTGTACACTAGATTTGATTGAGGTGGGTGTTTGATATATAATGCACTGGGCAATAAGAGCATCCCTCTATCTATCTGAACACTATTCAGTGGCTTGAAGCCTTAAACCACATCAAGTAATGTTGTTACAATATGCAGCACTTTATTCACTTATTTGAAGAGTACATGACCTCACATCTTTGTGTCATCCACTATTTATTTGTTGTTGTTGCATTATTACTCTTGCTAGCCTAGAATTTGATAATGATCACATGCAACAATTCAAACCCTTCATTCCAAATTATCTTCAAGCATTATAATGTAATGTAATGTAATCAATAAGGTCTAATCAACCTCGTTGATCAATCAATCAATCAATCTTATTTATAAAGCCCAATATCACAAATCACTATTTGCCTTACAGGGCTACAGCATACGACATCCCTCTGTTCTCAGAACCCTCGCAGCTGATAAGGAAAAACTCCCCCAAAAAACCCCCTTAACAGGGGTCCCGTCCCCCCCCCCCCCCCCCAGAAAAAAACAAGTCACAGTGACAGAAGAGGGAAAGAAAGAAAGATGTCAAAAAGAAAACATTTTCTCCAGAATACATTAGATTCATTTGTTTAAAAAAAAACCAAAGCCATATGACAATGTGTACAGCTTGGGTAGTGTACTTGTGTTTGTAGGTGTCATTTTGGTATGAATTTTGGTTAAAGGGGTGTCTTTACCTCTCACCTCAGTATGTCTCAGTGAAAATGGGTTTCTAGAGTCCTTACAATAGAAAATCTCTCTCCCTCCTCTCTCTCTCAAAAGACCACTATTGTTGTACTAAACCTACTAGTACAAACTAGCCTGCTATGAAAAAAAATCACCTCACTGTATAGGATTATGTACAGCCTGCTATTAAAGGTGGGATCTGGAGGATTTTCAAACAAAACAAAATATAGACATATACAAATGAAATCCTGCTTACTCATCACCTATGGGCTTCTACTCATGTGTGGTAGTGACTCTGTTTGCAGAGCTCCTGCCCTTTAACTGTATTTTGATGTTTTTGTGAGCTTGGACCGCTTCTGGGCAGAGATTTCCCCAGCCAATGAGAGAGCGCAGGTGCCATGCCTGAGTGTGTCCGAGCGTGCACCAGCGCGAGCCTTGCCTGAACCTCTTCTGTGAAGCCTTCTTCTGTACCTCCGGGCTCCGTACACCAGGGAGAGTTGAGCCTGACAGGAAGGGCCAAATTTGATTGTGTGTTTACAAACAGCAACTGGAAAATCCTCCAGACCCTACCTTTAAGTAGCTACTAGCTAGAGTGGTCCAAACTGATGGTAAAATGCATATATCTTTTTAGTCAAATAATGTGAACATTTTCTGCAGCTGGGCCAAACTGACCGCTCCTTTTCAAATTCTGGACCTCACTAATTTCTAAACCCTGGCTACGACCCTGTATACCAGTCATCTGATGTTTGGTGAAAATGTTATTTCAGTCTAAATTTTCTTCTGGTTGTTATCATAAGTTGCTAGCGCTGTGTTGTACAAGTCTGGATATTCAGACTCTTCCATCTTGTCTTCTTTCTGCTTCCATGATGCCCACCCACTTATTTGATCAGCCAAAGCCAAGTGGCTACCACCAGAAGTGCAAAGGGGTAAATTCTGCGTGACAGAGCAAAATCTTTGCACATTTACATGGATGGCAACTGCTTCATACTGCCATGTTCGAAATGGCTTCCCCTCTGGTTCTTCCCCCTCTTTGGCGGAGTGAAAGTAGCTTAGAGTGAATATGAAAGAATCAAAATACAGCTTGTTTATCTAAAAAAGTGCCAGAAGAGGATCCCACTGATCCCCTGACCCCCAGACATCCAGGCTAAACTCCAAATGTTCTCAGATCCTAGAAACGCCCCTGTGTACATGTGACCTCCTTGCAAAAGTGGCCCTGGGGCAAAGCAAGTTGAGTATCCCTACTACACACATTGCTATCCAGAAATCCATGTGTGCAATTTGTCTCATGATGATTTAAGATATTCTCATCAGATTTGACACATTTTTATTATCTTGCAAAAATACAGTAGAACAATTAAAAACAAATATGAGTTTAGTGAAAGAGGACACAAAATGCTTCCAATCAAGGTAACATGTGACGTCACGTCGTGCTGTCCAGTGCATTCACGCACACATTGCTGAGCAGGCAGGTGACGTCAGCTCAAGTCTGTGAGGGTTCAGAGCTTTGGATATTGCTTTAGGTTGGATCCCGATGAAGAGTTTAAACGGATAGCTGTCACGGTGTCAGTTACAAGCAGCTAAAACAGTCAGATAACGGTCAGAATGACGTGATAAGAAGAATGATTGGTTCGCACTTCCAGCTGTCACAGACAGCATTCAGCGACAACAAACAATGAGGCGATAAACACAATGTAGAAATAGGCGAGGAGCCACGGTAGAGACTGGCCCCCTTCACACACACACACACACACACACACACACACGCACATTGTTCTACAGCCAGTGTCACAGGTGTTTTTATGTCGACGTTTAACACTACAATGTGTATTTTAAAAGACAGCTAGCAAACACTAAGCAGACAATTCAATAAACAGGATAACGGGGTTGCTACTAGCTAACTAGCAGACGTTATAGCAGACTATTCATTATTGAAACCTTAATCATCCTACCTTGACTTTGACACGAACGACCCCCCTCTCCTCCTCGCCTGCCATTTTAAAGACTCCGTTTCGGAACAGGGTGGTTGTTAAGAGTTTTGTTTTCCTCCTACACCGACATGGTGATCAATAACATGGTGAGGGGGTGGGGGGTGTGGGGTGTGGGGGGTGCTGCACTAGCCGAGCTCCTCTTCGTGATCTTCTTCTGCTTTGACTATACACAGAGGTTACAGCTGGATTACCGCCATCTACTGGACACCCCAGAGTTGTTTTATCTGAAGAAGGGGAACATTTCTAGATTAATCTACCCATGCCACTCCTTACATGTTTCCTCCAACAATATTAATAAAACCAATTCAGTTATTTTAAAGTAAGTAATCAATTAACTAAACTCCATAACTGCCTTAAAGACATAAAAACCTGGATGAGCACCAATTTCCTGATGTTAAATTCAGACAAAACTGAAGTTATTGTTCTTGGCCCCAAACAACTCAGAGACTCTTTATCTGATGACATAGTTTCTCTAGATGGCATTGCTCTGGCCTCTACCACTACCGTAAGAAACCTCGGAGTAACATTTGATCAAGATTTGTCTTTTAATTCTCATTTAAAACAAACCTCATGGACTGCATTTTTTCATCTGGGTAATATTGCGAAAATTAGGCCTATCCTGACCTGAAAAGATGCAGAAAAATTGGTCCACGCTTTTGTTACCTCTAGGCTGGATTACTGTAACTCTCTATTATCAGGTAGCTGTAGTAAGTCCTTAAAAACTCTCCAGCTAATTCAGAATGCAGCAGCACGTGTACTAACAGGAACTAAGAAACGAGATCATATTTCTACTGTTTTAGCTTTTCTGCACTGGCTCCCTGTAAAATCCAGAATTGAATTTAAAATCCTACTGTTAACTTATAAAGCTCTAAATGGTCAAGCTCCGTCATATCTTAGACAGCTCATAGTGCCATATTATCCCACCAGAACACTGCGCTCTGAGAACGCAGGGTTACTCGTGGTCCCTAAAGTCTCCAAAAGTAGATCAGGAGCCAGAGCCTTCAGCTGTCAGGCTCCTCTCCTGTGGAATCATCTTCCTGTTACGGTCCGGGAGGCAGACACCGTCTCCACATTTAAGACTAGACTTAAGACTTTCCTCTTTGATAAAGCTTATAGTTAGGGCCGGCTCAGGCTTGCCCTGTACCAGCCCCTAGTTAGGCTGACTTAGGCCTAGTCTGCCGGAGGACCCCCTATAATACACCGGGCACCTTCTCTCCTTCTCTCTCTCTTATTCTATTACTGCATCTTGCTAACTCGGCCATTCTGGATGTCACTAACTCTTCTCCAGAGCCTTTGTCTCTCAGATTAACTCATACCGCAGCGGTGCCTGGACAGCGTGACGTGTGTGGTTGTGCTGCTGCCGTGGTCCTGCCAGATGCCTCCTGCTGCTGCTGCCATCATTAGTCATTAGTCATACTTCTACTGTTATTATACACATATGACTATTGTCACACATGTATACTGCCAGATATTAATACATACTTTCAACATATTGTACCACAGTAGCCAAAACTATAACTATAATATTATTACTTTCAATAATGTTGTTGTAAGCCACTGTCATTACCTGCATCTCTCTCTCTCTCTCTCCCTCTCTCTCTCTCTCTCTCTCTCTCTCTCCCTCTCTCTGTCCCATTGTGTCATGCAGATTACTGTTAATTTATTATGCTGATCTGTTCTGTACGGCATCTATTGCACGTCTGTCCGTCCTGGAAGAGGGATCCCTCCTCAGTTGTTCTTCCTGAGGTTTCTACCGTTTTTTTCCCCGTTAAAGGGTTTTTTTGGGGGAGTTTTTCCTTATCCGCTGCGAGTGTCATAAGGACAGAGGGATGTCGTATGCTGTAAAGCCCTGTGAGGCAAATTGTGATTTGTGATATTGGGCTTTATAAATAAAATTGATTGATTGATTGATTTTGGGTCATTATCATGTTGGAAAACTGCATTGCAGTTTCTGAAGAGGGGCGACCATGCTCTGCTCTGAATTCATGTTTCCCTAAATGAACCAAGCTCCCCAGAGCCGGCAGCACTCATGCAGCCCCAAACCATGATGCTTGGCACCTTGGTGAAGAGCACCATGACAACTGTCCCTTGCCTACAGTCAAGTATAGTGGTGGCAGCATCATGGTTTGGGGCTGCATGAGTGCTGCCAGCTCTGGGGAGCTCAGTTCATTTAGGGAAACATGAATTCCAAGCAGAGCATGATTGCCCCTCTTCAGAAACTGGGCTGCAAGTTTTCATTATCAAGTTTTCCAACATGATAATGACCCAAAACACACCTAGAAGATGACAACTGCCTTGCTGAGGAAGCTGAAGGTGAAGGTGATGGACTGGCCAAGTATGTATCCAGCCCTAAACTCACCTGTGCACCTGTGGGGCATCCTCAAGCTGAAGGTGGGGTAGCGCAATGTGTCTTCACATCCATCTGCTCCATGATGTCATCATGGACGAGTGGGAGAGGATTCCTGAAGCAACCTGTGAGCTCTGGTGAATTCCATGCCCAAAAGGGCTAAGGCAGTGCTAGATAATAATGGTTGGCACACAAAATATTGACACTTTAGGCACAATTTGGACATGTTCACTGTGGGGTGTACTCACTTATGTTGCCAGCTGTTTAGATGTTGATGGCTGTGTTTTGAGTAATTTTCAGAGGAAGGTAAATCTATACTACTATACAAGCTGTACACTGACTACTTTAAGTTATATCAAAGTGTCATTTCTATAGTGTTGTCCCATGAAATATTTGCAAAAATGGGAGGGGTGTACTCACTTATGTGAGATACTGTATGTTCTCTAAGATGCAATTCTACGTAATGTATCGAATCATTAGGGGGACGTCTATGTGGGGAATCTCAGCATGCACAAAATACTACCACCGGATGGTGGGTTTATCTACATTTGTTGTGTAAAAACGAGGGCATGATTGATATTAATTTAACGTTAGCTGCTCAAGGTTTGTTGTGCTCCCTTTCATCAATGTCTGTGTGTAAACAGTGTTGATGTTGGTCAGAGACTATTACTGCCCTCGCTTGATGTGTTGATTAATTTAGATGTGTAGTTTGCAGCAGGGTTAATATGTGTTCCTCTGCTTTTTGGTGTGTTGTGGTGTAAAACTTGTGTGCACACATCACTGCACACAAGCCATTTTTTTCCCAATTTTTGGTTTGCCTGGTCTCCTTGTGTATTAATGCTTGTATAACCTCAACCCTGCACTGCTCAATCAAGTTGTATACAGCTTTTTTTCTGGAGATATTCTAAAAATAGTAACGAGAGTCATCTCATGTGGTATACGACATGAGCCACCCCCGAGAGTTAACCAGGTCAGATAAATAACGTATACATAGCCCCGGGTGTCTGCAAAAAATACATTTGTACTATGTTTTGCAGAGCACTAATACACATACACGTGGATACATAAACAGCTGTAGTGCCTCCTCCACCATGAGTCCTTTAGATCAGTAAAATGTGGTTGATGTTCAGTATGTTTTCCCAGGGGCGCCGCCAGGGATTTTGGGCCCTATGAAAAGAATTTTTACTGGGGCCTATAGGCCTACCAGAGTTGGGTATAATGCGTTACAAAGTAACGCGTTAGAGTACTTTGATTACTTTTTGCAGTAACGAATAACCTAACGTGTCAGTTTGCTGTTTGAGTAATCAAATACTTAAGTACATTTTGAAACAAGACATCAGTAACTTCCGTTACTTTTAGAACGCTGGTCCTTCAGCTCCAAAACAGCAACGGCTGTCGTTTGGTTCAAATAATGGAGATAACGTTAAACCTATCTGTCTGAAAGAAGCCACGGAGCTTGTGGCTCGCTACGTGGTCGGAGAAATGCTGTGGTTGTCTATGGTGGAGTCTAAATAGGTGGAGTAGGACTCGCTGACAGACATATTTTTTCACGGCGTGTATGATGTCATCGGGTTATTCTTGTCCTATCTTTATTTTACTATTGTTTGAGTCACTGTTCATGTGCCAGTCGACATGTTGTTGTAGTCACCTAAAAGCATCAGCAGATGGCAGGAGCTCCATTTGAAGCGCCATAAGTAAAATGTAAAGCTACTGTATCTTCGACAGGAAGTTCTGACAAATGTTTCAGAATAAAAGCCTATTTAGAAAATGGAGGGATGGCCGAGGTTATAAGGGGCTTTTAATTTGAAACAAGTGTTGAGTTTGAAATGACAGTGCGATATGTTAACTTTACAAAGACAACGGAGTGGATAAAAAGTAAATATATAAACACACAGAGGAATTAATGAATAATGGACCGTCTATAATGTAGTTTGTTTCAAATGAAACTGGGAGCCTCTGCAGTTGTGGTGAGTAAAAGCCCCGCCGCTATTTGTTAAGGATATTACTTTATGTCCGACAGTGAGGATGTACCATTGTTTACTAGCTTGATGCTAATGACAGTAACGTTAACTCAGCGGGTTGACAAAGTGCCTCTGCTGTTTCACACCATCATTTCCCCCTTTTACTCTGTGTGGTAACATCCCTAGAGGAAATATTAAAAATGCTGGGGTGTTGTTGTCATACAGTTGTCTACGGCAGCAGATCGTTCTGTGTTTCTACTGGTCACAGTGACGGCTGTGATGGGAGAATTGGATCTCAGTGAAGGGCAAGTGGTCCATAACTTTAATTTTGGAGACAAAAAATGTAGGCTTAGCACCCTGTGGTCCACTGCCCAATAGGAAATGTAAAATACTCAAAAGTACTTTAAAAGTGCTTGAGTTACTTTTCTCAGGGAGTAACATTGGAAGTACTTTTAAAGTAATTGAGTTACTTTACTCAGGGAGTAACGCAGTAAAGTAACTGGTTACTTTTTTAGAAAGTAACGCAGTAACATACTTTGATTACTTTTAAAGTAACCCTTACCCAACACTGACTCTGGCACCTTAAGCTGCTTTCATGCTGCCGTGCAATAACTTGCAGCTTCCAGCCATTTTGAAGAGGGGAAGGAGGCAGAGGGGAAGTAGTTTTGAACATGGCAGCATGGAGCAGTTGTTGTCCACGTGAATGCGTACAGAATTTGCTCTGCCACACTGTTCACCATGTTGAACTTTTGGTGGTAGCGTTAGGCTTTGGCTGATCAAATAAGGGTGTGGGCATCACGGAAGCAGAAAGACAACAACATGATTGAGCAGGCTCATTGAGTAGACGCGTTTTTGGCTGCTCCTGTTGACTTCTAATAAATTAATACTTTTTTCAACCTCAGAATCACTCAGACTTTCATAAAAAGTACATCAAGTGATCTGTGAAACCATCTACAATGTCACAAAAGCCTTGTAAAGAACAGGGAGAGAGAGCAGGTTGTCGAGAAACACCACCTCTAACTCCACGGCTAACTAAGAAGCAGATGCTAATGCTAAACACACTGAGGTGCTAGCAAAGGCAATTGGTGCCATTCAAGCATCAATCGACTCGTTCCGTGAGGAAAACCGGGTGTCTATTGCCACTCTACACTCGATGCTGAGTACGTTTGGCCAAAGAATCACAGATGTGGAGGATGGACTGAACGAGTTTGACAAAAGACTGAGTAATGTGGAGTTATCACAAGCATCACTGAGCAAAGAAAACAAGTTGCGGAGAGAAAGTGATATACTTGGAGAACCACACTAGATGGCCAAATATACGCATTGTGGGGATTAAAAGAAAACACAGAGGGATCTCAGCCCTCAGCGTTTATCACCAGTCTACTTCTCGACATGTTTGGAGAAGAAAGTTTTCAGACACCGCTGTGTGTGGACAGAGCCGACAGGCCCCCAAAGCCAGGTCAGGGTGACAGCAGTTCACGGCAATTCATAGTGAAGCTACACCACTTTCAAAACAAGGAGCGGATCCTGTGTCTTGCAAGAGAGAGGAGCCAGCTTGCCTATGGTGGATCAAGAATACACATCTTCCCTGACTTCAGCCCGAACATCAGCAAACGATGTGCCGTCTTTTCTGAATCCAAACAGGAACTTCACGCTGCGACGATCAAGTTTGTACTACCTGGCCACACTACAGTTCAACCACAACAAGAGGCACAAGAATTTTTCAGATCCCTCCTGGGGGAGGCGCTCACGTACATCAACAACAACATCGCTGGTGACATCTCCATATCTTACCATAGAAGAAGATATGTGAGGTAATGGGCTAAGCTTAGTGAGATGTTTATAAGTCCTGCGATCTAACTGCATCCAAGTGACGATGATATTACTATGGACATGATTGCTATGCCAACTGTTCAGTTACCCCCCCTGCATTTCACCAGGGGTCTTATGCGGCACTGTTTATGTCACAGTTGGAAACTAGGAACTTATAATTCAGCAGGGGTCTGTTTCACAAAGCAGGTTCAACAAACTCTGAGTCTAATCCTGAACTCTGAGTTGATCTACTCTGAGATAGGAAACTCTGAGTTTCCAGTTCCAGAACAGCTGATTTGAATCAGTTTTATCAACTCAGAGTAGTTTCACCTGGAGTTAAGTGCGTGCACCACAACTATAAAAAGCCAGCATCAATGGAGCCCCGATTCGACGAGTCACCATGGCAACGGGGAAGAGGAGGGCTGCGTTTTTCACCCCATTAGAATTAGAAATCTTAATGCACTCATACGGCGAGTTTGCACACGTTTTCAAAAAGAAGTGCAACACCGCTGCAGCTGCAAAAGAGAGGGAGACGGCGTGGGACAACATTGCTGCTCTGGTCAATGCAAAGTTTAAATGTAGTCCTTTGCAATCACAATAATATTACAGGGGAAAACTGCTTGAATGGTAGCCTATTAATTTATTTCATTTAGGTGCAGTCCCGCAGGGGAGAAGCGGACTTGGCAGCAGTTTAGGATGAAATATAAAAACATTGTTCAAAAAGGTAAGACCTCGGCATAATCTCATGGGGGTACCTCATTTTGATCATGTTTTACATTGTAAAGTAAATATTAAGTGGCTGTTTGACTGTGCAGTTGTTTTATTTATTATGTTTTAACATAATGCTGTTTTCACACACATCAGTGTCTTCTCATCTATATCATGTTCTGTTAAATAGACTAATTAAGCCTATTTAAACTAACACAGACTTCTACTCAGCCAACAGAAAGAAGGCAGATGCCCGTAAAACAAGCACACTTTTCTGACCGCCCTGCATACAGTTGCCTTACTCAAGTGCTCAGCATCTCCGACATTGTACAAAAAACTTCCATTAGCAAAGAAACGCAGCGCAACACACAATATCTGCAGGGATGTGAGAGCATGACTACGATTGGTAATGTTGCAAATGTAAGGACGGATTAGGTTGTGTATGTAGATGATGGACTGTGACGTGAAACGGTACCGCTCAAAAAGATAATTGTGTGGAAATGCTAAAACATTTATGCGCGGTCTGATAACCATCTCCCGACGAATAGGCCTATTTAATTCTCTGCGCAGTAATTCTGCACCTTCATCCACGGGATCGTTATCAAAAGGACATGCCATGTTAGTGAAAAAAGTCGCCACCTACTGTGCCTAATGGACTTCTAATATACTGACTCTGATTTTTTTAAATGACAGACGGCAGAACTAGGTTACGCCAAAACTCGCCTGCTGACTGAATGAATGAGGAAATCAAATGGAGGGTGTGGCTCTGAAAGAGGGCGGAGACAGAGAGAAACTCGAGGTTCATTGAGAAAAACCTGGTCCCGACCAGGTTAGGTTCAAAGAGTCTGTTACTATGGTAACTGACCGAGAGCTTAAGTTACCTCTCTCTCTGAAACAGGCTAGAGTTACCCCTCTTTCTCTGGTTTGAGTTACCTCCCTTTTTGAAACGGAAAACTCAGAGTTTCCCTCATTTCAGGGTTAACAGACTCTGAGTTTTCAATAAAACCTGCTTTGTGAAACGGATCCCAGGTTCTAAGGATCTAAGGATTAAAAATGTCCCTTTTATTGCATCAAGTATTACTTCAGATACAAATGGCAGGTATGTAATGGTGGTGGGTAAGCTTTTTCAACTCCATTTGGTATTACTCCAATATCTATGTGCCTTATTTTGATGACAAACTGTTCTTTATAAATATGTTAAGAAGCAGTTGTTGCCCTCAATACCGAAAAGGCATTCTATAGGGTCGAGTGGGACTAACTTTTCCAAACACTCAACAGGTTGGGATTTGGGCCTGATTTTATTAAATTAATCATTTACACTGATCCAAATGCCTCAGTTTATATCAATTCTATCTTTTCTAATTATTTCCCCCTTCGCAGAGGAACAAAACAAGGAAATCCATTAAGCCCATTACTTTTCATCCTTGCTATAGAGCCACTTTCCAAAGCTCTCAGATGTAACAAAAGTAAGCCTATACAAGGTATTGCACGAGGCGGCCTAATTCACACTGTTTCACTTAATGCTGATGATTTATAATTATATGTCACAACGAACTTCGAACAATTTGGAAAATTATCAGGGTATTCGTTTAAATAAACACAAGAAATTTGTGCTCTAGATAAAGGATCAGCACTCAGTGAATAACCTCCTAAGCCCTATGATAAGCTATTATGGCAAGGCTTAACTATACAGACCAATGAGCAGTGATAACTGATGCCGGATTTCCACTGGATGCGTGTCCGTTGCGGAACGGCAGCGCTGGTTATCCGCTGTGTGCTCCGCCGTCCGTCAATACCCACCGGCTGCATTTGCTGTGCGGAGCGGTGCAACTCTGCCGGAAGACATCTTGGTGCACTGTCATGATTAATATCTCCTTGTCCATGGTGTCAATGGGGTGAAATGACGTCTGAAAACCTCTGAACTGTTGACTTCAGGCCTGCCTCTGCCTATTATGTAGTTTTAAGGTGTAGTGCAGGGAAATATGATCCACTGTGAACACTGTATTTTATTTTGAAAATTAACGGGATGTTTTATTTTGTTTCTGTGCACGACTTCCTGCCCCGCAGGATCTGCTCTGTGCTGAATTGCTGCGTAGTGCTCCGGCGTCCGGCAAAAATACAAGTCCTGCGTATCTGTTTCTGAGGGCTCCGGAGTGCCGGAGCTGAGATGGAGCCGGAACGCAGCACAGCCGCAGCCGGTGGAAACACACACATTGACTAGAATAGAATCCTATCGGCTCCACTGCCATGCTGGAGCAGAGACGCAACCAACACACATCTGGTGGAAATAGGCTGTAACACGTCTTTGGGGTCATCAGGTGGGAACCTCCTTTGACCAGTGTTTCGTCTAGTTGGTCCCATGACACCTCCAGGAGGCTAGACAGCGATCTCTGGCGTCCCAGAGACACTCCCCTAATGCCAGCTCTCACTGCCCAAACTGCAAACACCCCAACTTCAACTTTCCTGGAAGTTCTGATTTATCTATTCTATCCAGTCCATCAGCCACATCTTTTCTAAATTTCACCACCTGTTCCTCATCATTCAACTCCACATTGTACCACCTACCTAAGCTCTTTACTGGCTTTTCCCTAATTGTTGGGATTTTCCTCATCATCTATGACAAACTTCCTGTCACCTAACTCCTCTCTACGCATTGAGATACTTTACTAGGCTTGATCTTCATGCTGGCCCACTTGAGGTTCTTGTTTACCTTCTCAAGTAGCCTCTTTGTACATGGCATTGTTGTGGTCACCAGTGTCCTGTCATCCATGTAAGCCCTAACTGGTGGAAGATGCACCCCGTTCTGTCGTCTCTCCCCACCTACTACCCACTTGGAAGCCCTGATGATTACTTCCATGGCCATAGTAAATGCTAATGGAGAAATTGTACACTCTGCCATAATACTTATTTCTAGCCTCTGCCAACCTGTTGTGAAACCTGCCATACTTAGACACAACCTAATATCCTGAAAATATGCTTTCACTAAGTTAACAACTACCTGTGGTACTTGTCAAATGCACTCCAAATGAGGCGTGGTACTGAACCAAACGCATTTGCAAGATCTAAAAATATTACATGGAGGTCCCTTTTTTTAATTTCCGCTGCCTGAATCTGGTGCCAGATGATGCTAGTATGCTCTAAACACCCTGCAAAACCTGGTATTCCTGCCTTCTGCACCATGGTATCTATTAAGCTATTCCTTTCCAAGTAGCTAGCAAATCTCTGCGCTACTACACTAAAGAAAATCTTCCCCTCTACATTCAAGAGAGAAATCATCTGGAATTGGCTAAGGTCCACGGACTCCTTCTCCTTAAACTTAATCTTAACAAAAGTGAATACATTCCCATTTGCAAGAATGCTGAAGACTACCCCAACCTGCCATTTAAACTCTCAGCTGACTCCTTTACAGACTTAGGGGTAAAAGTAACCAAATCCTACAACAGTTTACTGAAAGGTAACCTTGGTCAACCATCTTTATTGGATAAAGGCTTTCGAATCTGGCAGGATAAGGGTATACGTAGTATCAAGGACATGTATGTTGATAAAACCTTTGCCAGTTTTGAACAGGTAGCCAGGAAATTTGGTCTGACTAGCGTTCATTTTT
Source organism: Epinephelus lanceolatus (assembly GCF_041903045.1). Lineage (NCBI taxonomy): Eukaryota > Metazoa > Chordata > Actinopteri > Perciformes > Serranidae > Epinephelus > Epinephelus lanceolatus. The sequence goes on from NC_135741.1 coordinate 44,046,427, forward strand.
TTCTGTGCTTATGAGTCAGGGACTTGTGAGGAAAAAGTTTGCTAACTTTCCAACTATCCCTCCATTATCCTGCCTGGATTATCTGTTAGGGGTGAATATGACAAACAAGGGCATGGTCTCATTGATATATGCTCAGATTATGGACAGATATAATCCTTCTTTCCCACATTAGAGAACGATGGGAAAATGATCTAGGGGTCCCACTGTCAGACGAGGAATGGGACATGGCACTTTCTAGGGTTCACTCCTCCTCTATATGCTCAAGGCATGCCTTAATACAGTTTAAAGTGCTACATCGGCTGCACTTCTTGAAAGCTAAATTTGCTGGAATATTTTCAAACGTAGATTATATGTGTGACAGGTTCAAACAGACCCCAGCAACATGCTATGACATGCTTTGGTCTTGCCCAAAATGTGCCCCTTTCTGGTCACCCTTTTTTTGACACTATTTCCAGGGCATACAACTCCAATAGTGTGCCTTCTCCCATTATTGGTATTTTTGATGTATGTTCTGCTCCACATGATGATTGATGATTTCCCTGCTCACCTACAGAAGGTTATTGCTTTTTCTTCCCTATTAGCTAGATGTTTAATCTTGCTTAAATGGAAGGATGTTATCCCACTATCACACAACCAGTGGATCAAAGATGTGATGCAGAACATCAGGCTGGAGAAAGTGAGATGCACCCTTAACGGCTCAACTAAAAGATTCTATAAAACCTGGGACCCATTATTAGACTATGTGAACAGCTTACCTGGCCTGGAACAATGAACTCTGGACTGTCCGATTGAGGTGCGAATGCACTATGAATCACTAGTACTGTTTTTTTCTCTCAACACAATCTCTTTTTGGTTGTTGTTAGTCTCCAGTATCCTTTAATTATTATTTGGTTTTGCACATAACTGCAACTTGAAATGACAACTTATGTTACTGTCTTGTATGGTCATGGAAAATTTTGATAAATAAAGTTTAAAAAAAAGAAAAGAAAGACAATAAGATGGAGGACCTGATAATATTGGTGTCTGAATACTCAGAGTTGTACAACACAGTGCTAGCAACTTATAAGGACAACCAGTAGAAAACTGGGCATATATACACAGTGTAAAACATACTCTAAAAAGTAAGTATTAACTAAATCTCTTAAATATATAGGAGTTAGAAGTCGTCTATAATATTTCTTTCTGAGTTGCAGTGGAGTAGTTAGTATAACGTAGCAAAAAATGGAGATACTCAAGTAGTCTAATAGTAGGACTACAAGTACCTCAAAATTTTACTAATTATAGTGACTAAGTGGTAAATGTAGGCATACTTAGTTACTTTGCACCACTGCACAATTCACAAAAAGTGGTAGTATTCTTTATATCAATGCGGCTATTGTCTGACTATTTCTAGGCCTAGAGTTGACGTCACTATAAATGAGGGCATTTTCCAACAGTCTACAGTACCTCGTGCTGTCATTTACTCAATGTAATGAAGCGCAATCATTTGTACACAACATAAACAGATTAACCAGCACTCATTGCCACAGCAACTGAGGAATGTTAAGGAGAGTCTGGCGTAACCGGTGGACTTTAGTGATGTGTGCGTTGGGTAGATATAAAGAGGCCCAGACGGTGGATATCTTTGGAGGTGATCTTTGTTTGTTCCTGACAAACAGGTAGTAATTTTACTACCTGTTTGTCAGGTTGTTTTAAACGAAATCCTACGTCACACACAATCTCACAAACTCCAGCCCCTTTCCCATGGAGCACAACAGAAAACATACCTGACAACAGGTGGTAAAAACAAATCCTCTGTAACACATAACCATACAAACTCCAGCCCCTACACAAATCAAGCGTCACAACATTACATTAGCATAAAATGAACTTATAATCATAGTTCAACAGCGCTAACACGCAGAAATTACCACAAGAGAAATGTCGCTTACCTCTCTCACGGAGCACAAAAGGGGAGAGGCACGGCGGGAGACACCTCCTTTACAGGTGGGGTACCCCCAAAGGTGAAAGTAGGGGTACATATTGTGTACAGGGGTCTAAGCATGTTAGGTAATAACATCTGAACCAAATTTTGTAAAATTATAATACCAAACATTACAAATGTACCTTTGGTTTGTTACACATATTACTGCTGTATAAATGACCCTGTTACACTGGTTCAAAGATTTAATCAAGACAGACAGATGAGCACAAGAAGAAGGTTCCAATTCACTCTTTTATTTAAGGAGGTTAGAGCTGTTGAGCTGGTTTTCTAACAAAAGAGTAAAGAATAAGGAAGGTTAAACTAGACACCATTCTTCCTGATTTGTCATAATTAAGAATCAAACAAAGGTAATTTTACTTCAAACATGACGACTACAAACTAAGAATCAGGAAATAGCTGAAATGAAACTTAATCAACATGGCAAATAAATAATGATCTTTTAAAGGAGCCCTATTATGCTTATTTTCAGGGTCATATTGATATAAATGTGTAATTTTGGGGTCTAGTGTTCAAATAAACACAAGAAGTTTGTGCTCTAGAGAAAGAATCAACACTCAGCGAAAAACCTAAGCCCTATGATAAGCTAATATGGCAAGGCTTAACTATACAAACCAATGAGCAGTGATAACTAACATGTCTTTGGGGTTTGGTCTAGTTGGTCCCACGACACCTCCAGGAGGATAGACAGTGATCTCTAGCGTTCCAGAGACACTCCCCTAATGCCAGGTCTCACTGCTCCCCTCCCTGCACCAACCCAATAACCTCCTTTACCTTACTTACACATGGCTTTCTCAGCCCAAACAGCACTGCCACCTTCAACCAAACCCAGGCTCCGTACATGCGAGCTCTAGGTAGAAGCAGGGCTGATACTACCTTTCCTAGCACATTCACCATACTCTATTTCACACGCTACATAGCCAGGGTTCAACGCTAAGGTTTTTTTTCACTTGCCCGGTCGGGCAAGTTGGTCACAGATCTACTTGCCCGAAGTCAGTTTTTACTTGCCATATAAAAATTGTTTAATTTAAGCGGCTATCAAATAACAAAGACTGCAGTTATTTTCATGTTATGTAATCTTTATTCACACTGTATTTATTAATTAAAACAACATGTCATGTATTGTAGCTTAATTCCTACACAAAAATGACAGTGTCAGGGCTTAAAGTGAAAAATGTGTCAGTCATTCTCCATCTATAATTTTGCGCCCTACTTGAGACATGCCCACCTCTATTTATTTTTCACCCCTCTCTCCAGTTCTGCTGTATTAACACCGGGTTTAATATATTTTGCTTCCATCTCTCTGCCCTGCTCTACTCTACTTCAACGCTACTTAGCTCACTCTCTACACTACCAGTAGACTACCACATCCACCTGTTGCACAAAACGCACACAACACTGTTTCCCCTATGGAGTTGTAGCAGAGGAGGTAAAGCACACGCATGAAAAATAATTTTCACATGCGTGAAACTTTTTTGTATGCTTGCAAAGCACAGCCTGCTGGGATGTTTCTATGTATCTACTGGCACCAGAATGGCTCTTTAGGACTAAGTACATACAGTACATGTGTGCACAGTATGAGCAGGTGAAATGTCTGTCTAGCTTACATATGAGGTGTCTCAAGATTTAGGAACATACAATTGTATTGAATATAATAAAGTAAAAAGTCACATGACATGCTGCTGTCTTGTGCTATGACCTATTTAAGTGCTGGAAGTTGTTATTTACATGACAATGCCTGAACGCAACACAAGCTCAGCATGAGTGCCGTGCTACGCTGCTCGGAGTGCAGTGTGTTTGTCTGTGCGTAACAGCAGTCTGTTGATGGTTATTTACACACTGTCCATAACAATAACTTTGTCAGCTGACAAACCGCACCGGGCTCTGGGTCAGGTTTGGTCAGGAAAATGCGGTCCGAGCCGCTCTAGCATGCTTACCTGTGTGTGTGGCAGAACTCCGCCGTGCACGATACAGAGAGCAGAGGAGAATTGTTAACGCGTGACCATGTAGAGACAGAAATGACACGATAGCATAACACCATAAACAGTATGTTGTTATGTTATTATATGAAGCGTCTGTTGCCCAAAATAATATCAATGGGGGCTGTGGGCAGGACATTGTTACACAGCTGTGCCTGTGACTTCAGGCAGAGAGACCGCTGCATCAGAGCCGAAGGAGCACGTTTTAAAATACATTTATTTTATCAATTAGTTATTAACTTTTACTGTTTTTAGCAACTTGCCCGATCGGTCAAGTGAGTTGTTAGTTTACATGCCCGACCTTGAGTTTTACTTGCCCTGGGCAATCGGGCAATCCTTATTGTTGAGCCCTGATAGCATAACTACAATATAAGCTAAAGTTAAAGGAGCTAAATAAACTTACAGGATCAGCAAACACACTCACCTTGCCGCATGGCCTCAAACAAAATGGATTCAAATAGACCACTCCCACACTTAAATAACCTTCCTCTTCCTGAACTTCCTCCTTACTTACACATGGCTTTCTCAGCCCAAACAGCACTGCCATCTTCAACCAAACCCAGGCTCCGTACATGCGAGCTCCAGGTAAAAACAGGGCTCATACTACTTTTCCTAGCACATTCACCATACTCTATTTCACACGCTACATAGCATAACTACAATATAAAATAAAGTTAAAGGAGCTAAATAAACTTACAGGATCAGCAAGCACACTCACCTTGCAGCATGGCCTCAAACAAAATGGATTCAAATAGGCCACTCCCACACTTAAATACTTCCTCATCCTGGATTTCCTCCTGAGAGGAAGTGGATCTCTCCACCTGATCTCAAGGAGTTATGTGCCCTGTTTAGTAGTTCCCCCTGCTGGCCCCCAACTGACATTATTTCTTCTCTTATAAATAAACTGGCTACATTTAATTGCTTCATCTGACATTTCCCTCACTGTCTTCCTCAAACTCTGTCCCCGCACTCCGAGTTCCCCCAGGAGTGAGACAGCTGATCTTGCTATGAATCCCCTACACCCCACTTCCACTGGACAAATCCTAGTCTTCCATCCTCGCTGCTCAGCTTCTGCTCCTAAGTCTGCATATCTAAGCTTTTTTCTTTCATAGGCTTCTTCCACTGAGTCTTCCCAAGGAACTGTCAGCTCAATGAAATAAACTATCCGTTGACTCACTGACCACAACACTAAGTCAGGCCTCTGCCTGGTACAAACTATTTCCTGGGGAACAACAAGCTTTCCCCCTAAATCTACTTGTATTTCCCAATCACAAGCACCCTCTAGGCGGCCACACCCTTGCCTCCTCACTACCTTATCTCTTCTGTGTTTCTCTCCCTCACGGACAAACTGAATTACTAAACTCCTATCCTTAACACCTTCTGAATTCACCTGTCGTCGTTTCCCTTTGATGCCTGCAGCTAAACTTTTTCAACACCTGGTTATGTCGCCATGTATATCGGCCTTGTGACAAGCTAACTTTACAGTCTGACAAAATATGCTTTAAGGTTGCGGTACGTGAACACAATGGGCATGATGGGTCCTCATTTACCCCCAGTTTTAGGTTCTGGGGGGTTGGTAACACATCGTATGTAGCCCCTACCAGGAATCTAATACGATTCTCCTCCATATTAGAGTGGAATAGATTTATGTGCTTTAATGTTCAAAACACACATGATTTGTCTTGTACTGCTCACTGCTGCAGCACCTCTGTCTGAAACACTGTGGGTGTTTCTCAAACTCAAGGAAGAATCCTCAAACGGCCAAATTTGAAGGGCGCTACGTCATAGACCCTTGCTGAATGACTGTTCCAGTGTCAAGGAGTTTCACAAAGGACTGAGTCCTTCTTTCAGAGAAATTCATAGGATGCATATGTGGATTCTCCGTGGGTATAAAATCCACACAATGCTTTGCACACGATTTGCTGGAAGTGAGGGCGGGGCCTCTTCAATGAAACCTGCACCGGTGGAGCTCGGCAGGATTTAGATAAATATGTCATTTATTTGGATTAATGTCTCCAAGAGTTTTTATCACACAAGCGTGAAAAAAAATATTGACAGAAACCTCATAATTTACACTTTCCGATGTGTCCACTGCAGAATAATGAGATTTTTTTAAATAACCTGATTTAGATAAAACATTTAAAGTTTTTAAATTAATCATTGACAGCAAAGATGGAGTGTTAATGGCCCAACCCCCCTCCTTCCCCCACTGTTCACATGATAACGACTTGATAACTGCTCTCATTCTGTCAGTTTCAATAGGTGTATTTTTTGGGGGAATCGCGGTGAGAACGGCCAAAATCGACACATTACTGCAGGTCAAAGCATGACTCATTTGATTTGAGGTTACCATATTTCAGAGGACTGCAGTTTCATAGTGGTAAGTTTTAATTTTGTAACCGTCTCATTTTTCAACTGTGACATGATAGTGGGGCAGATAACCAAAACAACTGTGCACTTTGTGATAAAAGCATGAAATTTGGTACACTTATTGCCAAAGACATACTGAAAATAGTCTCGCCACCAGACAATCAGAGATCTCCGCCTTCTGATAGTCTGGGGACACTCCTTTCTAAAGTGTGTTTAACACACGGGTGAAAACGGCCGGCAACAAAGCAACGCCTGTTGCATTTTTTGAAAAGGACACGCCTTCTCGGAAATGTGCACTCCCCCTTTTCTCGTCCGCAAGGAGACAAACACACAGAGAGCTTGAAAATGGATGCCGAGAGATTTAACTCTGTTTTATCAAACATGTGCTCATCCGTGAAGAAAATATTTTTTCCAGCGGATGTCTTAGTTATAACATGATTGAGCTAACTGGAGTAGTTTCATGTCATATCCGACAACCGGAGGCTTTTAACAGATGATGTCCTGATGTTAGCTTTGCTGCTGCCGTTAGCTGTCCCTATCAGCTGCAGCCTATGATGCTTTCTAGACATCGTGATTTCCCATAACTGAATAAATACCACACATAGCAACACAAAACTGCTTTGCTAGCTCAATCATGTTGTAACTGAGATATCCGCTGGAAAAAATTTTTTTTTCACGGACTGTTTAATGAGTTATTACCTTTTACAGACACCGCTAACGGCTAAGAAATAGTAATGTTTGTTCAATCATTGTGTTTATAGACTTTACAAACATGGGATTAGTCTAATCGGTGATACAGTGATGTGAAAAATGTGATATATATATATGTATAGCTAAAAGCTCTGCTGGTTTTCTACCCGGAAGAATTTGTAAACAACAAGGCGATTCCCTCTATAGTCCGGCCGGATGGATGAGTCATGGCCTTATAAAAGATTATGTTTGTTTCTTTTAGTTGGCGAGAATGTGTCGCCGGCTGTTTGTGCCATTGGCTGAGCCATTTTGTACCGCTACACGTGTTTCTAGTGGGACTATGTTAACAAGCACAAGAGTTCAGTGAGCCACTGAAGGACCACCCTGCAGATTTACTATTGGTTCTGCAACGTAGGGAGTTTTTTTAAACTCTGAAATTGTATCCGCCCATCTAAACACAAAATCAGGGAGAAAGTCATCAGTCTTTAGTTGAGCAAAGCGTCTAAAGACTGACTTGTGAGTCTATACTGAAAATGACTGGATATGGAGCCATCTTGAATTTTCAATATGGTGGCCATGGCAGCAGTTTTTCAAAATGTGCTGCCAGCAATAAACATTTTCTTATGTGTGATGGATATAATTTGATATTGAGGACACAATTTGTTAAATTTATTTACCATACCACTATGAATTTCCTTTTGCATACAAAACTTTCTCAGAGTTGACAGCAATAAGACTGAGTTGTTTGCCTTCTTTTCAGATGCTCTGCTGAAATGATTTGTAGAGAAGGATAAACAGTTTGTTGTGACAGACCTCAGCAAGCCATCATTCCTAGATGTGTCTTTGATTGCGCCTTGTACGCATGAGGAAGCTGATAGCCGCATGCTATTACTTGTTGCCCATGCAGCAAGAAATGGCCATTAGAAAATCATGATTCAGCAGCTGATACTGATAGTGTGATGCTGGCTGTTGCAGTGGCTCAGACTTTAAAGCCAAAACATGAGCTTTGGTTGGCATTTAGAACTGGAAAGAACTTTCGATACTTTGCAGCCCATGAACTTGCAGCAGGGCTAGGGCCTGAGAAAGCACGTGCACTACCGATGTTCCATGCATTGAAGGGCTGTGACACTGCATCAAGCTTTCTTGGCCATGGGAAAAAGACTGCATGGGCTGTATGGGCTGTGTTTCCAGAGCTTACACATGCCCTGTTCATTATAATACTCTATGACCGAACCAAAGTGCTGGTGTCCACACCACGACTACATTCGCCATGTAAATGGGGCTGGTCAAAGACATCTGAGGGATGTTATGAACCCTTTTGGACATGCCTACCGCATGCAGGCCAGTCCACCTTTGAACTTGCAAAAGGCAATTCACAACGATATAGTAAATAAATTTAACTAATTATGTCCTCAATATCAAATTATATTCATCCCACATAAGAAAACTGTTGATGCTGGGGGCCATTTTGAAAAATGGCTGCCATGGCTGCCATATTGAAAATTCAAGATGGCTCCATATCCAATTATTTTCAGAATGCCTTTGGCTATGAGTGTAACAGATTTCATGCTTTTATCACAAATTGCACAATTCCTCCCTAATCCACTATGATACCTCATAACTGTAACTTATCTGACGTTGTGGTAACAACTGTATGTCTGTCCTCTGACTGAATGGAGTTGGAAACCATGAGGTTCATGTGTTTTGAAGACATCCCCATTTTCACAGGTAACTTAGCCTGTCCCCCCACCGCAGGAAATAATGGATTAATCCTGGAAAGCTGTTGATGTAGCACTTTTCTCCTTATGAAAGTAACACGGTGATTATTCGACTAATGAGAATTTGGTTGGACGAGAGCGTAGCAACCAAATAAATGACTAGTCAACCAGGAGACTACAGTTCTAAATATCACAAATCACAATTTGCCTCACAGGGCTTTACAGCATACGACATCCCACTGCCCTTAGGACCCTCGCAGTGGATAAGGAAAAACTCCCCCCCAAAAAACCCTTTAATAAGTTCTTTTCTTTCCTTTTTTAATTTTTTCAATACACGGTACCTAATAAGCACAATCCTTGTTTCCTGAGTCTTCCTTTTATTATTGTCCATTAGTGTAATTTCTCCTCCCTACAGTCTAACCTAGTTACTCCTGATCTCACTAGTCCACCATATTACTATTTCACTCCAACCATTACAACAATCTATAGTAGAGGGGTGCTACATAAATTAGCCTCTTCTCAGCTTCTTCCCTGAGGCTGTTAGACTGTTGAACTCTGGTGGGGCTCTTTAGCTCTGTAGCTCTGTAGCTCTGCAGCTATGGAGTTACTACAACTACCTCCTGACTATTTTGCACTGGACTATTTGCAAGATTGCACGTCATATAAGGCTACCTTAGCCATGCTGCTGCTACTGGTTGATGTTGTTCGTTTGCACAACTCAAATTTTTTGCCTTCTTACTTATCTTTTTAAATTTCTTACTTATCTTTTTATATTCTCATCATATTTTTATACTTATTGTATATATTTATTTTATTGTTTACATGGGCTCTACCGGGACCTGAGAATCGAAATTTCGTTCTACTGCATGTAAATGTGATGTCAATGACAATAAAAGATCCTTGATTCCTTGAATATATATGATTTTTTTCCCTGCTCTAACATCATAACAATGTCAAAGGCATATGATAATGCATAAGTATATATTCTGAAGCTTTTAGTAAACATAATTTCAGTACTGTAAAATATTTCTAGGTACTGTATCTCAAACACAAAAATACATATAATTTCTGTGTCACGTATCTTTGCTTCTCCAGCTGCTCCCTCAGAGTAGCCCTGTACAGGTGTGTGCTGATCACTACCACCTTTTGAGATGCCACAGACTGTGTGGCCACTGAGACAGTTTGTGGAGGGTCCGTGTGGCATCCTACATCCTGGAATCTGGCTGTAGTGGAGAGGTGTTGGGCACCAGGGCCCTCCTGTGATGTACTCTAAAAGACAAAGGAAAATTAAGTAACTTAAACTGATATTGCATCAAATGAAAACAATCAATATTAAGGATGGGCACTAAGATTTTATCGATACTCCTTATCAATGTGGTACTTTATCGGTACTCTCATCGATTCTTTTTTATTTCTAAATAATAAATAATAAAAAGAATAAATTCAGGATAACTGAATATTTTGAATACAACTAAATGTTGTTTCCAGAGCAGCAAAAGTAATTTTTACAACAGCAACGTGAGTTCACTACTGAGTGAAGTTTAGTTTTTATCAGTTACTGTAAGTCAGTGTCCTCCTGTCCTCCCGTCCTCCTGCAGTTCAGCCCCGGCACAGAGCTCAAATGAAAGGAGAGAAGAGGAGACCAGCGGCCGCGTTAAATGGTATGTTGTGTATGAACTTATTTATTTTGTGTGAGCTGGCAGTAGACTTGACTGTGTGTGTGTGTGAAGTGAGGTAAAGTAGGCTAAGTATGATTGTAACATGCAATGCGTCTGTTTAATCTGAACTGAAGACCTAACGTAACGTTATAAAAGTCAGTGAACGTTAACATTATGATGTCACTGTTTTTATATCTGTCATTGGTGAAGCTGTAACGTTAGCGTGAGATTACCAGGTGATGACATTGTATGTGGCTCTGTTTTAGAAAAGGAGGAGGTGGAAGACTGCTTTGGTAGCATAGGATTTTCCTGGAGGCATAGGGACCTGAGACTGTGTTAAAATAATAAATAAATAATAAGTCAATGGTTAACAGTTGTGTGTGTTAACTGCTGTATTTTGTGTCGGGCTGGCACCAGTCACTGCTGTGTGGGTAACCAGTGAATTTAGTAGTTATAAATGCAGACCATCTGATTAGATAATGCCCTATGTTACTGTTTTGTATGTCACTGTTGTTAGTGAAGGTGTAACTTGTTATATTAGATTGCCATGAGATGACAATATTATCTCTATCTTTTGTGAGTGCACTTTATAAATGTAGGCTATTCATTGATTTTAATAAAGTACCATTTTGTTGATGTTGTTTAGCCTTGCTGATGCTGTTGCATGGGGGATACAGTTATTTTTATTGTATGAAAAATCATATCTGCAGTAGAAAGTTGCACTTTGGAAATTTGGTTTGGTACATAGTGATACATGGTCTGAAAGGTTTAGGAACCTCTGATGTAGCACATTTCAAACAGAGGCAATGACATAGAGCATATAAAAAAGAGCACAATGACTAAATTATATAAGTATATTACCATAACTGATGTTATTTCTTTAAGAAACTATTCACTTACTATTGGCTCTGTTCTTGCAGTTTTTCTCATGTTCTCCTCTGCTCTTATTCTACCCAGGCTCCTGAGGCGGAGGCTCAGGTGGATGAATGAGGGGGATCACGGTGATGTCATCCTTTTTTTGATTGCCACCTTTTGTGTCATAAATATCAGTTCAGTATTCAGTTATGAGTTGAAACCTTTGACCAAAAAAATCCATCCTAACTCAAGCTAATAAGATACTTTTGTCTTCCTCAGTGGATGGATGGTTGGTGATGTCACTCATTTGTTTGATTGCAACATTTTTTGTAATAAAAGCTGGTCAAAATACATGAAAAAGTACTTGTCCCCGTTTTTTATTTCATAATGATAATATTTAATGATTTTTCACCGCCGCACTGAAAATGTCCCAGATTTTCTTCTCAGAAATCTGGTCACCTTACCGGACATTAACCCATGCTACGATTGTAACATTAAATTTAATTGAATCGACATAGCGACATGTGCTTAACGTTACTGTAACACTAATTAAAACAGACATTTCACTTTATGTTGTACCTGTCCAGGAGAAGAAGAGCTAGCTCCGAGTCAGATTGTAGCCCCTTTGGCTCTTGCAGTGCTCTCCACCTTGGAAATGCAAGGCCAATGTTAATCCGAGTTCTGTCCCTTTCTTTATCTGACAACTTCTTCGGCAACAACCGTTGTTTCTTTAGAGGTAATGTCAGATCCTGGTCGTCTTCAGGTCTCTGCCATTTCATTTCATTTCGAAAATACACGCTGCCATTGCTCACTGGCTGTAGCCTTTTATAGGGAGGGAGGGCCAAGGGCTCTGTGGGGGGGGGGGGGGGGGGGGGTACCCATCCATAGTCAACATCTAAAACGCTAAACAGTGTTGTCCCCTCCCTGTAAAATCAGCAGGCAAAACATACGTATTCAAACACATGTAGACCTAAATACCGCGCTAAATACCTCCCCAGCTGTATAACTCAGACTAATTACAATGTTTAGTAACGATATAGTGAACGGCCTCCATGTAACAGAGCTCTAGGTAAAAAACACGTACATTTTCCATAAAACGTATGATAAACACAGATTCACAATCAAACTCTGAGTACAGCCACACATTCTGACAAATAAATGCAGGTCTGACTGCTGCCTGTCGGCTAATCGCTTGAGCTAGCAGCAGTTAGCTGCTCAGATCAAGCATAGACATGTTTAAACTTTTGTCAATATGGATATGCTGCACAATGTTAGCTCTGTTAACCTTAGATTCTCCACAATTTAATCGTTAAATTCATCTTACAGAGAGTAGCAGTGTAACTTACTGTACGCTGCGTAGCAAAAGTGTTTCAAAACAATAGCTTTGGTTAGCCATTTAGCTGAGACCTACAGCTATAACGCTGTGTAAAACTCAAAGGGAAAGGGAGAAAGCATAAAAGGTCCTCCTCAAAAGCAGATTCACAATCCAACTCTGAGTACAGACACACATTTTGACAGATAAATAAGGAGTGTATCTATGTTTCCCACTTAACCCTACAAAAAAGGTTGTAAACAATCTTTCAAAACAATAGCTTTGGTTAGCCAGTTAGACGAGGTCTTTAGCTAAGCACTGGGTGTACAGCCTAATGTTAGCCCCTACAGCCATCTTTTCCACGCTGTAACACTCAGTAGCAGCTTTCTAGTTTGTTTCTACTCAACAAATTCACAACTCATAAAGTACACTTACAGGTTGTGATCCCGAATCTCCAGACTTGTCCAACAAAGGGAACTGCCCCATCTTTCAGCAGTAACTGCAGTGAAAATCCAGCAGTAAATTGTTGGCAGTTTGTGAAGCAGTCCTCAGGAAAATACAGGGAACACAATTATATGTATGGGTTGTATTGTGGAGGAATTGTATCAACCACTTCTTTGTTCCTTCATCCTTTGGCAGTCCAAATTCTGCAGCCTCTCTTCTCCACCTCTGCTCCGAGCCGGTGTGTTTGGGACTGTGGCTCAGTGGCCGGCAGGCGGGCACCGTGTGCCATGCTAATTGCACATTGTTATGAAATAAATTTGCGTAATTAAAGGTGGGAAATTCAGACAAGCTGTTTTAGGCAGGTCACGTGATGTGTGTCTGTGGGGAGACAGGACTCCTCCTTCAGTAAAGCTGTTCCCCCCTAGAATAATTTGAGACACAATTAATAATTTTTGAACAATCCAGTAGTATTTATTAAAAGCACAATGTAAGCGGTGCTCATTATAATCACACAATAATGTGCTATTTAAATCTTAAAAGATTTAGTCCCCCCCTCCCATTCCTAGTAGTGGTATATCCCACACTCTTTCCAACGGGCGGGGCTACTTGGCAGCAGTAGCAGCATGTGGCTGGACCCGCTGCCCACATCGCGCATCGCAGGGTAAGATGTACACTCACACAGACACAGTTTAACTTGCACAAGTTACAACATATCCCATTTACTGTTACAACAAGCCCCAGGCCCAGGCTGATAATATAAACTGTCTGCAACATTTCTCCTGCACTGTTCAAAAGCCAGAGTTTAGTGATAGTCAGAGAGGACAGGAGAGAAAGAAGAGGGAGAGGACAGGACAAGAGCAGTCAGTGGCAGAGCGGCTCGTAGCTAATGGGTACCTGTCTGTAGGCTCTCCACCTGTCAGTGAGACAAACATGAAAGACGTGTAGTCAAACTGACGAGGAGCGGTCATTACGCGCGACTATTAGGCACGGTTGTGACGGAGCATAGCTAATGGGTACCTGTCTGTAGGCTCTCCACCTGTCAGTGAGACAAACATGAAAGACGTGCAATTTAAAGGATGAGGAGCGGTCATTATGCACGACTATTACGCACAGTTGTGAGGTGCGCAGCAACAGATCTCACAGCACACTGTTTATAAACCAGTTTACCAGTTTAATTGCAGGAAATGTTTAGTTGTTAAGTCATTTCTCATAGGTATAGACATTCACTCTGCCTGTTGGAGAGATAGAGAGAAGATTAAAGCATCAAATTGCGGTAAAAGATGCTGTATAAAAGACAGGCTACAACTTTTTTTCCTTGTCCCCCCCTGGAATTATTCTCTAAAATGTTACTGTTTATTGTCCCCCCAACTATGAAATGGGATTTTCGCCCCTGACCATACGAACACTCAGCTCCCTCCGTTAGCATGCATATGGATTTATTGTACAGTCCCTGACAAAAATCTTGTCGCTTATCCAAGTTGTAGGAACAACAAATAATAACTTGACTTGTAGTTGATCAATTGGAATCAGAAATGGCTTATATGAAAGGCAAAGGCCTCTAGATTATGCTTATTATACCAAAATAAAGTTGTGCATCATTCACTGAGTTTTATCAATTAATTAGGACAGAAAGGTCAGATCTTGCTTGGACAAAAGTCTTGTTGCATACAAAAATAATGTACTGTAGAAATGATACTTTATTTTGAATACACAAACATGCTCCAATAACATCAGAACATAAAGTCATGGTGCCTTGGGAAAAAGAATTAATATCGTGTATGACTCCCATGAGCTTGGAGGACTGCATCCATACGTCTCCGCAATGACTCAAATAACTTATTGATGAAGTCATCTGGAATGGCAAAGAAAGCAGTCTTGCAGGACTCCCAGAGTTCATCAAGATTCTTTGGTTTCATCTTCCAAGCCTCCTCCTTCATCTTACCCCAGACATGCTCAATAATGTTCATGTCTGGTGATTGGGCTGGCCAGTCCTGGAGCACCTTGACTTTCTTCACTTTCAGGAACTTTGATGTGGAGGCTGAAGTATGAGAAGGAGCACCATCCTGCTGAAGAATTTGCCCTCTCTTGTGGTTTGGAATGTAATGGGCAGCGAGAACCTCTTGATACTTCAGGCTGTTGATGTTGCCATCCACTCTGCAGATCTCTCGCACACCCCCATACTGGATGTAACCCCAAACCATGATTTTTCCTCCACCAAACTTGACTGTTTTCTGGGTGAATCTTGGGTCCATGCGAGTTCCAACAGGTCTTCTGCAGTATTTGTGGCGATTGGGATGCAGTTCAATGGATGATTCATCAGAAAAATCAACCTTCTGCCACTTTTCCACTGTCCATCCTTTCTGCAAGCTGTGGGCCTTGGCAAATGCAACACGATTCTTTTGTTGTCTTCTGTTTAATGCTGGTTTGTGAGCAGTAATTCAGCCATGGAGACCATTGCGTGAGAAAATTCGACAAACTGTTCTGGTAGATACAGGGGTTTCTGGTGACCAGTTCTGATGTTGCTCTGCTGCAACGGTCCTCTCTAACAGTTGTCTTACGGGGTCTGCCTGACCTGGGCTTGTCATGAACGTCACCAGTTTCTTCAAATCTTTTTTTTTATCCTCTCCACTTGACGTTTGGATACACTGAAGATGTCTGCCACCTCAGCAGCAGACTTGGTCTTCAGGCTCTTGATGATCAGCACTTTGGTCTGTGGTTGGATCTTTGGGATGTTGTCAGTGGTCAGGTTGCACTTCACATGAAGGTCTGGTGTGCTGGGGTTCTTTTTATACACACCTGGGGATGTGTTAATTACAGTATTTGTCACAGGTGGAGCTCTAATCTGTGATTGGTTGAATTGTTTAAAGACACGACAAGACTTTTGTCCAAGCAAAATCTGACCTTTCTGTCCTAATTAAATGATAAAACTCAATGAATGATACACAACTTTATTTTGGTATAATAAGCATAATCTAAAGGCCTTTGCCTTTCATATAAGCTATTTCTGATCCCAAATGATCAACTACAAGTCAGGTTATTATTTGTTGTTCCTACAACTTGGATAAGTGACAAGACTTTTGTCAGGGACTGTAGTTGTTGACTGTGTTGTACTGTTATGTTTTTTTTTTTGTTATGTGTTTTGTTTTGTTTTGTTTTTTTTTGGTTTCAGGTGTGTCACATTGTGGGGATTTTGGCTACAAGGCTATTGTTTTTCCGCAATATGCTCTGTGGATGTCTATATGCACTTTATTCATGTCTTTTTTTGTTTTTGTAAGATTATTTTTTGGGGCTTTTTGATTTTAATGGACAGGACAGATTGAAGTGGGTTGAGAGAGAGAGAGGGGGTTGACTTGCAGCAAGGGGTTGCAAGCCGGAGTCGAGCCTGCGACCGCTGCAGTGAGGTGTCGCCTCTCTACATGGGGCGCCGGCACTATCCACTATGCTACCGACGCCCCGCACTTTATTCATGTCTGTATGCACTTGTTGTTCTGACTATGAAGCAGTGTCCTGTATGTGTACCGAAAGCAAATACCACCGACTCTGGTTGCGTGGCAATTAAAGTTCAGTTCAGTTCAGTTCTGTTCTGTTCTGTTCTACTCTACTCTACTAGTAGCTCAGTCCATAGGAACTTGGATTGGGAACCGGAGGGTCGCCTGTTCTGGTCTGGACCAAATATGGACCGTGGACTGGTAGCTGGAGACAGGCTACGTGACTAAAAACAACAACAACAACACGTGTTTGTGTTTTGTTTTAGATATTCAAGAATATTTTATTGATCGCCTGGCCTCCGATGACCAGAAAAACGGCAATTACAGGTCTCTGATTGAGGGTCAAAATTACCAGAGCTCTGGATGGGTCGGGCAAATTTTACACCACCTTTTAGACGACCATCACATCATATTGAAAGCGATCAATATTGATCGCCTTCAATATGATGTGATGGTCGTCAATTGTTTGAACGATAAGCAGGAAAGATTAGAGTAATAGGGAGATAATAGACTATCATTAAACACTGTGTAATATAACGTTAGCATACGTTACATGTGCTGATGTTAGCAAGCTAGCAGCGTGACATTTAATCATTATGGACAGGCTACGTGACCATAATGATTAAATGTCACGCTGCTAGCTTGCTAACGTCAGCACATGTAACGTATGCTAACGTTATATTACACAGTGTTTAATGATACAGTCTATTATCTCCCTATTACTCTAATCTTTCCTGCTTATCATTCAAACAAATGATTAATTTCTAAATTAATATCGGTACTCATTTAAGATACCTTCATCAGTTACCGGAGGCCACTGTCTAACATCATCAATCCAGCTATTCATGATGCTGTCACTGTAGAGAGTCAGTTCACAATGACAGCATAATGAATTGATGACTGACACGTCACCGCAGCAATGGCGGCGCCGCAAGATGGCGACATACACAAGTTGTTTTTTTTTTTCTCAAAGTTTTATTTGCAAATATGAGTTTTAACAAACACATAACAGAAAATCATTGAACACTGAACAGACCAGGGGTACTAGAGTTCATTGCCAGTCTTTTCAAAACTCAAATTAAATGTACAGACTTTATCAGGTTAAGAGTCTTTGCAGCTTTGTTGTTAACACATTCAAGTGTGGTGCCGTACTGCTGGAGTTCAACAATGAAACGACGAAAGCAGGGTTTAGAGCCAGACCATTTTGATTTGTGTATATGACACTTTCCAAGAATAATTAGAAGTTGTATAATATAGGCAGTGTTGTTCTCCATCCTACTGAAAGTAAAATATAGTATCACATCAAACACAGTAAAAATTACAGTAGTATTCATTTTTCCATTTACAAAGTCTTGCATATCATTTCAAAACTTCTTTGAATGGTGACAATGATGAAACAGATGAAATAACGTTTCTTTGTCAACATTACAGAAAGTACAAGAGTAGTCTATGTTTAACTTAAATCTCTCCAAGACCTCCTTAGTGGGATAAATTCGGTGTAACACTTTGTAGGATACTTCTTTGACTTTATTACTAATGCAATATTTATTTAAAACACTACAGGCTTTTTTCCACTGTAAATTGCTCATAATAGACGACCAGAATAGAATTTTGCTGCAGGGGCTGCAGTATAGTTCAGTGCGTTTCTAATGTGTCTGTTACTGCAAGGTTTATCCTGAACATTGATATCTCCAGTAAAAATCTGCCTAGAACTAAATGAGTAGGTTTCTGTTAAGTTACAGTTCTTTAAAAATAGAAGTGAACCGGCAGGAATTGCATTGAAGATAACAGCATATTCTTTAGGTGTGATTGTTATGCTGAATTTCTGAATAAATTCTGAAAATGACATTAACACCCCATTCTTATTTAATAATTGACATACAAGCAAAATTCCATTGTCATACCATGAGCGATAAAACAGGGATTTTCTTTTGTGTAGAATATCCTTGTTATTCCAAATATAGTACCGATGAGGACTGAAGTTGTGCTTATAAACTAATAACCACGCTAAGAGAGCTTGCTTGTGAAAATTAGCTAAACTAACTGGGATTTTATCAATGGAAAAAATGCATTTTAATAAAAAAAATCAATGCCACCAATCGAATTAAATAAATATGATGGGAAAGCATGCCATATACTGTCGGGATTCTTTAGGAATTCAATAAGCCATTTAACTTTAAACATATTATTTAATAAACTAAAGTCCAAGATCTCAAGACCCCTTGTTCCCTACTACCTTTGATTGTTTCTTTTTTGAGATAATGGGTTTTTTTTCTCCAAATGTAGTCATACAGTATCTTATCCAGTTGTTTAATAACGTTTGTTGGGACATTAAGTGATAATGATACATAGACAGATCTGGATATACCTTCTGTTTTTGATAATAAGACCCTTCCAAATAAAGATATATCTCTCATTAACCATGAGTTCAATTTTGATTTTGTTTTTTCAATAATGGGATCAAAATTGGCTTTACTTCGCTGTTCTGCATCACTGCAGATAACAACCCCTAGGTAGGTTACCTTTTCTTTAATTGGAATCCCATGATAGCTTGACAAATTACAATTTTTAATTGGAAATAAGACAGATTTATCCAAGTTCATCTTTAAACCAGAAACATCAGAAAATTCATATATACAAGCCACAGCTTCTGAAATTTGATTCTGGTCTTTCAGAAAAATTGCAGTATCGTCTGCCAGTTGGCATAATTTGAAGTTCTTGCCTACTGCATTTATACCCATGAAGGGTGCTTTTTTTATATGAGTGGCCATTGTTTGGGTTACTAATATAAACAAAAAAAGGAGATACTGGACAACCTGTCTAATACCACGATGAATGTCAAATCGACTTGATGTACCACATTTCAGTTTTACAGAGCTGGAAGAGTTCTTATATAGAGTTTGAATTGCATTACAGAAATATTCTCCAAAGCCAAAAAAAGAGATGGTTTTAAAAATAAACTCGTGTTCAATTGTGTCAAAGGCTTTGTAGAAATCAATAAATAAGATAAAACTTTCATCTGGTATTAAATCACGATAATCTATCATATCCAGTATCAGTCAAATATTATTGCTAATATGTCTTTTTTGTATAAAACCAGATTGCTCTGTATCTATTATTTGATCTAATCCATGTTTTAATCTCCTAGCAAAAATTAAAGCAAATAATTTTGCATCATTGTTCAGCAGACTGATAGGTCTCCAATTTCCTATGTGTAATCTGTCTTTTTTGGTTTGGGAATTAACGTGATTACTCCTTGCCTTAAAGTAGGAGGGAGCTCACCTTTTTGAATGGATTCTTTAAACATGGCTAGTAGGAAAGGAGCAAGTTTCAGATTGAAAGTCTTATAAAATTCCCCTGTCAAACCGTCATTACCAGGAGATTTGTTTTCTTTAAGGGATTTAATACATTCACTAATTTCAGCCAGTGATATCCCCTCTTCACATGAGACTCTAACATCATCATTTATTTTTCTAGAATCTGCTGAAATATTGTCTAAGAATGGTTCAATATGAGAGGGCGTAAAGGTGGCGGCATACACAAGTGGCTCGCCGAATTCGTCTATAACACCGGAAGTGAACTGTACCATGACCTGGAAGTTCTTTCATTTTAGCTGAAGAACGGAGATTGTCTGCTTATTTTTTCCATGATGTCTGTCTGAAGACTAAAACCATTAAACCAACTCTAATGGCTGGCCTGAAGTGAGCCGTACCGCACACCAAGAGACTGGAAATACATCTGTCGAGCATTTATCGTGTAGTTGATCCAAACACTCAAACGGAACCGTTTCCTGCTCTGAAAGAAGCTTCTCTGTGCCGTTAAACTCTGGGAAGCTAACTTCGCGTTAGCTGCCCACCGAACTGTGACAGTGTCGGACTTATCAAGAAAATCCAAAAACACGAGGTAATGTGAAATTATTAATATTCTAAACTATGGTTATTATAACATTACCTTGTTTTGATTGTCGTCTTTACTTGGCTTTATGTAAGTTAGTTTGCTAACGTTGTTGCAAACGTACAGCAACGTCAAGGCTAGCGATGAGTAGTCACAACAAACCAAGAAGCATATCAGGGGGTTTGCATCGTTATTATGTGCACATTTATGGGACCGCAACAAAGTCTGAGCAATTTAGTGGCAAAATGCAAAACACGGAACAGCAGACAGTTCCTTGTCTTGTTGTGTAACCTCAGCGACAACACTTAAACATATTGCATGTGATGTAAATTTCCAGATAAGAATCGATAGCCTGTTAGCTCACTTCCGTCAGGCATCGAACATTAGCCAGTGGCTTTTTACCTCGCTGAACAGCTGAATATGTTATGAAGAGTGTGTTTGTATGTTGTTTGTTTGGTTTACAGTACAAACGAACTTCTTTCAGTGATATGTATGTGTGGTTGTGTGTATATATGTATATGTGTGTGTGTGTGTGTGTGTGTATATATATATATATATATATATATATATATATATATATATATATATATATATATATATATATAATGTGTATGTATACGTATGTACAGTATATAGCTTAAATGTATTTCTTGTTAATATTCTATTTTAATGGCTGAAATGGCAGGTTAAAGCTCGTCTGTCACTCCAGTCAGTGTTACTATACACTCATACACACTAGGGCTGCACGATATTGTGGAAAATTGACATTGCGATTTTTTTTTTTTTTTTTTTGCCCCCAGCGATGTATATTGCAATTTATAGCCTATATTTTTTTAAGGATGCATTATTTTCCACCAGATGACTTCAGTAGCTCTACTTGTTGAGAATTAATCATTCTGGAATTATTAGGCTGATATTGCTTTGAATGCAACAGCATAAAATGTGCTGAAAATAGGCATTTGTTGAGTGAAACCACCATCTTTTTCAGTGTTTCCCCTAGGGATGTGGATCGGGTATCGGCCCAGATCATGTTATTTTTACAAAATGGGAATCGGTAATAAAAGATCGGAGGTATCAAAACAACAAAAATGGCCAGGTTTTTCATCTAAGTTGTTCATTGTTGCCTCCGCTTTCCAATGTATTGTAACCGAGTGTCCTGGGTTCGCCTAGCTGAGTGCAGCTAATGAGCAATAGATGGACAGCAGTCGAGACAACAGGTTCAGTGGCCACCGCTTCTCTCTTTATTCCGAGCAACACAGCCACACCTAACGGTGGAACCTCGCCTACCACAGCCCTACAGCAACTTTGGAGGGACAATTTGTTTACAATTCAGTTTGTTTACATTTTGTGCTGCTGAACCACCAAGCTTTTTGGATACTATTTAAATAAAAAATAACTCAGTTTAACTCGGTTTCAAAATAAAGGACTCGGTATCGGATTGGATGCAAAGGCCGAATAATAGCGGCGTGTTTTTATAACGCAATCAAACAGCGTGCGGTGACGGACAGAGTAAAATGTCGGCAGTGTGGCGATATTTTACTCCGTCCGTCACCGCACTCGCATTTGCGACTAAAAATAGTTTTGTGCGGGCAAAATAAATCATTCAGCACGCTGTGTGAGTAACGTTACAGATTTTAACCAGCAGCAGAAACGAAACGGCAAATCCCGCCGGTTGTGGGTTGAACGGGGGTCACAGACAGACAGGAATACGTATTCCTGTCAAATACGGCGGCGCATGATAATGGCTTACCGGCGATGGAGAAGTCCGGCTCCAGGTGAATAACTTGTTGTCATAACTGCCCAAAAGTACCTGAACAGCCGAGCCATGGCGGCACACAGTATGTGGCGTATCAGAGGAGAAACGAGCCGTTCACATTACTCTTTGTGGCAGGTAACGGCCCACAAACCTCACCGCACTTTAGGGAGTGTTCTTTACTTATGAAGGGACTTGTCAGGGGAGGAGGGTGGCTGGTTGATTTTTATTTAATTTATTTATTTTATTTTGATCCCCTCTATGTTAATCACTTATTGATGCTGTTTTTGAAGTATGAATAAGTCAGTAAGTAATTTATTCCATTGAAATATCATTGATGTATTATAGAAAAGGTATTTATCTTTTTATAAATGACAAAAGGCACATCTGCCTCATTTTTGCTGTGGTATCCTGATACTACTCAGAACTAGGGTTGGGAGTGATTAACCAATACGACCGGATATCCGGTTTGACAAGCGAGAGATACGGCTGTGTCGGTAGCAGCCTCCTCAGTCGATACGAATCAGCCATGAATCCTTAGATGAATCGATTGTAGAGTCATGGATCGGGTATCGCGAGACTAGCAATCGGTTGACTGGCTTTAACAGTTTGCATCTCTAAAACACCACGAGAGCCGGCGGCATGCTCCATAGCAGGCATTACTGAAACGATAATGGATGTAAACATCAGCGCCAGCTTGACCGGTGGAGCTGAGGAACAGAAGCTAATGCTGGTTGGATAAACCAGGGAGCAGCCAAGCCGCAGCAGAAACTAAAGGCAAAACCTGCCGGTTGTGATTTGAACGGGGGGTCACAGACACAGACAGAAATACGTATTCCTGTCAAATACGGCGGCCATAGTGCTCCGCGGCGCAAGATAACGGCTTACCGGCGACCGAGAAGCCCGGCTCCAGGTCCAAGAAGTCTTCGTCGGTGTCATGACTGCCCAAAAATACCTGAACAGCACTTTAGGGACTGTTCTTTACTTGTCAGGGGAGGAGGGCGGCTGGTTGGTTTTTATTTCATTTATTTATTTTGTTTTGATTCCCCCTATGTTAATCACTTATTGATGCTGTTTTTGAAGTATGAATAAGTCAATAAGTAATTTATTCCATTGAAATATCATTGATGTATTATAGAAAAGTGATTTATCTTTTTATAAATGACAAACACAGAGTGTAGCAAACACAGAGAAATAGTCTGACATGCTGTCAGTGATAAGCTGCTAGTCATCACAGTCCATGATATCAACTAATAACAGGAGATGTCAGATTCTGCCCCTACATTGCATGTTATTATTTTATTCTGCTTTATGTTTATATTGTACAGCGTTATGATAAACTTTATTCCAGACTAAAGTCCATATAAGATACATACAAAAACACAGACAATGTGTGATTTTGTTGTTGTTTGTCTTTTTATTTCATTTTTGCCAGTGCCATACAGCAACAATGCTTAGGGATGTGGTCTTTTACAAATTTGAAAATACTGTAAGAATGTCACTTTTATAGAATTGGCTTCTTTATTTTATAATATATGATTAATGTCTACATCAACAAATGTTAACCATAGAATTATATCAAATCATATCGAATCGTAACGTTCCTACACTGTATCGAATTGTATCAAATCGTTCTGTATTAAAATATCGTTTTTGAATTGTATCGTAACCCGTGTATCTAGATACGTATCGAATCGTCTATCACAGAGAGATTCCCAACCCTACTCAGAACCGTGATACTTTCACTGGTATCGTACCGTGGGTCCCAGTTTTGGTACCGTGACAACACTTATCTGGAGGGGGTTCATCTGCAAAAACTAATGAAAAACTAAAAAAAACAGCATTCGATATTTGGTACTCAGTATTCGGTCAAGCATTTAATATTATTCGGCTTCGGCTTCGGCCACAAATTTTCATTTCGGTTTATCCCTACAAAAGTTACATTATTGTGCGCGATGGGCGCTTCATAAAATAACATAATATTATACTATTTATCATGTTATATGGTGACACGTTTCACCTTATACTTACTACTTATATTGTTTACACAACAGCATGTCATCTCTGTCTCTACTAGGGCCCGACCAATATGGATTTTTTGGGGCCGATGCCAATTCTGATATTATGAAATAAAAACATCCGATAACCGATATATCGGCCGATTAAATTTTTACGTTTTTCAATTTAACCCCCCCCCCAAAATACCTGCTTTTGATGGCTTAAATATAGTTCAAACACTTGATACAAAGATATAAATTGAAGGAAGAACCTTTTACTATTTTCAGATACTTTTATTATCAAAAATTGTGTGGAACAAGCAGCATATGAACAATTTGAACACAAAATAAATCAAAAATATGATGTGCAAAATGGGCAGTAAATCTCTAGGAAATAAATCATGCAAAGTCTATATGAATTAAGACATTCACATGTATGTTCGCAGTACCAGAGTTCTTCTTGTTATTGCCAATTTAACAGGTAGGTTACAGTGCAAAAAGTAACACAAGGACATCATTTCTGAGTAAAACACCATATTCCCTGCATTTTATTAGTGATGAAAATATAAGTGTTAACATCAGCGTCAATCGGCCGATTGCCGATTATTCTCTAATGGCTATAATGGGCCGATTTAATTGACCGGCCGATAAATCGGTCGGGCCGTAGTCTCTGCATAGTCACGCCTTTACAATTCTCCTCTGCTCTCTGTATTGCGCATGGTAGGGCTGCTCGATTATGGAAAAAATCATGAGCACGATTATTCTGGTCAAAATTGAATACACGATTATGCGGTGCACGTGATGACTTAAATTGTTTACATGGCGGCATGTCATTTCTGTCTCTATGTGGTAGCAAGTTTACAATTCTCCTCTGCTCTCTGCGTCGCGCACAGCGGAGTTCGGCCCCGATGCCCACGCACGCACGCATGCACACACACACACACACACACACACACACACACAGACCAACCTTTCTTGCTCTCCCTCTGCCATTTTCCATGCGCTGTTTTTGAAATCTTCCACGATCACCTGCCCGTCGCATTATTTGTAGTTCACCTACTTGACTGGCTCGTGGAGTGAATAGAAGAGAGGAGGGGAGGGGACTGTATTGCGCACACGCAGCTTCCATGGAAGTCAAAATAACATCTCCAGGCGATTTCATTAATTTTGAAATTGTCTGACCTCAAAACCGTAATCGTGATCACCAGATGATTAATTGCACAGCCTTAGTGCACGGCGGAGTTAGGCCCTGATGCGCACACACGTGCACACACACACAAACATATGTGCGCACACAGACACAGGTGAGCACGCTAGAGTGCGGCTCGGGCCGCATTTTCCCGAGTCCAAGACATTTATAACCGAGCCAGGCCTGAACCTGCAGCATGTCACTGTGCACACAGTCAATGGAGCGGAGCCTGTGTTGCTTTCAGGCGTTGTCACGTAAATAACATTCCAGCACTTGAATAGACCATTTATTCTTTATTCCACTAAATTAGACACATCTTGTTGGTCAGTCATTAAAATGGAAGTGAGTTTTACGCGCATCACTCAGCAATTTAAACGTGCATGCTTAATTTAATTAGGGCAAGCCACATCGCAAGCCCCGCAATGTAAATATTGCACACGTGTGCATCGCGATGGCAGTGGTTTAAAGATATATCCTTCAGGCCTAATACACACTTACTAGGTACACCTTGCAGTGTTTCCTCTAGGAGGAAACACTTTTTTCAGCAGCAGGGGTGGTGGTGAGAGACCCTATTCTTCAAGACGACAGACTCTGACCTGGTGCTCCAGTGATGATGTCACTTTCAAGATCCCGCGAATAACGTTAATTTCAATAGGAGTAGGGATGCACCGAAATGAAAATTTGTGGCCGAAGCCGAATAATATTAAACACTTGACCGAATGCCGTTTTTTAGTTTTTCATTAGTTTTTGCAGATGAATCCCCTCCAGATTAGTGTTGTCACGGTACCAAAACTGGGACCCACGGTATGATACCAGTGGAAGTATCACAGTTATGAGTAGTATCACGATACCACAGCGAAAATGAGGCAGATGTGGCTTTTGTCATTTATAAAAAGATAAATCACTTTTCTATAATAAATCAATGATATTTCAGTGGAATAAATTACTTATTGACTTATTTATACTTCAAAACAGCATCAATAAGTGATTAACATAGGGAGGATCAAAATAAATTAAATAAATTTAATTTAAAAATCAACCAGCCACCCTCCTCCCCTGACAAGTCCCTTCATAAGTAAAGAACAGTCCCTAAAGTGCGAACGGCTCGTTTCTCCTCTGATACTGTGTGCCGCAATGGCTCAGCTGTTCAGGTGCTTTTGGGCAGTCATGACAACAAGTTACTCACCTGGAGCCCGACTTCTCTGTCGCCGGTAAGCCGTTATAATGCGCCGCCGTATTTGACAGGAATACGTATACCCCCACCGCTGCTCTCCTCACTACACTGGCTGCTGCGCTGTGCCAGTGCACAGATGTCGGTGGTGGTGCATTTGCAAAATAAATGTTTTGAAGGATCAGCAGTGGCGGCAATAATTTAGCGGCGCTAAATGAATATAGCAGAAACACTGCCTTGCTAGTAGTAGGTTGGACCACCTTTTCAGACCTGCCTTAACTCTTGGTGGCATAGATTCAACAAGGTGCTGGAAACATTATTCAGAGATTTAGGTCCATATTGACATGATAGCATCACCCTAACCCTATATCCATGATGCAAATCTCCCATTCCACCACATTCTAAGGTTGCTCTATGGGATTGAGATCTAGTGATATGGAGGCCATTGGAGTACAGTGAACTCATTGCCATGTTCAAGAAACCAGTTTGAGATGATGTGGCTTTGTGACATGGCGCATTATCCTGCTGGAAATAGTTATCAGAGGATGGATACACTGTGGTCATATAGGGATGGACATGGTCAGCAACAATACTCAGGTAGGCTGTGACATTTAAACAATGCTCATTTGACACTAAGGGGTCCAAAGTGTGCCAAGAAAATATTCCCCACACCATTACACCACCGCCACCAGAGAGTCTGGCGGGTTCAGGCCAGGCTCGGTCAAAATTGTCTTGGACTCGGGTCACGTTCATTCAGGAAAATGCGCCCGACTCTTGCTCACCTGTGTGTGTGTGCGCATTTGTCTGTGTGTGGCGCCTCCCACCCCCCCTTGAAGGGCAAATAAATTTTATTTAATGTTATTTTCTATATAGGGCCAGATCACAACAGAAGTCATTTAAGGTTACCTTTCCTATAGAACAGGGTCCGTATTCACAAAGATTCTCAGAGTCCTCTCAGAGAGCTCCTAATTTAGTCTAAAAATTCCTAGCAAGGAATCTTAGCTTAAGAGTGATTCAGGAAGTTTCTGAGAGCAACTCTGAGCAAGGAGGGGACAGAAACGTTTATCTTAGTAAGGAGGTGTGGTTGACCCCCGTTGCTAGGTATGACGCAGTTTTCTAAAAGCTGTGATTGGTTGTCACAAAAAAAAAGCGCTCCTAGTAATGAATGGACAGTGAAATCAACCGATCATAGAACTTAGACTGTGAGCTATTAAGAAATGTGTAATCGTGAAAATAATTTTATGTCGTGATGATGAAACTCAGCAAAATTAAATTAATTGTTACACAGCTTCAAAATGTTTAAACGTACCTCATTCACATGACGATAGTAGACTTGCACTGATTAATCGGCAGTGCTCGGAATCGGGACGGTTTTCACGTGATCGGCCATGACCTGTGACCGGCCAGTCAGTCTAAAATATGCCGATTTAAAACGCCGGTCAAATTCCCGGTGTGCAGCATGATTGACATCGTGTAACATCAGCAGCGCATGCACACGCACATGTGCAACTTGCGGCTTGGGTGATGTGAGCAAGTGAAACATGGGCGGCTTCTCACCTTAATCATTCACGCACACATATCAAAAAGAGAAGGAGAAAGTTGTTAATTGTGTGCTATAAAGTGGTTTGAAAAAAATGAAATCGGAATCGGCCATCTAAACACTGCAAATTGGAAATCGGTAGTGGCCCAAAAAATTGTAATCGGTGCAAGTCTATTGAACAGGCCATAGCACAACACAGCAGCATGTCAAGTGGGCCAAACCTGAGCAAAATTTTTGATTTGTTATCCGAATATGGAATTGGCCAACATGCTTTTTCTTGTTTATGCACAATGAATTAATATTATATACATTGAAAAGCATTGTATTTCATGTCTCCATCTGCTGAGGGGCCATCACGATAAGCGTATCCATGCATAATATGATGATAACTCCACTACAGAAGAGACTTGATGATCACTAAAATTACGTGGGGAAAAAGTAAAGTTGTAGTATATTGGCATATCTGATATCGGCAAAAATCCAATATTATGCATCCCTAGTGGTCAGTTTGTTTTTCTCTGCGTGAGAACATGTGAAAAGTATTAATTGCGTGAAACACACAGTCTGCATGAAAGTTGGCAGCTCTGCAAAAAGTGGAGACATAGGGACAGGCCATCCAAAATGGAGTCTATTCTCGGAAATCAGAGATGTCTTTTCACCCTAGTTTGCATAAATTTTGCTTTAGTTAGCTAAATTAGCCTTTGCTGGTGTTATGGTGTAGTGTAAGTGTAGTCCAAACGGTCATATGATAATAATGTTGAGTTATTGTGTTCATAATTGCATATTTGCTCTCTGAGAACTTTATGAACAATGTAAATGAGTGTATTTAATTTGGCAATAGAATGCTGCTAATGACTTCTCTGCATTTTAAGACCTGACTGACCATTTCTGCCATGCCTTGTTATTCTTGTGGTGCTCGTCCAGCTTTGTGTGACAGAATTCTCAGTGTTTCTCAATCTTTTTAAATCATTATTCATTTTGTTTCTCAGATGGTTGTGTTTGATTGTTCAATTGTTGAACAGTGCCTCAACCAAACTGATAATTTTTTAGCACAGGCCAGAAAGTTTGTAGCACAAATATGAAGTGTCCATTACCACCTGTACAAATCACAAGTAATGCGGTTCATCATTTAAACACACTGGCAAAGGATATCAATTAGGGGTGGGCGATATATATCGTTAACGATAATATCTTCATTGTTGTTTTAACGATGTGCAAATTTAGGTTATCGAGTATGCAAATGACTTCACAAAAACAACTGAAAACACACGTTGAAACCAGGTTGAAACCCCACACATTCGCCGAACAAGAGTTATGTAACTTGCATGCAGCAGCACGCCGCAGTACGCCTAGGTGGTCGCATGATCTCTCACTGGCACCTTCCCGGCAGGTTAGCCTGCTGCTAAACAAACATTAGAGAGACAACATGGTAACACCGCCCACGGATGCTCCAGCAGCTTTGGAAGACGTGGGTCAACTGTAGTGATAGGTCCCAGCCTGTAAGGTGGGAACTCATGCTATATTGTGTTGCAGGGGAACAATTAATGGGTTGCTCAAGTACCTGAAGCCTGCGTGGTTCATGAGTGGTTTGCGGTTATACCAATAAATAACTGAACATGGTGTCAGAAGTAGTCAGATGCGAGCGACAGTACTAGTGACTTCAGTCACTGCCAACAGTTTCACAAACAATACAATGATGCAATACAGTAATACAATAAAAACATTCGCTCATTTGGTATCATAGGATGAACAGTTAATCATAAAACATCGTTTTTGTCTGTATATCTTTATTTTGCGGAATTGGCACATCTTTCTCTTCAAGTATGTCTTTTTCTCTTTCGTTCTCTTTTTGTTTGGGGTTTTTGTCGAGGGGCTGAAAATACCTCTTCATTTTCACCGCCGCCTTGCTGAAGTGAAGTAATGACGGGGGAAAGGCTAGAGGTAACGGCACAGGAATTGTGGGAATTGTAGTTGGATATACAGGATACTACGAATGGTCGTTATTGCAGTAGACTACAACTACCATGTAGACTAGCGATTATTATTATTATTTTTTTTGGTAGGATAACGATGAGCCATCGCTCATGTCATGTGTCAGATTTCACCAGAAAAATACAGACCACCAGTGTTGGGAATGTTACTTTAAAAAAAGTAATTAGTTATAATTACTAGTTACTTTCCCCAAAAAGTAACTGAGTTAGTAACTGAGCATTGCACTATCAAAGTAGCTAATTACCTGTAAAGGTAACCATAGCGTTACTTTTTTATAAAATGCTCAAATATGTCAAATTGCTTGGACACCCCCCCTTAATGGAACTGTATGTAATGAAACTCAACATTGAATATGTTAAATGAATGAAATTGACACTTAATAAAATAAATCATGATAAAACATTGTAGCCAACGCTTATCTACACTACACAGCACTCTTGACCACTGTGTAAATGTCCCACGGTATTTGCTACAGTGACATTACTGCACGCATGGAAATACATTACTGAAAGCAATTTTAAGGACTAACTTTAAATATTTGAAGTTAATTATTGAAGAATAAATCACCTGGAAAGCTGGCGCTGCTCCACATAATTTAAAAGGTAACTAAGCCTACACAGAGCGGTGGAAATGTCCGTGCAGCTGCTTGTATGCATCAATCATCCAGCTGATTGATGCGTACATGCTGATTCGGGTGCTATCAGAGCGTATGGAGTGTATGTCGCTGACAGAAAGAAAGAAAAATAAAAAAAAGATAGAAAAGCAGCGTACAACTCACATATTTATTTCTCACAGTTGCGCACACGTTGGCATGCAGAAGCACCGTCTGTGTGTCAAGGGTGTGAGCCGCAGCTTCACCTGCTCAGGTAGAGAGGCTGTGTAGCCTGGTGTGTTTTTTTTTTTTTTTTTTTTTTTTTTTTTAAAGATTTTTTTTGGGCATTATTTGCCTTTAATGGACAGGACAGTTAAGTGTGAAAGGGGGAGAGAGAGAGAGAGAGAGGGGATGACATGCAAAGGGCCACAGCCTTGTTTCTTATCTGTGAAATACAAGTAAATACAAGCTCAAGGTGTCAGTATACAGCGACAGACATGAGGTCTGCGTCACCGCAACGCAAAGCTCCAGTTCTAGGGAGGTGCATGTTAGGCTACGGCATAGGTTACAGCATAGGCTCTATGTCAACGTTCAACGCAGAACTATAAAACGCGTGTTAGTTTTAGCTTGGCTAGTTGTATTACTAGTATATACAAAAAGTTGTATTTAAATTTGAATGTATTTGCAAAAACTAATGTATGCAGTAAAAAATGAACACTTGGCGTCCGTGTGTTGATACAATACGGCCATACAAAATATTGCGATACAATGCTGTATAGTTTTTTCCTTCCACCCCTGCCATGTATAGTAGCCTTGGCCACCAGTGTGACTTGTGTGTGTGAATGGGTGAATGTGACTTTGAGTGGTTGGAAGACTAGAAAAGTTCTATGTAAGTGAAGTCAATTTACCATTTTACTCTAGTCCACACAATTTTCTCCTTTATCAAATAAGTGGCCTTGGCTTGATTAGGTCATGCTGAAGTGTCGCTGTGTGTCTCTGAATGTCTTGAAAATAGTAATGATTTATGACATTAGATGAGGTGGTTCACCTCCACAATAATAAGCTGTGTGAAACCCTGCATGTGTTTGCAGTTATATCATGTCAAAGATGATGGCCGCTGATAAGATTGGTATAAAATGATCATACAATTAATGAATGGTTGTATGCTCTTTGTACATAGCTCATCAGTTGGAGCAGACAAAGACAGCAGGAACTGCAGGGATTTGAGCATCCCCTACCATCAACGGGCCCTGAGATGACATCACAGCAGCCTCACCTTCCCAATGCTGTTATTCCTCCCCAGCTTGCCCAGAACTCCTCTGCTCAGCAGGCCCGGCATCACATTCAGGCTAATCAGCTGGACTCAAGTCAGAGCAGTGCAACTGCTGGGCGTCTGGATCACAGAGCTCTGACAGGCAGGCCGGGCTGCTCCGGGGTGGCAGCAGCCAGCGGAGAGCTGGCCAATAGGAACAATTCTGCATCCTGCACCAACTCCAGCTTGTCCAGAAGAGATGTGGGCTTCGAGCCGTGGCCTGAGGAAGCAGTGGACAATTCCCATGGGCTGTACTCACTTCACCGCATGTTTGACATAGTTGGAGCCCAGCTAACCCATCGTGATGTCAGGGTACTGTCATTCCTTTTTGTTGACGTGATTGACGAGTATGAGCGCGGTGGCATCAAGAGTGGAAGGGATTTCCTGCTGGCCCTAGAGCGCCAGGGTCGCTGTGATGAGACCAACTTCCGACACGTTCTCCAGCTTCTAAGGATTATCACCCGACATGACCTATTGCCTTATGTCACACTCAGGAAACGGCAGGCTGGTGAGTAATGCAGTTTCATCACTGTGTTGACACCAGGCTTTAAATGCATGTTGAATAATTGACAGTATGATTTAAAGGTCTTACCATTATTAAAGGGACAGTTCACCCCAGAATCAAAACTATATATTTTTTCTCTTAACTGTAGTGCTTTTTATAAATCTATATTGTCTAGATGTGAGCTGCTGAGTGTTGGAGATGTCAGCCGTGGAGATGTCTGCATGGTTTGAAATTGCTTCTCCCTTCAGTGTTGGAGTTGGACACACAAACACACATGCATGCACACTACATGTACTTTCACTTGTGTGTCAACTGTGCCATGAGCTGATTGTCTTAAGCGCTCCGAGTTTTGCGGCACTGTTGCTGCTGGTCTGCTGCTTGCTCCTGTGATACTAATGTGTAGCCTATGGTTATGAGTTGTGTCCAAGAAGGTAATAAAATTATAACATGCATAAAATATGATTTCAGTTAAATGTAATAACTGTCAGTTCGGTCAATATAATGCAGTTAATTCAAATAAACACAAGAAGTTTGTGCTCTAGAGAAAGGAACAGCACTCAGTCAATAACCTCCTAAGCCCTATGATAAACTATTATGGCAAGGCTTAACTATACAGACCAGTGAGCAGTGATAACTAACATGTCTTTGGGGTCATCAGGTGGGAACCTCCTTTCACCAGTGTTTCGTCTAGTTGGTCCCACGACACCTCCAGGAGGCTAGACAGTGATCTCTGGCGTCCCAGAGACACTCCCCTAATGCCAGGTCTCACTGCTCCCCGCACCAACCCAACAACCTCCTTTACCTTACACATGGCTTTCTCAGCCGAAACAGCACCACCACCTTGAACAAACCCAGGCTCCGTTCATGCGAGCTCCAGGTAGAAGCAGAGCTGATACTACCTTTCCTAGCACATTCACCATACTCTGTTTCACACGCTACATAGCATAACTCCAATATAAGCTAAAGTTAAGGAGATAGATAAACACACAGGATCAGCAAACACACTCACCTTGCAGCATTGTCTCAAACAAAAGGGATTCAAATAGGCTACTCCCACACTTAAATAACCTTCCTCTTCCTGGATTTTCTCCTGAGAGGACTGATTGGTGGATCTCTCCACCTGATCTCAAGGAGTTATGTACCCTGCTTAGTAGTTCCCCCTGCTGGCCCCTAACTGACATTATTCTTTCTCATCCAAATCCACCGACGAGCTCTGGCTGCTTCATCTGACATTTCCTTTACTGTCTTCCTCAAACTCTGTCCCCACACTCCGAGTTCCCCCAGGAGCGAGACAGCTGATCTTGCTATGAATCCCCTACACCTCACTTCCACTGGACAAATCCTAGTTTTCCATCCTCGCTGCTCAGAACTGCTCCTAAGTCTGCATACCTAAGCTTTTTTCTTTCATAGGCTTCTTCCACTGAGTCTTCCCAAGGAACTGTCAGCTCAATGAAATAAACTATCCGTTGACTCACTGACCACAACACTATGTCAGACCTCTGCTTGGTACAAACTATTTCCTGGGGAACAACAAGCTTTCCCCCTAAATCTACTTGCATTTCCCAATCACAGGCACCTTCTAGGCGGCCACACCCTTGCCTCCTTACTAACTTATCCCTTCTGTATTTCTCCCCCTCACGGACAAACTGAATTGCTAAACTCCTATCCTTAAAACCTTCTGAATTCACCTGTCTTCGTTCCCCTTCGATGCCTGCAGCTAAACTTTTCAACACTTGGTTATGTTGCCATGTATATCGGCCTTGTGACAAGCTAACTTTACAGCCTGACAAAATATGCTTTAAGGTTGCAGTACCTGAACACAATGGGCATGATGAGTCCCC
Source organism: Epinephelus lanceolatus (assembly GCF_041903045.1). NCBI lineage: Eukaryota > Metazoa > Chordata > Actinopteri > Perciformes > Serranidae > Epinephelus > Epinephelus lanceolatus. The sequence continues at coordinate 44,080,708 of NC_135741.1, forward strand.
ATTTACCCACAGTTTTAGGTTCTAGGGGGTTGGTAACACATCATATGTAGCCCCTACCAGGAATCTAATACGATTCTCCTCTATATTCCACAGGTCCCTCCAACTAAGCTTCCTCTTCTCTACACTTTCCCACTTCAACCACTGTCCCTGTTTAGCCTGGGCCACTACCTTTGCACCCTTTAATATCTCCTCCTGTCTACGTATCTGTTCCACAACCGGCTTTCTTTTATATTTGGGACCTGCTTTATTCCATACCGGTTTGCCTGAGCCAAGCCCCAGGCCTCCCCGGCCAAACTGAACATTACCTACAATCTCTGCATGCCTAAGAGCTGCCTCTGCCTCCTGAACTGCCGATCTTGGCTTCCATTTCAAGTGAAGGGTAAGGGAAACGCTTAGTATGCTGTTTACAGAGATAGCACTGGCGATCTGAACCGGTCAGTGGCGAAAAAAGCACTTTTAATGCGCAAACTTATACAGGACGCATTTGCCCCCATATCTACCTCGCGGCTGCCGGCTGCATCGGCCTCCCTCAATACTGAACCAATTTTAAAACGAGTTGTACCTATCAATCATACGCACACATACACATGGGGAAATAGGGCCCAGGTTGAAAAATACCGAAGTTGTCCTTTAATTATACATTCATACTGTTTTTTTGTGCAGTCTTGTAATTCTGCATGTGCCCACCACTAGAGTAAATCTAAAAAAAAAAATCAGAGCATTTTAAAGCTCATTTTTCCACCAAAAAAAAAACAATCGAGGATCATAACCTCGGGACCCCCTAGCAGGTTCCGGGTCTCGTATCCTTCTCACCTTTTTCACCCCTGACCCATTTTCATGCCTGATATAAATCAAGGGTAACACACAATACACGTTAAGTAAACCTACCTTGATTTCAAGTTGTTATAGACAACATTCTTGAGGTCCTTTATCACTGTGGGGTCATGCGGGGCACTGCTCATCTCCTCCAACAGCTGTGTATGCAGAGGCGCAATGGCGGACAGAGTTGGGGACTTCTCTTGGCTGCCGTCAGTGGCTTTAGAGCTTTTACCACATATTCTGCAACTGTTATATCTTCCTCTGTCAGAGTTCAGAGATCGCTTTTGTTCCTGCATACTTGAGGTGACAGCAGAGCTTAGCTTCCACTCTTTTATCACCTCGGACAACAGTTTAGCTAGGTTACTCGCCGTGTGGCTGGTTTCAATTGACCTATGCTGTTTCTCAAATTGCGTATTTCTGTACTTACACTTTATATTTTGAGTGCATAAGTGCATTCACACTGAGAAGTATGGAAAAATGCAGTGCACTATGAGTACCCGGATAGTGCACTCAAAATGGTTAAGAAGTTGAGTATGGAACTATGGACACTTCTCACCCTCAATGGTCGCCATCTTGGCTATGTAGTGGAAGGGGAGGGACCATTTTTCAAACTGGAAATTGTGGCCGAGGTGCACTAAGCACTAGGGATGTCCCGATCACATTTTTTTTTGCATCCGATCCGAGTCCTTTATTTTGAAACCGAGTCTGATACCAAGTCCGATCCGATACTTTGCAAAGCATCAAGAAAGAGAGAAAAAAAAAAACGGAATACATCCAAGTTGTCCCATAAGGTTTGTTTTTTATTTAAATAGTATCCAAAAAGCTTATTGGTGGTTCAGCAGCACAAAATGTAAACAAATTCAATATCTTCTTCTTGTCTTTAACAAACAAAATAGGCCTATATATTTGTAGCGGTTTGACACATGAAACAAATATTTTTCTCTTACTCAAACACCACAAAGAAACCATAAAACCCATAAAACAGGTCCCTTAACACAAAAATTAAATTGTTTTTACCTGGTTTCTGCAGAACAAAAGAATTATACTCAATTTTCAAAAATACAAATACAACTGTAATCAGTTTCAAGAAAGTACATATTTTTTTAACCAAAGAAAAGAAATGTTCCGTACTGTTCAGTCAGTTCAATCCAGTTCACACAAAAAACTCCACTTCGGGATTTCCAAATAACATATCACAGTACAATTCAGTTCAATCCACACAGTTCACTAAACAAAAGAAAACTCCACCCCAGGTTTTCTCGTAAACAAGGAAGTAAAGAAAATCCACTGTTCGCTCTGACTCAGTTCAGTTTCAAAACAATAAATCAACCCGGCCCAAAGGTTCCAAATAAGAAATAATGCAACGAAAAGTAACCCCTGGCTTTTGCCAACTCACGGGACCATGGGTGAATGCCGTAACGCTCCGGCATTGTTTCGGGCGTGGAGGCTCTGTAGTATCCCTTGATATCCGTGGCGGGGAATCTGAAGTGAGGCCGGTGACCGGATGGATGATATTCCACAGGGAAGCGTATCTTTTTCGCGGACTTTGAGCGGTGTAAAATGCCGTGGTAGGCTAAATATGCGGAGGACTTCTGGCTCATTTCTCACTTGCCGGTGTCTCTCGCCATACTGCCAGGAGCGACATAATGTAGGGGCTGGTCTACCTGGGCTCAGCTGATCGAGCCATCCCACTGGCCGATAGCACTGGTGGGTGTGTCTGGAGGTGAGCAAGCCATCAGCTGATAACCACTGTCTTATAAAAAAATATATTTATAAAATATACAGGATCGCCACACTTTATACATTGGAAAACGGAGGCAACAATGAATGACATATTTGAAAAACCTGGCCATTTTTGTTGTTTTGATTCCTCCGATCTTTTATTACCAATTCCGATTTTGTAAAAATAACGTGATCGGCGCCAATACCCGATCCAAGGATTGGATCAAGACATCCCTACTAAGCACCGTCATGGGAGAGTGTGTAAAGCTGCCATACTTGTATATGTATTAATACAAGAAAACATAACTACTTGTAGGTATTTTTATTTCCACATAAACGTCTTTGAAAACATTTACATACCTACACATTAAAACACATAACGACCGCGGACCTCTCAGACTTTCCTCTGTGTCACCGGTGATAAGGAAATACAAAATACAGCAAGAGCTGGATTGAGAAGTGAGTGACAATAACCCCGTCCACATTTAAGAGTACTGTTTGCGGTGCAACACTAAACGGACCTAGGGTCTGGGTACCATGTCTGAAGGGTTTTTGGTTCCCAAAGTATTATACCAAAAGCATTTACTAGAAATGGGCTTTTCTGGTCATTGCTCAACACCGTATCTCTTGAACAGAAGGAGAGACATTTGGTCAGATACTGAATGGGTGACACTCATTTTGAAACTGTTCTGGTTGTATAGATCTTCTGTGCTGCTGGGTTGAAGATGTGTGTAAAGTAGGGCTGGGCGATATGGATTAAAACTCATACCCCGGTAACATTAGGCCATATGGCGGTATACGGTATGATACCAGTATTTCATACAGAGTGAGAAAAGTGATTCATTTTTACTCAAAACCGTAAGTATATCAAAACCTGTTTTATTTAAATACTTAAATCACATTCAAAACCTTGCAGGTTTTTCTTTATCTGCTCAAGAAAGCACAGCTGTGAAAACAAATGTAAACATATCTTTCCTGATGGAAAGAGATGCACAGTTATGTAAAAACAAATGAAATCTATGACAATAGCCTACATTTTAAACCAAGAGGCATATTTCTGCATGTACAGAGCTTGAGAGCTGTGCAAATAACAAAACAGTAAAGTACATTCAAGTAACAACAGGCCAACCCTGGATGAGAAAATAGGCCTTATGTTTCACATGAAAACAGATTTAAATAAAGATACCAGTTAGTATCTTTCATTAGCAGTTACTGGTCTGCCCCTGGGTGAAGCTTGTCTGGTAGCCATGGCACTGGTTACCCAGGAGCCTGTTATAAGTCAGACAGTTTGTCATGTAGAGTCAGTTGATTGTGAATTAATTAATAAACGGCACGCCGTTGCGTTGTCAGAGAGAGAAGAGTGTTTCAGCATTTTCTACATTGGTGACCCCAACTCTGCTGGACGTTTCCAGAGACGAGCATGACGACGAATGCAGTTTTGCTGAAATTACCGGAGTTTTGGGAGTCTGCTGCGCCGTCTTGGTTCGCCCAAGCCGAAGTACAGTTTGTGCTACGAGAGATAACGGCAGACGCAACCAAGTACTACTGTGTAGTAGCAGCCCTCAACAGTTCAACGGCTAGCAGGGTAGTTAGCATGCTCGAAAATCCCCCAGAACAAGACAAATATGAAATGCTGAAAGGCCAACTGTTAGACATTTGGACTCTCTGAAGCTGAACGAGCACATCAGCTTCTCACACTGCAAGGACTCGGTGACAGCAAGCTATCTGAGCTAATGGACAAGATGCTAGCTTTGCTGGGAAAGAACAAGCCGGATTTCTTGTTTCGCCACCTCTTCCTACACCAGCTGCCAACTCAGGTACGAGCTGCTTTGGCAAACACCACTATCACTGACTGTCGGGCTCTGGCCGAGAAAGCTGATAAAATCTTCCTGGTTGGATTTCAACACTGTGCGGCTGCACAGGCTCCAGCCCAAGCTGCCCCATCAAAGCCGGAGAGTTTAACGAATATCGCCGCAGCGACAACAACGGCCCAACGGCAATGGCCCAATGGCTGGTGTTACTACCATACCCGGTTCGGACCCAATGCCAAGAGATGCTGTTCCCCATGCACTTTCAGGGGGATGGAAAACGGCGGAGCCAGTGCTCAGTAGGTGCCATGAGCGTTGGCCACACAGGCAGATTGCTGTTTATCCAAGACACCATATCTGGGCGGCGATTTCTGTGCGACACGGGAGCACAGACAAGCATCCTGCCGGCATCACGAGTGGACATGCTAGGAGGAGAATACGGACCTCCCCTGACCGCCGCTAACGGCACTCCCATCCGCACTTACGGTACACGGAATGTGGAACTGTTTTGGGGGGCAGCGCTTCAACTGGAAGTTTATCACAACTAAAGTGACTTTTCCCATCCTCGGCGCTGATTTCCTATGCACCTATGGACTGTTGGTGGATGTTAAAGGACAACTTTGGTATTTTTCACTCTGGGCCCTATTTCCCCATGTGTATGTGTGCGTATGATTCATAGGTACAACTCGTTCTAAAATTGGTTCAGTATTGAGGGAGGCGGATGCAACTGGGAGCCGCGAAACGAGCTAAAACGGTAACGGGGGCAAATGCGTCCTGTATAAGTTTGCGCATTAAAAGTGTTTGTTTTTTTTTGCCACTGACCGGTTCAGATCTCCAGTGCTATCTCTGTAAATAGCTTACTAGCCTTTCCCTTACCTCTGGGCTGTGTGATGTCACGAGCTTTGCTCCACTATGTCTGTAGCTCTCTCTACTCGTGGGACAGCTGTTTTCTTGAGGAAGAGGTGTTTTGGAATTGGATGTCTTCTCTTCTTCGGCTGGCAGTAGTCATCAAGGCGCAGTGTCTGGAGAGGAGTGTTAGCATCTCGCCGTCCGACAAAGGCAGCCTATGAAAGCTGTACGGGGTGTTGCGCGACATCCTGTTCTTGCGTTCGGGAAAAAGGCCCTCCCCCTCTCTGCTCCAACACTACTGACAGCTGACTCCACTCATACCACACTCACCACTGCCCCAGGGCCGCTACAATATGCTATCTACAGAAATAGCACTGGCGATCTGAACCGGTCAGTGGCGAAAAAAAGCACTTTTAATGTGCAAACTTATACGGGACGCATTTGCAAGATTTTTCCGCCCACCTGGCTGGGTGTGTCATTTTTTCTAAAGTGGACCTCGTCCGCGGCTATCACCAAGTGCCGGTTCACCCACAGGACATTCCAAAGACTGCAGTGATCACCCCATTCGGCCTGTTCGAGTTCCTGAGGATGCCTTTTGGCCTCAAAAACGCAGCACAGACCTTCCACCGCCTCATGGACACTGTACTGAGGGACCTTCCTTTCCTGTTCATCTACCTGGATGACATTCTTGTCGCCAGCTCCTCCAGGGCAGAACACCTGGCACACCTCCGGACTGTTTTCGAGCTCCTTAACCAACACGGCCTGATTATTAACCCAGCTAAATGCCAGTTCGGGCAGGACACCATTGACTTCCTCGGACACCGCATCACCAGAGACGGGGCAGTTCCCCTCCCACCAAAGGTAGAAGCCGTGGTGAGTTTTCGTCGCCCCACCACAGTGAACTCTTTGCAGGAGTTTTTGGGTATGGTGAAATTTTACCACCGTTTCATCCCCTGAGCTGCACAACTGATGCAACCTCTTTATGAGGCCCTGAAAGGCAAGTCCGCCAGACACGCTGTAGACTGGACCGCAGAGAGGGACAAGGCATTTGAGGACGCTAAAGCAGCCCTGGCAGGCGCAATAATGCTGCCGCACCCTTCACCTGATGCTCAGATCGCCATTACTACAGACGCTTCGGACTATGCGGTCGGTGCAGTTCATGAGCAGTGGGAAAATGGGGCCTGGCAGCCGAGCCATGGTCCGCCCGTCAACAGCGCAAACCCTCCATCATTTCGGAGTTTACTACAGACATAAAACATGTGGCAGGTAAAAACAACCTTGTTGCAGACTGCCTTTCCCGGGCCATCACGGGAACCATCCACTTGGGGCTCGACTATACACGCATGGCGGCTGACCAAACTTCTGACCAGGAGGTCCAGGGGCTCAGGTCGGCCATGACAGGTCTGCAGTTGGAAGTTGTCGCCTTCGACAGAACCGGCACCACACTTTTGTGTGACATTTCCACGGGTCAGCCGCGGCCCGTCGTTCCTACTGGATGGAGACGGTAGGTTTTTGACACTGTTCATGGGATGTCACACCCGGGCAGAAAACCATCGCAGAGACAAGTGGCAGCTAAGTTCGTCTGCCCTGGACTTAAAAAAGGATATATGAGACTGGGTTGCTTCCTGTATGGCGTGCCAGCGCTCTAAAGTGCATCGTCACACTAAGGCACCCCTAGAGCAGTTCACAGTGCCTGAAAGGAGGTTCGACCACGTCAGTGTGGACCTGGTGGAGCCCCTGCCTCCTTCTCAAGGGTTCATACACCTCCTCACTATGGTAGACAGGACCACCCGGTGGCCAGAGGCTGTCCCACTGTCATCGACAACATCTGTAGACGTGGCCCGAGCATTCATCGGAACTTGGGTTACCCAGTTTGGCGTCCCAGCCGATGTATCTTCTGACTTGGGGTCCCAGTTCACTTCTGAGGTCTGGAATGCTGTCGCTGGAAGCTTGGGGGTGAAATTGCACCGTACCACTGCGTACCACCCGCAGGCAGATGGGTTGTGTGAGCGGTTCCATCGCTCCATGAAAGCCGCTCTCCGGGCCAGCCTTAAGGACAGCAATTGGGTCGACAGGCTTCCGTGGGTCATGTTAGGCCTCAGATCCGCCCCCAAGGAAGATCTTAAGTCCTCATCTGCTGAACTGGTGTACGGCCAGCCACTTCGGGTTCCCGGAGATTTTGTTCCTAACACCACAACTCCCTGGTCTGCAGCCCAACAGCGGACTGCACTTCTGGACAGTGCCAAGGTTTTTGCACCGATCCCTACATCACAGCATGGCCTCTCACAACCCCACATCCCGGCCAGTCTGTGGTCGGCAGGATACGTGTTTGTTCGCCATGATGCCCACCGGGGACCTCTTCAACCACCCTGCGATGGCCCGTTCAGGGTCCTGGAAGCTGGGGACGAAACTTTTGTCATGGACATGGGCGGTAAGCCAGAGCACGTTTCGGTGGATCGCCTTAAACGGGCCCACTTGGACCTGGACAGGCCGATTGAACTTGGTCAGCCCCCACGGCGGGGCCGACCTCCCGCTTTGCCCCCACCCTGCCCTAAAACCCCTAAACAACCCCCTGCAGGCACCTCGACCCCTACTCCAGTTGTGCGGAGCCAGGTGGTTAGACTGATAAGACCTCCAGTTCGTTGATGTTCATTTTCCCTTTGTACTTCCAAATTTTGGTGAATTCTGGGGGGACATGTGTAGTGACTCTTAATGTTTGTTAATGGTTATAATTCACCAAATACCTTTGGGACATAGTTAACCTTACAGAAAACCCGAAGCTGGCATTTTTGCACACGCATTTAAAAATAAAGATTTTTAAACATTAATTTGAAAAACGAGAGTCCTTTTTAGTCACTTTAGAAGACGTTTGATACACAGAACTATAGTGTGTCACTGGTGCTTGCCTCCCCGGATCACAGCACATGACAGAAACACTGTTCCGCTCCGTGTATCAAACGTCTTCTAAAGTGACTAAAGAGGACTCTCGTTTTTGAAATTAATGTTTAAAAATCTTTGTTTTAAATGCGCGTGCAAAAACACCAGCTACAGGGTTTCTGTAAGGTTTATTTTGTTCACTTTTACCAAGGAGGCTACAGACTCCTACCCACTTCCAGCAATTGCGCTAAGCTAACCCGCAAGGCTAACAGCGTGAGGCCAGCCACTGCACGTACAGACACAAAAAAGGTACTGTTGATGTTGTCTCACTTTGAAAATGATTGGGAAAGGGCTTGAGTCCCAAATCGTCAGAGTATTCCTTTAAGCCCAATCATCTTCTACCATTTACTTAAACATGAAAAACTACTCAAACTACACACTTCAACATGCATAAGCTTATGTAAAATTTAAGTCAAAAAGCAGCTATCATTGCTAATTGAATTACAGTAATGAGGCCAATGATGCTAGGAAAACTTCCTGAATAGAGAACTATTAAATCAAACTAGAACTTGTGTGATTTGTACAGTACCTGCCTGTTTAAACACAAATCAGAACTGAAAACTGCTTTTGGCAATAGGCATACAAGCCACTGCTGTTCTTCAACAACAAAACCTGTCAACAACTACTCCAGCTCATCTCTCAAGGCCTGTAACTTAGGTTTGAGTCGCTTCCTCCCATCATCAAGATCCAAGGGACAACCTGGGTGAACTCAAAGAAGCTGCTTAGCTTCTCGGGGTAGCTCAAATGAAGAGCATACATCAGTCCAAACAAAATCACCAGTGAATCAGCCCATGATCTCTGAGACATTACAACCTGATCCTCGAGGATGATTGAGACGTGGTGGGTTTCAAAGGGAACTCCAGAAGGTTCCTCCTCCTCATTGACCACTGCCACCAAAGCCACTGCTCCCTCCGGCTGCACAGGCTGGCTCCAACTCATCCTGAAAAGGGAATACACAAGTGCAAGTGTTAATATACAAATCATCAGGTTTTAGGCTAATGGCTAATTATGAAAACAATGAAAAAGAAAGCATTACTACATCAGTCTTCTAGATTTGCAAATCAAATGCAAATCAAAGCTATATAAAAACAAAGAACAAATGTTTGTATCTGGCTAAAATAGGTTTTAGCTGAACCATCTCAGATCCCGTTCAGAGCAGTGTGGTGATGAGCTGCTGTTTGCATCACTACAGTGGAGATACACTGATATTATATGCATTAGTGCTTCATAACAACCCCACTTCAAAAAAGCTGAACTATCCCTTCAAGGTACCTTTCAGAGTTTGAAAGAGCACAAACAAAATATATGACTATCAAATCAGCTATAAAGACAAATTGAAAGATACACGAGTATGTAATCTATGACGCTCAGTTATTTTATTAACTTATAATTTGTGCTCCAAAATTGGAATCAAATAATCTAGTCTTCATGTATATGAGGAGAGCTGATTTTTAAGCACATTTTAAAAATGTATATAACCTGAACCTCAAGCGCTGGAATGTTAACTTAATGGAAAACAGAGAACACAGGAATACCTTGCAAGTTTTGAAGACATGTAATGGATCCTCCTTTAAGTACAGTGGTAGGCCGGCCAGGGCTGCTGTTCTAGCTGCACTGATGTTGTTCTTGTCCTGGTGCACAACCAAAGACAAGGAATGCATAGGGAGATGTTTGGAATCGCTGTTGACATTCAACTTCATTGTAATGCATTAAATCAAATAAAATTAAAGTTACCTGTTCCTCATACGCCATCAACACTGCCTGCATCTTCTCACCAAAACTTCCAGTCTTCCTCTTTTTGTAGCGCTTCAGCAGTTGGTGTATCAGCAGGTGTGTATTTGTCAAGGGCAGCAAAGAAGGTAAATGGCAGATTTTGATTGGTGATCCTGTAGAATTCACTGTAGAGCTGCATGGAAAATAGAAGTAATGCAAGATTGTAATAAAATTGTTGTTCTCAAAGACAAATAGGCATATCATATTAAACTAATGCATTCTAATAATTACTTTGACATTGAGGGTCATTAAGTGCCATTTTTAAGTTTTTACTCACTTGGGCTTTATTAAAGAGCGTAGGCCATCTGTCTGTTAGTTCGACAACGGCAGGAGCTGTAGTCACAATTTTTTCACGCCGGAGTGTAAAGGTGTGTTGCATAATGTTGATGGATGAGAACCATGTCTCTTTCTGTCAATGACCTCTTGAACTGCTCCACCATCTCAAGCCTCTGGCTCTCCAGTGTGTCTTTACTTTCTCCATGAGGGTAATTAGGAAGGAAGTTGACTTCCCCTCTTCTGGGTCTTTTGATACTGCTCCTGGGTGCTGCACCCTCTGGATAGGTCCTGCTACGCTTTCCTGCATTCACAGCCACATCCTTTATGCCAGCCCTGCTCAGTTTGTGCCTATAGTTGCCCATCTTGAAGTTCAGGCTGTTCTGCCAACCCTCATAGCCCTGGGATCTTTCACTTTTATCTTTCAGACAGGGGTGTTTCCTCACCAGAGTATCTGCAGCCACGCCAACCTGTTGTGCGCTAGGATATGCTTTATGCTTGTACATTTCAGCAGCCATTACCTCCAGTATGTTGTGTTTTTGATCCTTGGTCAACGTGAGCGTTTTCCCCTCTCTCTCAAATGCAGAGTTACCTTCTCTTAGAGTATACTCCATCTTGTACGAGAAGTTTGGAACAACAAAGATGGCTGGCCATCTCTGCTGCTGCTCTGGTGAATCTATGTCATCAGATAGTAACACAGTGTCATCTGTGCTGGTTGAACTCCGATCTGACTCAACTAATCTAACTAACTTAATGGTTGCCTTGGATGGTGGTAGGTCCTCCATGTTAACTAAATTGTATAGGGCATTGTCAAACTCAGGGTCTTCAAACTGGAGGCGAAAGTCATAGGCCAGGTGCCATTTTTGTTTCACCTCAAATATGAGGGCATCTACAGTGTCAGGACGAGAGGGCAAAGTAAGCCTGTCAGCGCTGAACACATTTTTAGAGCTGACTATTTTAATTATTGATTTATTGTTTCCAGTCTTTTCTTTACAGAAAAAAATGTCCAAACTGTGATTTCAGCTTGTCGGATATCAATATTTTCTGGTTTCTCTATGACAGTTAACTGAATCTCAAAACAAGACATTGTCCAGGAAAAAATAAGGGTTAGGGTTAACATTTAGAGGGGAAAAAAAGCAGAAATAAAATCATAAATATACAAGAAAAAACCGTGTATATCCTTTAAGATTTAGGTTATAAATTAGTGAGAGAGAAAAAAACAACTAACAATCTCAGAGAATTTTCTTGTAAATTTGTGAGTTTAATGTCAGGAAATTACAAAGTAACGCGCTAGAGTACTTTGATTACTTGTGGCAGTAACGAATAACCTAACGCGTTAGTTTGCTGTTTGAGTAATCAAATACTTAAGTACATTTTCAGACAAGACATCAGTTACTTCCGTTACTTTTGGAACGCTGGTCCTTCAGCTCCGAAACAGCAACGGCTGTCTTTTGGTTCTAATAACGGAGATAACGTTAAACCTGTCAGTCTGGAAGAAGCCACAGAGCTTGTGGCTCGCTACGTGGTCGGAGAAATGCTGCCGTTGTCTACGGTGGAGTCTAAATAGGTGGAGTAGGACTCGCTGACAGACATATTTCAGACTCAGCACTTGCATTACGCCTGGTACACACTACACGCTGGTACTCACCAATTATTAGGGTTGGGTACCGAAACTCGGTACTTTTTGTACTTTACCGATTCACGTCGGTACTACCGAGTACCGATTCACTTAAAATGAAACGGTGCCAAATTTCGGTACCTGAGGTGGAGGCGGGGTGAGAGCGCATGACTCGCACCTCAGACTCAGCAACAATGGCGACAAAAACAATGTGCAGACAAAAGTTAATGTGCAGCACTGTTCCTAAACGTTCTCAATAAAATGTTGAAACTGAGAAGTTTAGACTATGGGCCCGAACGACGCATAGTGCATCCAAATTCACACCCGTTCTTCTCTGTGGATTTTCTCCGCGACTGTGCGTCATAGCGAGAAGCCACGCATATCAGTGGAAACAGCAGAATTGTAGCTTTCTGAGAAGGCCAAGCACTTGTCGGTAATCCAATGTTTTCACAGCGAAAAATCACAATAAAATGATGTATAACAGAGCTTTCATACAGCTTTGCACACACATTACTCTTGGATGGATTACTCGCGAACGCAGGCTCGCACAGAAATGCCACGCATATCACATGAAAGCGCAGGACCACACACATCATTGTGCTGTCATCCCATCACGCTCTAAATACAGATCAATTGTCTACAAAATAAAAACCTGACGAATTTCTTTACAATCCATTATACAGATCTTGTTATCAGTCACTTCATATAGTGAGGAATATCATATCTTACCACGTCTTAAGCTTGCATGTGTTTCTCCCTGTCTATCCACACTTGTAGTCTGGCTTTCAAGATGCAAATATCTCCATATTGTCCAGTTGACACTCCATCAAACTTGGTATGACAAGACCAGCCACTTCACCTTTGCGCACCCAGACAACTGCAGCCTAATGCATGCTGACAGGGCCGTAGTCACTATATACATTGAGGGGGACACGTGCCCCCCCACCAATGCCCAAAATGTACCCCCAATATATAACTGAAACTGAAAAACAAATATTATCTTGGAGGACATCATTGCACTTGGTTGACTATTTTTCTATGGTCTTAGATGTAAATATTGCATGTTTCTTTCAGATAAAACACATTTTTGACTTGTGAATGAGTCAATGGAATTTCTTGCAATAATGAAAAAATACTGGCAAACATGTCCGCCTGGCACAAACCACATATTTTGGACAACTGTGAAGTGACAGAATGTCCCAGCATCATGATTCTTATATTGAGAGTCTCCCCTCTTCATATATGGCAGAATATGTCAACTTCCAACTTGTTGTGGTGAAATACATGTAAAAATGTAAGAATTTAGTAACACAGATTTGTTTTTTCATTGATATAAAAATTAATATAAAGTACAGGCACATAGAAGGACACGTAATGATGGCAAATCTGGTTAGCCCCGATTGTCCTGAAAAAAAAAACAAGATATAGCATGTGTATGTAGCCTTTATAATGACTGTGATATGAGCTTAAAAGTAAAGGCAGTAAAAATACCCCAAAAAGGCCTAGAGTTAAAAAGTACTGAAATAAGGTACCGTTTGGTACCGGTACCGAATTCCAGATACTGGTACCGGTACCGTATCGGTTCAATTATGAACGGTACCCAACCCTACCAATTATCCCCGGTCGTCTTTCACGGCGTGTGTGATGTCATCGGGTTATTCTTGTCCTATTTTTATTTTACTATTATTTGAGTCACTGTGTCTGTTCATGTGCCAGCCGACATGTTGTTGTAGTCACCTAAAAGCATCAGCAGATGGCAGGAGCTTCATTTGAAGCGCCACACGTAAACTGTCAAGCTACTGTATCTTCCACAGAAAGTTCTGACAAATGTTTCAGAATAAAAGCCTATTTAGAAAATGGAGGGATTCTCTCAGCCGAGGTTACAAGGGGCTTTTAATTTGAAACAAGTGTTGAGTTTGAAATGACGGTGTGATATGTTAACTTTACAAAGACAACGGAGCGGATAAAAAGTAAATATATAAACACAGAGGGATTAATGAATAACGGACCGTCTATAATGTAGTTTGTTTCAAATGAAGCTGGGGGCCTCTGCAGTTGTGGTGAGTAAAAGCTCTGCCGCTATTTGTTAATGTTATTACTTTATGTCCGACCGTGAGGATGTAACATTGTTTGCTAGCTTGATGCTAATGACAGTAACGTTAACTCAGCAGGTTGACAAAGTGCCTCTGCTGTTTCACACCATCATTTCCCCCTTTTACTCTGTGTGGTAACATCCCTAGAGGAAATATTAAAAATGCTGGGGTGTTGTTGTCATACAGTTGTCTACGGCAGCAGATCGTTCTGTGTTTCTACTGGTCAAAGTGACAGCTGTGATGGGAGAATTGGATCTCAGTGAAGGGCAAGTGGTCCATAACTTTAATTTTGGAGACAAAAAATGTAGGCTTAGCACCCTGTGGTTCATTGCCAAATAGGAAATGTAAAATACTCAAAAGTACTTTCAAAGTGCTTGAGTTACTTTTCTCAGGGAGTAACGTTGGAAGTACTTTTAAAGTAATTGAGTTACTTTACTCAGGGAGTAATGCAGTAAAGTAACTGGTTACTTTTTTAGAAAGTAACACAGTAACGTACTTTGATTACTTTTAAAGTAACCCTTACCCAACACTGCTAATGAAGAGTATGATAGACAGATTAATCAATAATTAAAGGAATCTTTAGTTGCAGAGCTACACATTTTTGTTTCTTACTGGTGTGCAGCATCATAACATGTAATCCAGCGCGTAATTTTCCTGACTTTTTAAGATGCACACAAAGCACATGGACCTATATCATATGAGTCATAGTAAAAAAAAAAATAGACCAAAGCGTTCTGTGCTTGTTCATAACAAAATATAGGCAGTGGTGGATGAGAGACTGTGGACAGAGCAGATTGAAATATCACTTTTTTAAAAACATTTTTACATGTTGCTAAACAGCTGTATTGGCTTTTCCTTGAGTAGGTTTTATTGCACTCAGTAACAAGCGTAGTTGTCATCAGCTCACGTTTTCTTCACCTCTCTGTCTCCACCGTGGCATCTCTACTCCGTGTTTGTGTGTGTCTGTGTATGTGCGTGAAAGTGGTGCAGCAGCCAGGACGAACAGACAGCAGGAGCAGATGCTGAAGCACAATAATAAATTACACCCAAATGTAAAAAAGTAAGCTAACGGTTACAGATAAAAGAGCAGGTAACATTGGAGCTTCTCAATACTACGGTTGTTCATAACTTAGCGCCACGGCTCGTTTACTACCGGTGAGATTAACGGGGTTAAAGCTTCACACATCTGTGGGGAAAAAGCGTATATTAAAAAACTGATCTCGGATTTTACCAGTCGATATTGGGTCATTCCAGTGAAGATCGATTTGAATCAGATGAATCGATTATTTTAACCCAGCCCCATTGTCAACCGTCATGGCTACATATGAGTTTGGCCACACATGGATGTAAACTAACTGCAGTGTGACTGCTTCAAGGAGGCATACAACCGTTAGGTGGAAATTCTTGGTTTCTGAATGCACATGGGGAAAAAAATACCCTAGACACAGACAGACTTGATAAACGTCGGGCACACTGGCGAGACCAATGAAAATGTTAAATTGCAACTGAGAGATTTTTGGTTGCACATGGTCACTCTTAGCCTGGAAATCCAGACACAAATCTAGAAAGATTTAGGGTCTGGCCATGAGTAATGAAAATGGCCCAACTCGAGGGGCGGCACCAAGCATGCATTTGTAAATATCACTGCACGCAACTGGATAACACTACGACCAATCAGAACAACACACGGGGTGATGTATACACTTAGCTACCAGCAGAGCTAACTGGTAGATTAGACTCTTGCCGTATCCGGTCGGCAAAACAGCAAAAACGTCCTTCTTGCAAAGGAAAGACTCGAGCGCCGTCTTCTGTTCCTCTTTTAGAGAAAAAGCCAAGTCTAACTCGTTCATTGTAGCGGCCAAAGCCGTTTCAAACAACTGGTGTTCATCCGTAGCCATCTTGCAATGTTTACTGACTGATTCCGGACTTCATCGTCGCAGGGCTGTCGTCATCTGTTTAGCTCGCCTCTGGCCCACCTATATCAGATACACTGATGTGATTGGTGCAGCCTGGTTTCATGGGCATAGGTAATGAGCATCATTACTGATTTCCAGAGTGACTCGCTGAGCAAATTCAAATTGTGCTCTCGCGAGAACTCTGGATTTCCACGGTAGGTCACTCTGGAGCCCTGAAATGTACTTTTTGCACACTTGACAGTTACAGTTTCACTTTCGAGTAAACCATTATTTTCTGTCAAAAACAGTACTGATAAACATTTCATAACATGATTAACATGTTGTTAAGTACTCAGGCAACTCATCAGGAGTTACAGATAGGGGGACAAAATGATCTAAATGTGGTCCCCCATCCACACCCACTCCTGCAACACCAGTAGTGCAGAGACCTTTGCCTTGCCCCCTCTCAGGCCCTGGCCTGGGTTCATCTCTACTGATTGATCCCCCTGTCAGCGGGCTTGTGTGCCCTTGACTAAGGTGATGGTTCATGTATCGGCCGTAGCAGTGCAGAAAAACTGTTGACATGGTCTTCCTTCTTTGTAATGTATTCCACTGACATGAATGTGATGATTAGCACTGCAGTTAAAAATAACACCAGAAATCAACTTTTGTTTTCAGTGTGCCCAGACCCTGTTGACAAGTATCTGGAAGAGACATCAGTGCGCTACATTTCACCAAGGGGAGCAGTACAGAGCAAGGACACTGCGCCTCACAGTAGAACAGGTGGGTGTTTGTGTGTGCATTCAGGTTATTTTTTACACTTGTTATTTATTCAGTCTGCAGGATCAGAGTATGACTAATGCAGGCAAAAGAATGTCTTTAGAAGGCATTGTGTGCTGTGACACAAGAGCTTGATTAATGTTAAAACTGTTGTCATTTTCTAGGTCCTCAGCCAGTCATCTGCTGTTCTCCGTCAGGACCTCATGTGGGCCCCCCGCGAACAAAGCCAACTCCCCCTGTCCCAAACCGCAAACGGAGGAGAAGTCATTCCTCAGCTGACTGCAGAGAGAAGCAAACATGTGGTAAAAGGAAACGCGTGTAGAGAGAGATCATTGTTTTTGTTGGGTCTGAAAGAACTTATAGGGGGAAAAAAAGTCCAGTTACATTGGTTTAGACAGGCCTGTCACCAGAATATTCATTCAAATAAACACAAGAAGTTTGTGCTCTAGAGAAAGGATCAGCACTCAGTGAATAACCTCCTAAGCCCTATGATAAACTATTATGGCATGGCTTAACTATACAGACCAGTGAGCAGTGATAACTAACATGTCTTTGGGGTCATCGGGTGAGAACCTCCTTTCACCAGTGTTTCGTCTAGTTGGTACCACGACACCTCCAGGAGGCTAGACAGTGATCTCTGGCGTCCCAGAGACACTCCCCTAATGCCAGGTCTCACTGCTCCCCACACCAACCCAATAACCTCCTTTACCTTACATTACACATGGCTTTCTCAGCCCAAACAGCACCGCCACCTTCAACCAAACCCAGGCTCCGTACATGCAAGCTCCAGGTAGAAGCAGTGCTGATACTACCTTTCCTAGCACATTCACCATACTGTGTTTCACACGCTACATAGCATAACTCCAATATAAGCTAAAGTTAAAGGAGATAAATAAACTTACAGGATCAGCAAACACACTCACCTTGCAGCATGGTCTCAAACAAAAGGGATTCAAATAGGCAACTCCCACACTTAAATAACCTTCCTCTTCCTGGATTTCCTCCTGAGCGGAAGTGGATCTCTCCACCTAATCTCAAGGAGTTATGTACCCTGCTTAGTAGTTACCCCTGCTGGCCCCCATCTGATATTATTCCTTCGCTTCAAGATCCATTGGCTACATCTAACTGCTTCATCTGACATTTCCTTTACTGTCTTCCTCAAACTCTGTCCCCGCACTCCGAGTTCCCCCAGGAGTCAGACAGCTGATCTTGCTATGAATCCCCTACACCCCACTTCCACTGGACAAATCCTAGTTTTTCATCCTCGCTGCTCAGAACTGCTCCTAAGTCTGCATATCTAAGCTTTTTTCTTTCATAGGCTTCTTCCACTGAGTCTTCCCAAGGAACTGTCAGCTCAATGAAATAAAATATCCGTTGACTCACTGACCACAACACTATGTCAGGCCTCTGCTTGGTACAAACTATTTCCTGGGGAACAACAAGCTTTCCCCCTAAATCTACTTGCATTTCCCAATCACAGGCACCTTCTAGGCGGCCACACCCTTGCCTCCTCACTAACTTATCCCTTCTGTATTTTTCTCCCTCACGGACAAACTGAATTGCTAAACTCCTATCCTTAACACCTTCTGAATTCACCTGTCTTCGTTCCCCTTCGATGCCTGCAGCTAAACATTTCAACACCTGGTTATGTCGCCATGTATATCGGCCTTGTGACAAGCTAACTTTACAGCCTGACAAAATATGCTTTAAGGTTGCGGTACCTGAACACAGTGGGCATGAAGGGTCCTCATTTACCCACAGTTTTAGGTTCTGGGGGTTGGTAGCACATCGTATGTAGCCCCTACCAGGAATCTAATACGATTCTCCTCCATACTCCACAGGTCCCTCCAACTAAGCTTCCTCTTCTCTACACTTTCCCACTTCAACCACTGTCCTTGTTTAGCCTGGGCCACTACCTTTGCACCCCTAAATAGCTCCTCCTGTCTACGTATCTGTTCCATGACCAGCTTTCTTTTATCTTTGAGACCTGCTTTATTCCATACCGGTTTGCCTGAGCCAAGCCCCAGGCCTCCCCGGCCAAACTGAACATTACCTACAATCTCTGCATGCCTAAGAGCTGCCTCTGCCTCCTGAACTGCTGATCTTGGGTTCCACTTCCTCCCCTTGGTTGGATTTGGAACCACACTCCTAACTACCACATCCTTATTCCCAGATAACAAGAGCTCTGTCCTGACCTTGGTACATTTAAATTCCTCTGTTAAACTAGATACTGGTAGCTGAAGTATCCCTTTTCCATACAATGCAACACTACTTAGGCACCTGGGAGCGCCCACCCACTTCCTAATATAGGAGCTAACCGACCTTTCAATTCTCTCCACAACGGATATTGGAATTTCATAAATTGACAGTGGCCACATTAACCTAGGATATAGCCCAAATTGCAGACAACACAACTTCAACTTTCCTGGAAGTTCTGATTTATCTATTCTATCCAATCCTTCTGCCACATCTTTTCTAAATTTCACCTCCTGTTCCTTATCATTCAACTCTACATTGTACCACCTACCTAAGCTCTTTACTGACTTTTCCCTAATTGTTGGGATTTCCTCATCATCTATGACAAACTTCCTATCACTTAACTTCCCTCTACGTATCGAGATGCTTCTAGACTTACTAGGCTTGATCTTCATGCTGGCCCACTTGAGGTTCTTATTTACCTTCTCTAGTAGCCTCTTTGTACATGGCATTGTTGTGGTCACCAGTGTCATGTCATCCATGTAAGCCCTAACTGGTGGAAGATGCAACCCATTCTGCTGTCTCTCCCCACCTACCACCCACTTGGAAGCCCTGATGATTACTTCCATCGCCATAGTAAATGCTAATGGAGAAATTGTACACCCTGCCATGATTTCTAGCCTCTGCCAACCTGTTGCGAAACCTGCCATACTTAGACACAACCTAATATACTGAAAGTATGCTTGCACTAAGTTGACAACTACCTGTGGCACTCTGAAATAGTCAAACGCACTCCAAATGAGGCTGTGCAGTACTGAACCAAACGTATTTGCAAGATCTAAAAATATTACATGCAGGTCTCTTTTGTTAATCTTCGCTGCCTGAATCTGGTGCCAGATCATGCGAGTGTGCTCTAAACACCCTGAAAAACCTGGTATTCCTGCCTTCTGCACCATGGTATCTATTAATCTATTCCTTTCTAAGTACCTAGCTAATCTCTGCGCAACTGCATTAAAGAAAATCTTCCCCTCCACATTCAAGAGAGAAATCATCCAGAACTGGGTCCACAGACTCCTTCTCCTTAGGAATGAAGACACCCCCTGCCCTACGCCATGCTCTTGGTATAATTTGTTTCTCCCAAACTATTCTTAGCTGTTTCCACAAAAATTTAAGGATATCAGGCACACGTTTATAAACCCAGTAGGGGACTCCATTAGGCCCTGGGGCCAAAGAAGCCTTTGCACGCCTGACCACCTCCTGAACTTCCTTCCACCTAGGTGGCCTGACATCCATCTCATGCTGTAACCCTCCTAATGGAGGGATATCGGGTGGGAAACCTACTATGCTATTCTTCTCTAAATCTGAATATATATTTCTCAAATATTCTTCAACCTCTAGCCTTTCTGCTTTGAGCTGCCCTCCCTTTTCCTGGCTGAACAACTCCTCTTGCAACACCTTAATTCCCTTCCTTTCTTCTTCTGTAGCCTTTTTCCTCTGCTTTCTTAACTGTCTCCTTTCCTTGACTAACTTCTCTATTTCTCTTTGCCGCCTAGACTTACCTGACTGTACCCCCTCACTCCTCTTTCTCTCATGCACCCCGAACCTCTCTACACCATATGAGTAAATTATATCTCCCATCTTTTCTAACCTTTCTATTGCATTTCCTCTAAGCCTACTTAAGATTACTGACAAATCTCTATTAACTATCTCCCATTCTTTACTGTCATTTGCCCTAGGCCATCTAACTCTAACCTTTTGCCCCATGGTTCTCTCTCTGACTGGCATACTGCCCTCAGTGTCACCTGCATCCTCTCTTACTACCCCCTCCTCCTTCTCAGTGGCAGTGTTACTGATATCCTGCGAACTGTGGTTTTCTACCCGCCGCTGGACTGACTGACTCGACTGACTTCTTAGGAAGTACTGATCAATGCGGCTACTTTGCCCTTTCTTTGCCACACACTTCTTTCCCTGATGAGTTCTGAGGCCTTTCACTGATGTTACTTTCTGCCAGCCACAAAGACAAACCTGAAGCATCTTGTTCTCAACTGTGCTACTTTTATCCTCTACAGATGCGCTCGCCTTGCCCTGAGTGCTGCTAATTCTAGCCCTGGTGGATAGGTCCGTGCCCCTATCCTTCACTGAGTCACAGAGCCAATGCATAGTCGTGTCTGTTCCAATGTCTGTTACTGTGTAATCCACCTGTGAGTCATCTTCCACCTGTGCTCTCGGTGACTCTTGGGGTATTTTCCCTATGTTGGCTGTAGCTAATTTTGGTTGTAATAAGGCTGCTAGGCCTCACCACTGCTACCATGGGTTGCTAGCCCATGCCAGCACCTTTGGGGTCTTTTCCCTCCTGTCAGCTGTCTTTGGCATTGTTTGGCAAAATGTTGGCATTGTACATTTCTGCAAACCCCGGATATGCTACATTTGTGTGTTTCGCATGTATCATATCATTTCTGATGTGATGTAGTTCAGATTACATGTAGATTAGCTGAATTTTTTCTTCAGGGGGAAGAGGGGATGGTGGATAGAGTGCAGCTCGGGACAGGTATTGCTGTCTGAACCCTCAAGAGAGTTGTAACTGAGCCTGTCACTTGGTATTCAGATTTTTAATGTCTGAAACTTAGACTCTGTTGGTCCTGTCATGCATGTGTGTGCACTCTGCAGTGGCAGTCTTTCAAAAACTGTCCCAAATGTTGCAGATGGGAAAAATGAAAATTACCTGAAAAACTCTTAAATTTCACTTTGAGAACCCTGGGGGTACCCTGCATTGGCCAAATGTGCAGAAGTATGAAAATATGCAAGATTCCTCTTTTCATTATTGAAACATTTAAGGCATTTTTTTTTGTCTGCCCTTACTGTGGAGAAAACATGATAAAGTGTCCTCTAGGGTGTTGTTTCAGTCTTGAAAACATGTTCTAATTTGTTGACATCTTATTCTGGTATTCAGAGTAGGGCTCTCTGTTGATAATTTTGACTGTAACCTTGTTCTCTCCCTTTTAGATATCCGCCTCCGGGTTCGTGCTGAATACTGCCAGCATGAGTCTGCGCTTCAGGGCAATGTCTTCTCCAACAAGCAAGAGGCGGTGGAACGACAATTTGAGCGCTTCAACCAGGCAAACACTATTCTCAAATCCCGAGACTTGGGCTCCATCATCTGTGACATCAAGTTCTCTGAGCTCACCTACTTGGATGCCTTCTGGAGGGACTACATCAATGGATCGTTGCTAGAGGCCCTTAAAGGGGTCTTTATCACAGATTCCTTAAAACAGGCTGTGGGCCACGAAGCTATAAAACTCTTGGTCAATGTTGACGAGGAGGACTACCAGGCTGGTCGACGCAAACTGCTCCGTAATTTGGTCACAAGTGGAGGGTGCCCACCAGGAGCTAGCAAAGACTTTGTATCTTAGACCCACTCTCCAGGCAGTAGCATACAGGAGGAATGCAGCTCCGCCTCCCCCACAGAGAATAGAGTGAGATGTGGTTGTGTCGTCTGAGCTGCCTGAAGTGTGTGCCTACAAGGAACTGAAGGACTCCTATCCACCGCATTGATTCCTTCAGAGCTAAGGTCAGGATATCCACCCCTGAGAGTAGCATGCGGGGTGATTGATTGGAACTATGTTAGCAAAAAGAAGTAGGAGCATACAGGTTGACATTATTTTGAATGTTAGACTGGTCATTTTCTTCAAGGAGGAGAATGCTGATTCGTGTGTGCATTAACTTTAACTCATTTCTGGTATGTTAGCTCATCTGTTAACTGATAATACTCTTCACCACCTTTCAGTTCAAAATCCAGTTCTTTTCAATACAGTAAACATGCGTAACACTGACATATTACTCCCAGTGGGAGTTGTACTTTATTGTCAAACTGGTTCATCTTTTTTCCAGGTTTTTCAGGTATATTACAGATTGATTGGATTAACCAATAAGTAAGTGTTCTGTACAGTGTTAAAGAAAGGCACAGACCATAGTTGACTTAATTATAATTTGTTTTTCTATTTCTTCCAGCTTATTATCCTGCTTTCCCAAGACTTTGCAGAGTTTCTTGTCTGTTGAGATGAACACTTGCAGAGCCTTTGTGTTTTTTACTGGCTCGTATTTGGCCATCGTGAACATCATTTTGTCTCAGATTTGTTTTCACAATTTTTCTTTGTTTTACAACAGGGCTTGTTGCCAGCAATTGTGATTCTGGCCTTATGTAAAATTTAAATTTTTCAGTCACTGCCAATATTTCAAACTTTGTGGATTGTTCAGATGTGTCGAATCATATCCAATGAGTCATTTTCTGGTGTTTTAAATTAGTTTGGATTTTCAAATCAGTGCCAGTTTCACTGTCAGCCTGTACCTCTGCTAATTCACCATCTCACTCATGAAATAACACTGAACTTAATCGACAGCAGATGAAAATCACAGTCATTGTATGTAGAGTCATCTAAGTTGTGCAGGTAGTAAGATGCCAGAACAAATTAAAATAATTGACAGTGCCTGTTTTTAAGATGTTAAAGATATTTTAGCCAGCTGTAGTTGAACTCAAGCTTGCTAAATCCTCAGCAGTCTTCTCTGGGGATAAGTCATGCTTCCTGGTGGATGAATATGTAGTTGAGTCCTCATATTCAAAAAGTGTTATGAGCAAGTGTTGCAATCACTTCTTCATCCACTCGCTTGACAACCTGTTGGATGTTTTGGAGAAGCAGCTACAGGTGTTCTCAGCTACATCCCCCTCTTTTAGGAAGTGAGGCATCTACACAGGCATTCACAAAGTGATTGGGGATTTTTTTAATAAGGTTTGGAAACAGAAAAAACTAGCACTATGCGGACCAGCATAATAGTGAGGTATTTAGCATGTTAATCCTCTACAGTTTAGTGCTGATCTTATACAATAATGTGCTTTTAGTGGCATAACACCATTTTTACAGTGTAGTCTGAAATGCTGATTAACCAACATGTGGATTTATATTAATTTATTTTTGGTATCCATGGAATGAGGTGGATTAACAGAAGACACTAGGTTTGACAGTATTACTGATGTTAATTTTATGCAGTAAAATACACTCAGTGGCCACTTTATGAAGCATACCCCTCTAGTTCTGGAAAGGCTCCCTGAACAAGTAGAAATATTCACAGCATGGATTCATTGAGGTGTGGGAGACTAGATTCTGAGATTCTGCATCATATTTACAGGATAGCCCCACACAATTGCTGCAGATTTTGTGGCTGCACATTCATGCTGCAGATCTCCCATCTCACCTCAAACTATAGGAGCTGCACTGTCGGCTGGAGATGTTTTTGTATTTCTGCAGGCTGCAAGATTTCAACCAGGCTGGTGATATAATACTCAACTTATCTGAAATAATGTTTAGCTGTAATAACGTTTTCAGGATATCAGTAGCTTATATGGACCAGTACACATTCATCCCGTACAGCTTGTTATTTTTGAGTAACTTCACCCTTTCAGTTTTTAAGCATTGCAGTGTCAGCAAGCTGCAGAAATTGTGCACATTAAAAGTTCCTGATATACCCAGCCAAGAGTCCGCTGTTGTGTGTCTTTGAGCCCAGTGTGGCCAACAGTTGCCTGTAGTTTTCGTGGTGTGTCCCCATGTCGACCCTTATTAACAGCTAATTAATCACGTATTATTAGTGGGGATGTAACGATATATTGAATTTCATGATATCACGAGAAAAATGTTGTGATATCACGAAATTCAATATATCGTGATATCACGATAAAAATGTCTCGATACCATTGTGGGATTGTAATAAAATCCACCACAATATGACATGGTTATTTTGCTAGTGCAGCTGCATTCCTCTGTTTCTCCTTTTTGGTTCATCAACACTAACGCTTGCCTGAGGCAAGTAAACTCTGTGTTCAGGCAAGTGAATGCCTCATGCAGTTGTAAAATTAGGCAAGTGAAAATAAATGTGATGTATGTAACGTTATCTGAAAATAAACTGTATCACTGAAGCGGAGATTTTCCCGCTGTGTCTTTCTCACCACCAGGCTTTGAACAGGACTGATAAGAAAAATCTGACATTCTAGACATTGTAGAAGGTAACTCTGAAGTTGATGTCATCTAGGACATAGTGACACTAACGATAAACATCTCTGGAAGGCTGCATGTGAGAAACTCGCTTACGGTGCATCCGGAAAGTATTCACAGCGCTTCACTTTTTCCACATTTTGTTATGTTTCAGCCTTATTCCAAAATGGATTATATTCATTTTTTTCCTCAAAATTCTACACACAACACACCCCGTTTTTTTTTAGTTTTTTGCAAAGTTATTAAAAATAAAAAAACTAAGAAATCACACGTACATAAGTATTCACAGCCTTTGCCATGAAGCTCAAAATTGAGCTCAGGTGCATCCTGTTTCCACTGATCATCCTTGAGATGTTTCTACAGCTTAACTGGAGTCCACCTGTGGTAAATTAAGTTGATTGGACATGATTTGGAAAGGCACACGCCTGTCTATATAAGGTCCCACAGTTGACAGTGCATGTTGGAGCACAAACCAAGCATGAAGTCAAAGGAATTGTCTGTAGACCTCCGAGACAGGGTTGTCTTGAGGCACAAATCTGGGGAAGGGTACAGAAAAATTTCTGCTGCTTTGAGGGTCCCAATGAGCACAGTGGCATCCATCATCCGTAAATGGAAGAAGTACGGAACCACCAGGACTCTTCCTGGAGCTGGCCGGCCATATAAACTGAGCGATCAGGGGAGAAGGGCCTTAGTCAGGGAGGTGACCAAGAACCCGGACACTTGTCTGTCCTATCCATTAAAGGCTAAAAATGGCCAAAAAAAAAATCTTAAAAAAAAAAAAAAAAAAAAAAAGGAGTGGCTTCAGGACAGCTCTGTGAATGTCCTTGAGTGGCCCAGCCAGAGCCCAACTTGAATCTGATTGAACATCTCTGGAGAGATCTGAAAACGGCTGTGCACCGACGCTTCCCCTCCAACCTGATGGAGGTTGAGAGGTGCTGCAAAGAGGAATGTGCGAAACTGCCCAAAGATAGGTGTGCCAAGGTTGTGGCATCATATTCAAAAAGACTTGAGGCTGTAATTGCTGCCAAAGGTGCATCAACAAAGTATTGAGCAAAGGCTGTGAATACTTAAGTACATGTGATTTCTTAGTTTTTTTTATTTTTAATAAATTTGCAAACATTTCAAAAAAACTTTTTTCACATGGTTATTATGGTGTGTTGTGTGTAGAATTTTGAGGAAAAAATGAATTTGATCCATTTTGGAATAA
This sequence comes from Epinephelus lanceolatus, assembly GCF_041903045.1. Classification (NCBI taxonomy): domain Eukaryota; kingdom Metazoa; phylum Chordata; class Actinopteri; order Perciformes; family Serranidae; genus Epinephelus; species Epinephelus lanceolatus. The sequence continues at coordinate 44,106,719 of NC_135741.1, forward strand.
GGCTGTAACATAACAAAATGTGGAAAAAGTGAAGCGCTGTGAATACTTTCTGGATGCACTGTATCTTGCCCAGAAGCTCACCTTCTCTGGTGTGATCATATCCCCTTCAGAAGCTTTGTAATCCAGCCTTGAACTGCGAAGTGTTTTTGGACACTTTGTAAAAATAAATGTAGAATGATTAATCCCACACTGAATGTCTTCTGTGATTATCATTTTCCTGTGTTGAAACAGTTACTGTTGTTATAAGCTGTCCGCGATGCCTGTTGAGTCTGTTGACCAATCAGAGACTGTGTTCCTGACGTATCGACCAATCAGAGGTTGTGTTCCTGACAGTGTAGCAACTCAAATCTCACACGCACTGGATACACAATGCAATAATGAGCAACCGTGTTGTTTTTGGCTTAAAATGTTCCTTAAACCACCTGAAACTGGCCAAGTAAAACAGGCAATATAACAATGTTTGAGTTAGAACCATCCCATCCATGTAATTGTTACCTGTTGATATTATGTTTTGTACATTAATAAATTATAATTGTACAAATCCCTGTTAAATTATTTAGAGCGTAATGCCGAGCCCTGATTGTACTGTTTTTGTTTGAACAGCAGAGGGTGCAATCGTACTAGTCACTTCAGTTGAAGGCTTGTTAAAATAAATATTTTGAGCATATGAGGGTTTTTGGCTATTCTGCATATTTGTGGTAATTTTTTCTTTTTTTTTTTCGAATGAACGCTCAAGCAGATACTGAAAGTTTGTATACTTTGATCTTTTAAACACTACTTCTAGAACTTTCAAGGCCAAATAATCATGTCTTGAACACAAATCAAACATTTTCTGTAATAACTCATGCTTTGAAAAATGTGACTCACATCCATGGTTGAAACTAAGGTCATGACACAAAAGTCAGATTGTGACATGTTTGTCTAAGTGGTGTAGCCATAGGTAGCTGTGCAAGATGGCGGACCTTTTTGTACATGTACGACTCACATTGACGCGCGACTCATGGTGTATTGATAGGGCTCAGTTCCGATGAGAAAATGGCAACATACAATCAGATTGATTCTTCAATAAAGGACATTATTTCAAGTCATCATTTTTCTTCATCAATTAATATCATTAAGAATATTAAATCGTGGACTTTTTATCGTGGTTATATTGTACCATGAGTTTTTGGTATTGTTACAGCCCTAATTATTTGATGACGATAATACATGATGCTGATGAGAGCACTGTCCTACTGGCAGCTCAGTTTACTCAGTTACTGACTTCATCCATTTTGAGCATTTATCCATAGTTTATACCCGGGCTTTAATTTTCTTCTTGCAGAGGCAAAACATTGCAGGCTGACCATGCCAATGCGAAGCAAAACTTCTAGCTTCCAGCTGAAATTTTTAATCAAAATTCTATTCAGGGAATACGGCAAAAGTGTTCAACTGGATTGACAGTATAAAAATTGTAGGCTTGTTTGTAATGTTAATCTTTGTGTGATACTTTGTGGTTTAAGATTACAGACTACTACAGATGGGCTATTTCTTCTCATGCAGGTGCAGAACTTACATGCATGTTGGCAGCCAACTGGCTGTCAGCTGTAGACTTTGTTCTGTGTTCTTGTGTAACTTCACAAAAATCGTGAGTCAATCGTTTATCACCAGACTTAAGTGTCAGTATTAGGTAATCCTGCAAAATCCTAGATTATATGCAATGATAACATGTTTTAATTTCTTGTTTTTTACAGTATCTGAGCATGACAACAAGTATACTATAGTTAGACAACCACTATGGTCACATTTGATAAATAGCAAATGTCACTTATGGGTCTGTGATAGAAGGGAATTTCCAGTATCCTTTATCAAAGTCACACACACCTACCCATCCATCAGCCTGAACTTCACCTCCTTACTTTTCAATAAAGTACACACTACTTCTTGCATTGGCACTAAAGGTTGGCATTAAATCAAGAGATATGTAATCAACCAATATGGACACAATTTCTAGAATTACTGAACTGGTGTCAAGGGCTCACAATAGTCCTAAATTTTACCCTTCAAATTGTGGTTTTAAAAAACGGAAATAATTTGACATGTTGAAATGCCATTACTGGTGTATGAGGACTGTTTATGACTTGCTGCAAACTCAAAGTACCTTTGTTTGAAAAGGTTCAATATCAGACGGTGACAAAGTAGAAGTATACTGCTGAGCGCTAAAATTATTTTGATTTTTTAGATAGGGATAGATAAGAGCCTGAATGCCATTTTTATAAGAACTATGAAATGCCAGTCTCTAATGCTAATATTTGTTTTTCAGTGAAGAATGCCAGATGGTTGACATCTGCATATGTTTTTACCAAATATATTCTTCATACTAAAAATGCCCAATCTTATCTCCACTATCATACCATCCATGGTTGCATATCAAAACACTCATGTCATGACTGACAGGCCACTATTACTGTGAATTACATAGAGTAGGCCTACATTTTATACATTTTTACTCCTAAAGGTTGCCAGTTAGTGTCTGTTATATAGGTTGGTGTATGTCATGTTGATTGTATATTTTGTTAGTTGTCAAATGCAGCTGTCTCTTATGCAAAATTGCATGTAACCTGTTCTCTCCAGAAATGTCATAGAAACTCACAGTGCTTACATTTTGTAAATAACTAACTAATGTCACAGCTTTTTTTTTTGTTAAATTTTGCATTTCTTTCAGAAAGTAGGATTGTTAATAACTGAAATGGATGGGTTTTGTTGAAGTCTTAGTCCCAGAAATTATTATTAGCATTATTATTATTATTATTGTTATTATCATTAATATTTTGTCACGACATAGATCAAACATCATTTTAGAAATATGGCCCAAACGTGCTTTGACACACAATCCCTGTATATGATGCTGAATGTTTGAATACATGTTTAAACTGTGTATGACAATTTACATTAGACTAGTCCTGGGTGCATCTTATTTCTCTTAGACATGTGTCCTTATTCCCGTCAATCAACTCTTGCTCCTCAGCTCATCAAACTCAATGTGAAAAAGACATAAAGGAAGGAGAAGTCAAGGCAACACAATTTGTCTGACAAAAAAGCAAACCAAGTTTACTTGGACCATGGTTGTTCTTGCAGAGACTTGTAATGTAGAGACATGTAATGTACGTCAGTGTGAACCATACTCTACCAGTGGGATGGTATTGCTTTCAACACATACACAAAATGAAATGATAAAATATTTGGTGGGTAGTCCTGTCGAATTGCTGACCAATAAAAGTACTTTGCTGTGTTTCTATATGCCATGGATACCATGCGATCAGTTTATTTATTATGATTCAGAGCTTTGACAAACCACTGCAACAGCTGGTCTGCAGCACCACTTTACACAAAATAGATTGTGTGTGTGTGTATACATATACAGTACATACATAAAAAGGTCCATCAGGTGTTGGGGAACCGGGGCAACCTGAGAGAAATGGGCTGCTTGAACAAAACATAGAAAGACGAGAGCAGAAATTATGGGACTGTTATCAAATTCTGCTACATAGACTGGAACACTTAATTGGCCTAAAAGGTTCTGCACTAAGCTGGTTTGAATCTTATTTATCTGATTATTTTCAGTTTGTTCATGTTCATGATGAATCATCCTTACATACTAAACACTAACGTGTTTTGGAGTTCCGCAAGGTTCTGTGCTCGGACCAGTCCTATTTACTCTATATATGCTTCCTTTAGGTAACATCATTAGAAATTACTCAGTAAATTTCCATTGTTATGCGGATGATACACAGTTGTATTTATCGATGAAGCCAGAAGAAACTAATCAATTAACTAAACTTCATAACTGCCTTAAAGACATAAAAACCTGGATGAGCACCAATTTCCTTATGTTAAATTCAGACAAAACTGAAGTTATTGTTCTTGGCCCCAAACAACTCAGAGACTCTTTATCTGATGACATAGTTTCTCTAGATGGCATTGCTCTGGCCTCTAGCACTACCGTAAGAAACCTCGGAGTAATATTCGATCAAGATTTGTCTTTTAATTCTCATTTAAAACAAACCTCACGGACTGAAAAGATGCAGAAAAATTGGTCCACGCTTTTGTTACCTCTAGACTAGATTACTGTAACTCCCTATTATCAGGTAGCTCTAATAAATCTTTAAAAACTCTCCAGCTAATTTAGAATGCAGCGGCACATGTACTAACAGGAACTAAGAAACGAGATCATATTTCTCCTGTTTTAGCTTCTCTGCACTGGCTCCCTGTAAAATCCAGAATTGAATTTAACTTATAAAGATCTAAATGGACAGGCTCCGTCATATCTTAGAGAGCTCATAGTGCCATATTATCCCACCAGAACACTGCGCTCTGAGAATGCAGGGTTTCTCGTGGTCCCTAAAGTCTCCAAAGGTAGATCAGGAGCCAGAGCCTTCAGCTATCAGGCTCCTCTCCTGTGGAATCATCTTCCTGTTATGGTCCGGGAGGCAGACACCGTCTCCACATTTAAGACTAGACTGAAGACTTTCCTCTTTGATAAAGCTAAGAGGCCGTTTACACATGGCCGGCTATTTTCATAAACGGACATTTCACCATCTCCGTTTTCAAAAAGATCTTCATTTACACTTACCCGTGTATATATACACAAGAGCATGCCAAACCTGTAGGTGGCAGTGTAACGAGAAGCTCAAGCCTTCCATGTATCCATTGTCACCATAGCAACATAAGTCGCACTTTTGACACAGGCATAAGTTCCGGCGCATACTGTGACGTCGGCTGCCTACTCCGTTTATCTCCGTTTATCTCAGTTTACATGCAAACGCGCAACCGGAGTTTTCCAAAATCTCCACTCTGGCCGGAGTTTTTAGAAAGACTCGTTTTCAGAGGAGAAATCTCTGTTTGCGTGTAAACGAAGGGCACAAACGAAGGAAGATGTCTCCGTTTATCAAAATCACCGTGTACGTGTAAACAGCCTCTTATAGTTAGGGCCGGCTCAGGCTTGCCTTGTACCAGCCCCTAGTTAGGCTGACTTAGGCCTAGTCTGCTGGGGGACCTCCTATAATACACCGGGCACCTTCTCTCCTTCTCTCTCTCTCATTCATGTCCTGTTACTGCATGTCACTAACTCGTTTCTTCTCCGGAGCCTTTGTGCTCCACTGTCTCGTAGGTTAACTTGTATTGCAGCGGTGCCTGGATAGTGTGACGTGTGTGGTTGTGCTGCTGCCGTGGTCCTGCCAGATGTCTCCTACTGCTGCTGTTATAATTAGTCATACTTCTACTGTTATTATACACATATGATTATTGATCACATACATATACTATCAGATATTTATATTTACTTTCAACATATTGTACCACAATAGCCAGAATCATAATTATAATATTATTACTTTCATTAATGTTGTTGTAAGCTACTGTCATTACTGTCTGTCCTGCATCTCTCTCTGTCTCTGTCTCTCTCTCTGTTTCTCTTTCTGTCTCATTGTGTCATACGGATTACTGTTAATTTATTATTTTGATCTGTTCTGTACGACATCTATTGCATGTCCGTCCGTCCTGGAAGAGGGATCCCTCCCCAGTTGCTCTTCCTGAGGTTTCTACCGTTTTTTTCCCCATTACAGGGTTTTTTTTGGGGGAGTTTTTCCTTATCTGCTGCGAGGGTCCAAAGGACAGAGGGATGTCGTATGCTGTAAAGCCCTGTGAGGCAAATTGTGATTTGTGATATTGGGCTTTATAAATAAAATTGATTGATTGATTGATTGATTAGAATGCTGTTATATAACTAACCAACTCTGCCACTGATTGGCCAGTCTGACATTCTTCATAATACATAAAGAACGTTAGTGGAACACATAGGCCTCACAGAAACATGCGTTCGTTTGGGAACAAGTTAGTGCTCACGTTACTCGTTCCACAGGCGAAGGACCCCAGACACATAGCCTATAGTAAATACACTGGTTGTAAGTAACTTTTAACATACATGAGTCTTTGTGACTCTTGACTCTTGTCCCCTAACTAACGCTTGTTTCTGTTCCACTAACGATATTTTCACATGATTAAGTCACATCCCGTTATTTCCCGTTATTTCCTCTGTAAACCTAACGTTACAGCAGCCCACAAGCATGCTGTGTCAATAAATCAGCTCAGACAATGTTAGAAATGTAATATTTAGCCTAATAACATCATGCTACAGCAGTAATAACGTCAGCTTTAGTCAAATGGCTCTAGCTCTCCCGGTAAATGTCATAAACTCTGGACACATGTTCCCTGTATGTTGACATGATAATGACCGCGTTTCCCAGATCGCTCTTAGCTTAAGAAGATCTTTCACTAAGAAGGAGTTGTAAGATCGAGCTGACCCACTCTTAACAGTCTTCTTAGCCACCAAACGCTCACAGATCCAGCCACAGCAGGCACATTAATATTACACTAAAGCAAGGAGATATTAAAACAGTGTGTGCCGTATATATTTTGATCTATTTTGTACTTCAGATTTATATTGTTTGGCGTTAATTGGTGACAGAAAAGAACGAATTTCATTCTGCAGGTAAATGCGTGTCTTTACTGTGCATATTGAATTTTGAATCTATGCTTTATGAAGACCCTGTGTGCGCTCAGAGCTGTGGCACAAGTTACGCACCGAAATCTGGCGGAAGAAAAATAATAATAAGATGAAAAGTAAGTAGGTTGTGTGTGACTAGCCTATGCGCTGATGAAGTGGTGGGTGATCGATGTGCCTGACATCGATTGATTTAGTTTCAGCACCGCAGTAGTGGCCAGCTCCTGTTAAGAGTTTCTTAACAGACTGCAGTTATTTTTATGTTATGTAATCTTTACCCACACAGTATTTATTAATTAAAACAACATATGTCATGTATTGTAGCTTAATTCCTACACAAATATGACAGTGTCAGGGCTTAAAGTGAAAAATTTGTCAATCATTCTCCGTCTATAATTTTGCGCCCTACTTGAGCCATGCCCACCTCTATTTATTTTTCACCCCTCTCTCCAGTTCTGCTGTATTAACACCGGGTTTAATATATTTTGCTTCCATCTCTCTGCCCTGCTCTACTCTACTTCAACGCTACTTGGCTCTCTCTCTACACTACCAGTAGACTACCACATCCACCTGTTGCACAAAATGCACACAGCAGTGTTTCCCCCTAGGATGGAGTTGTAGCAGCGGAGGTGAAGCACACGCATGAAAAATAATTTCATATGCCTGAAACTTTTTTGTATGCTTACAAAGCACAGCCTGCTGGAATGTTTCTGTGTATCTACTGGCACCAGAAGGGCTCTTTAGAACTAAGTACATACAGTACATGTGTGCACAGTAATGAGCAGGTGAAATGTCTGTCTAGCTTACATATGAGGTGTCTCAAGATTTAGGAACATACAATTGTATTGAATATAATAAAAGTAAAAAGTCACATGACATGCTGCTGTTTTGTGCTATGACCTATTTAAGTGCTGGAAGTTGATATTTACATGACAACGCCTGAACGCAACACAAGCTCAGCATGAGTGCCGTGTTTGTCTGTGCGTAACAGCGGTCTGTTGATGGTTATTTACATACTGCATTTCAATAACTTTGTCAGCTGACAAACTGCACCGGGCTCGGGGTCAGGTTTGGTCAGGAAAATGTGGCCCGAGCCACTCTAGCGTGCTCACCTGTGTGTGGCGGAACTCCGCCATGCATGATACAGAGAGCAGAGGAGAATTGTCAACGTGTGACCATGTAGAGACAGAAATGACACGATGACGTAACACCATAAATAGTATGTTGTTATGTTATTATATGAAGCGTTCCTTGCACAAAATAATATCAATGGGGGCTGTGGGCAGGACATTGTTACACAGCTGTGCCTGTGACTTCAGGCAGAGAGACCGCTGCATCAGAGCTGAAGAGCACGTTTTAAAATACATTTATTTTATCAATTAGTTATTAACTTTTACTGTTTTTAGCAACTTGCCCAATCGGGCAAATGAGTTGTTAGTTTACATGCCCGACCTTGAGTTTTACTTGCCCCGGGCAATCCTTATTGTTGAGCCCTGAATTTGAAAGCTAGCTATTTCTCAAGACAAGTTCTGTAATAAACCTTGTCCGCTTTCATTCTGTTTATATCTTAACAGGAGCTGGCCACTACCGTGGTGCTGAAACTAAATCAATCGATGTCAGGCACATCAATCGCCCACCACTTCATCAGCGCATGTCACACACATAGGCTACTTATTTTTCGTCTTATTACTATTTTTCTTCCGCCAGATTTCGGTGCGTAACTTGTGCCACAGTTCTGAGCGCACACAGGGTCTTCATAAAACATAGATTCAAGATTCAATATGCACATTAGGCTAAGGACACACGTTTCCCTACAGAATGAAATTCGTTCTTTTCTGTCACCAATTAACGCCAAACAATATAAATCTGAAGTATAACATAGATCAAAATAGCCTATATACGGCATGCACTGTTGTCCTTGCTTAGTGTAATACTCCGTCGTAATTTCCAATATATACTACACATTATAATAAAGATATGGGATATAGTCAAGATGGCACCACCCGAGTGGCAGCTGGTTAGTTCCGACCCCCCTTCGTGGATGTGCAGTATGTGTTTCTTAGCGAAGCAGTGGCTAATGTGGCACCTTTCCTGATCTCATAATTACGAGATCCTTATCTCGTAATTATGAGATCCTGATCTCATAATTACGAAATCTTTTCTCATAATTGTCTAATTGTCTAAAAGTGTCTAATTTTTTTTATCCAGTGAATGCAATGCGCTTCCGTAAAATATAAAGACATTAAATCAATGCTCGCGAGTAAACACGGCTCCTTCAACACCAAGCGCACATCCTCTTTCCTCACTCGTAGTCCATGTTCTCTGCATTTAGCAAACATCCACCGGTAACCGTGAAGCTGTCCAGAGTACTGTATTTGGTTGCTAATGAATTCAATCAGGTGTCGAAAGTGTCCTCTTGCGTTAAGTAGTTGCCTCAGATGTCTCTCACTTACATGAAAACCGTGTTTACTCGTGAGCACTGATTTAATGTCTTTATATTTGAGGCCAATCTCAAAATAAAACTCTATGAGCCTCTCCCATGGGTGAATGCGCTCCATTGTTGCATTTGTTTGCAGTCTCTATGGGCCAAACTGACCCGGAAGTACATTACTTAAAGGAAAGTTTTATGAGATCTCGCAAAAGTTTTGCGAAATATTGCAAAAGTTTTGCGAGATCTTGCAAAAGTACTTTTTTTTTTTTTTTTCAACCGTCTATTTTTTTCCTTTCCATGTCCCTTTAGGGGCTCCGTACCAAACTGACCTGGAAGTACATTACTTAAAGGAAAGCTTTGCGAGATCTCGCAAAAGTTTTGCGATATTGCAAATGTTTTGCGAGATCTCGCAAAAGTACTTTTTTTTTTTTTTTTTAACCGTCTATTTTTTTTTTTCCCTTCCATGTCCCTTTAGGGGCTCCATAGAATCCAGAGACATGATTTTGGAGGTCCTGGATTCAGACAAACTCCATCTGATGCAAGAGGCAGAGAAGAACCTTGGACTGTGTGACTGAAAGCAATTGGGCAAATACATGCATTGCTTATTGCAAGACAAGACAAACTATAACGGTATAAAAAAGAAGAAAGGGTTATTAATGATTTACTTTGTCTTGTTGTTGTTATTTATATAGCCTAGGCTGAATGACATCATAGTTTCACAATTTTTTTCCTCTCTCTCTCTTTAGCCTCTGAAGTATTAGTTTTGACCTATGTCCATCATTATATCAGTATTTCTATGTGAGGACCATCAGATTGGCATGGGTTTTTTGCTTTTGGTCTTTTTTGACTTGTTATATGAATTTTCACCAATAAATGTTTAATTTTATTAAAATGGAAAGGGGTTGACAGCTATAATGCTACCCATTTTAATTAAGTCAATGGCTGAGCAAATACAGGCATGTGTTGCTGTTTTTGTGTTTTATGTACTTTAGTAAGTGTTTTTTGTTTGTGAAGGTGTTGGGTAGGATCCCCACTAAGTTTGAAAAGCAGGTTAATTCATTTCTACATTTTACTTTATATGATGTATGGCATGTAGTAGTATAACAATTGCAACTTATAATTGTAATGGCTTGGCGAATAGTTCAAAAAGAAATGAAGTTTTTACCTGGCTGCAAGATAAAGAAAATTTTAAAATTATATGTGTGCAAGAAACACACTCAAATGCTGAAAATGAGTTAAAATGGAAATCAGAATGGGGTGGGTCTATATATTTTAGTCATGGTCTTAGTAATAGTAGGGGTGTTATGATTTTGTTTAAGAAGGAGCAGCAACATACAGTTCATTCTGTCCAAACTGATGACGATGGGAGATGGATTTTGTTAGATGTAACTGTAGATAATTTACATATAAATTTCATCAATATATACTCCAAATGAAGATAATCCATGCTTTTTGGAGAAAATTCATGATGTCATTTTCTGTCAAAAAAAATGATCAAAATATTATAGTTGGAGATTTCAATACTGTTTTAAATATAAACAAGGACCGTGCAGGCACTCATTTATTTAATAACCATCCACAGGCTCTTAGTGAAATTCAAGAAACCATGGCATCTTTAGATCTAGTGGATTTTTGGAGGTTACAAAACCCTGTTTCAAATAGATACACATGGCGCAGAGGACAACAAGCAAGCAGTATAGATTATTTCCTTATTTCCTTTTCTCTTGCTTCCAAGGTGTCAAAATGCATTATTGGTGATCGTTTAAGATCTGACCATGCTATTGTAACAATTCAAATTCTTGCCGCTGAACATCCTCGGGGGCGTGGCTACTGGACATTCAACCTGTCGCTTTTAAATGACTCTATGTTTATTGAAAAAACAGCAGTATTTATCAGACAATTTTTTGAAAATAATGAAAATTCATCTGACCCTCATAATATCTGGGAGGCCTTTAAGTGTGCTTTCAGAGGTCATGCTATTAAGATGGGGTCATGGAAACAAAAACAATATTTGATAAAGAAGAGGAGCTTAATCGAAGAGATAAATGAACTGAATAAAAAGTTGGACGAAATGCGGCTCCCCTCTGTAGAAATAACTTATTTACTCAAAAATAAGCAATTGGAACTGGAGAATTTACATTCTGAGCATGTAAATGGTATCATCAATAGGTCTCATGCTACTTGGATGGAAAAAGGGGAGAAGTATACTGCTCATTTTTTAAGATTAAATCAAAGTAATTTTGTAAAAAAAAATATTATGAATTTATATGCCACAAATGGTGTTATTTTAACATCTCCTCAGAAAATATTGTGTGAGGAGGTGAATTATTTTAAAGCAGCGCTCGACAGTGCAAGCGTTTCACTCGCATTTGTGACTGAAAATAGGTGTGTGCGAACTGTAAAAAATATTTAGGGGCACATGTGCGCATAAAAAAATCAGCCGCAGCCTATATTTTTTGTCAATAAAATAAATATGATAATCTAACCACAAATGTTGGAGGAACTCCAGCAGCCTTCCCTCTTCCCTCTTCCCTCTTCCCCGTGTGACACGGTTATGGGCGGTTTTCCAAGCCACTGTCGGCACAATGAATATAAGTCCCACTGTGGGCAGCGTGGAAATAAGTCAAAGTGTGGAGGAGACGGACCTGGTTAAGCGGCGGACCTCCGGGGAAGCCTGCTCCGTTCTCCCCACAGTTAGGGACCGTTCTCCACGGCCAGGCTGTCGGCTGGGTGGGAATAAGTCAAAGCGTGGCGGAGAAGAGGGACCGGGAAAAGCGGCGGACCTCTGGGGAAGTCTGCTCCGTTCTCCCCGCAGTTAGGGAGGAAATAAGTCCTGCAGAGTTTCAGAGGACCTGGAGAATGTTTTAGGATAGTAATAACATTATATAAGATAATCATATTGCAAAGATAATATATATAATATTATATTATATATATAATAACATTAAAGACAAAATTAAATTGCAATACTTTTTCAAAACTTGATGATTTTACCTTTCTGTACATTTTGTATACAAATTCATTAAATAATTTTGCTTGTATATGTCTATTTGCATCACATTTATTACGGAAAACACATTATTTGATCAATTTACATTGTGCCCCTAAAGTTCTTTGTGCGCTCCTTACTTTTTCAACTTAGGAGCACATGTGCTCCTTGGAAAAAAGTTAGCGTCAAGCCCTGTTTTAAAGCCATATTTTCTTTTGAAAAAGAACCAGAGTCTCTTGTTGACTCTGATATTGATTCATTCTTTCCGGTAAACTGTGATCAGACACTTTCAGTGCAGCAGCAATTAAGTTGCGAAGGTAAAATACTAGAGGAGGAGTTACTGGATGCCATTACCTCTTTTTCACCGGGTAAGTCACCTGGAATTGATGGTATTCCTATTGAGGTTTACAAGATTTTCTGTACAGAAATTAAAAAGACCCTCATGGCATCCTTTAATTACTCTTTTGCTCAAGGTATATTATCGGATACACAGAAAGAGGGCATTGTTACATTACTTTTAAAGCAAGATTCACAAGGGCGTTATAAAGATCCTCTATGTATGAAACATTGGAGACCACTGACACTCCTTTGCTGTGATACCCATATCCTTTCTAAATGTATTGCATTGAGAATAAAAAGAATAATTGGTGATATAATAAATTATGATCAGACAGGGTTCATAAAAGGACGCTTTATCGGTGATAACATACGGCATCTCCTCGATACAATAGATTATTATGAAAGCAAACAAAAACCTGGAATCTTCTTTATTGCTGACTTTGAAAAAGCCTTTGATAAAATAAAATGGGATTTTATCCAAAAATCTCTACAGTTTTTCAATTTTGGAGAAACTCTTATTAAGTACTTTGTCCCGTCTTGGGCTACGTTATCCCATTTTGGGCTACTTTGGCCTGTTTTGGGCTACTTTTTTCTGTATTGGGCAAATTCGTCCCGTTTGGGCTACTTTGGCCCGTTTTGGGCTACTTTTTTTCTGTTTTGGGAAAATTCATCCTGTTTTGGGCAACTTTGTCGCGTTTTGGGCTACTTTTTTTTGTTATGGTCAAATTTGTCCTGGTTTGGGCTACTTTGGCCCGTTTTGGGCTACTTTTTTCTATTTTGGGCAAATTCATCCCGTTTTGGGCTACTTTTTTTTTGTTATGGGCAAATTCGTCCTGTTTTGGGCTACTTTGTCCCGTTTTGGGCTACTTTATCCCATTTATGGCTACTTTGGTCCATTTTGGGCTACTTTTTTCTGTTTTGGGCAAATTCGTCCCGTTTTGGGCTACTTTGGCCTGTTTTGGGCAACTTTTTTTCTGTTTTGGGAAAATTCGTCCTGTTTTGGGCTACTTTTTTTTGTTATGGGCAAATTCGTCCTGTTTTGGGCTACTTTGTCCCATTTTGGGCTACTTTATCCCATTTATGGCTACTTCGGCCCATTTTGGGCTACTTTTTTCTATTTTGGGCAAATTCGTCCCATTTTGGGCTACCTTTTTCTGTTTTGGGCAAATTCGTCCTGTTTTGGGCTACTTTGTCCCGTTTTGGGCTACTTTGGCCCGTTTTGGGCTACTTTATCCCATTTATGGCTACTTTGGCCTGTTTTGGGCTACTTTTTTCTGTTTTGGGCAAATTCGTCCCGTTTTGGGCAACTTTGTCCTGTTTTGGGCTATCTTGGCTACTTTTCTCTGTTTTGGGCAAATTCGTCCTGTTTTGGGCTACTTTGTCCCGTTTTAGGCTACTTTATCCCATTTTGGGCTACTTTGGCCCATTTTGGGCTACGTTGTCCCGTTTTGGGCTACTTTTTCCTGTTATGGGCAAATTTGTCCCATTTTGGGCTACTTTGTCCTGTTTTGGGTGACTTTATCCCATTTTGGGCTACTTTGGCCTGTTTTAGGCTACTTTTTTCTGTTTTGGGCAAATTCGTCCCGTTTGGGGCAAATTCGTCCTGTTTTGGGCTACTTTGTCCCGTTTTGGGCTACTTTTTTCTGTTTTGGGCTACTTTGGCCCATTTTGAGCTATGTTGTCCTGTTTTGGGCTACTTTTTCCTGTTATGGGCAAATTCGTCCCGTTTTGGGCTACTTTGTCCTGTTTTGGGCGACTTTATCCCATTTTGGGCTACTTTGGCCCATTTTGGGCTACTTTTTTCTGTTTTGGGCAAATTCGTCCCATTTTGGGCTACTTTGTCCCGTTTTGGGCTACTTTATCCCATTCATGCCTACTTTGGCGTGTTTTGGGCTACTTTTTTCTGTTTTGGGAAAATTTGTCCTATTTTGGGCAACTTTGTCGCGTTTTGGGCTACTTTGTTCCGTTTTGGGCTACTTTTTTCTGTTTTGGGCAAATTTGTCCCGTTTTGGGCTACTTTGTCCCATTTTAGCCTACTGTGTCCCGTTTTGGGCTACTTTGTCCCGTTGTAGGCTACTTTTTTCTCTTTTGGGCAAATTCGTCCCGTTTTGGGCTACTTTATCCCATTTTGGGTTACTTTGTCCTGTTTTGGGCTACTTTTTTCTGTTTTGGGCAAATTAGTCTCGTTTTGGGCTACTTTTTCCTGTTATGGGCAAATTCGTCCCGTTTTGGGCTACTTTGTCCCGTTTTGGGTGACTTTATCCCATTTTGGTCTACTTTGGCCCGTTTTGGGTTACTTTTTTCTGTTTTGGGCAAAGTCGTCCCGTTTTGGGCTACTTTATGCCATTGATGGCTACTTTGGCACGTTTTGGGCTACTTTTTTCTGTTTTGGGAAAATTCGTCCTATTTTGGGCAACTTTGTCGCATTTTGGGCTACTTTGTCCCGTTTTGGGTGACTTTTTTCTGTTTTGGGCAAATTCGTCCCGTTTGGGCTACTTTGTCCCGTTTTGGGCTACTCTGTCCCATTCTGGGCTACTTTGTCCTGTTTTGGGCTACTTTGGCCCGTTTTGGGCTACTTTTTTCTGTTATATGCAAATTCGTCCTGTTTTGGGCTACTTTGTCCTGTTTTGGGCTACTTTATCCCATTTTGGGCTACTTTGGCCCGTTCTGGGCTACTTTGGCCTGTTTTGGGCTACTTTTTTCGGTTTTGGGCAAATTCGTCCCGTTTTGGGCTACTTTGTCCCATTTTGTGCTACTTTATCCCATTTTGGGCTACTTTGGCCTGTTTTGGGCAACTTTTTTCCTCTTTTGGGCAAATGTGTCCCATTTTGGGCTACTTTGTCCCGTTTTGGGCTACTTTGGCCCGTTTTGGGCTACTTTTTTTTTGTTTTGGGCAAATTCATCCCGTTTTGGGCTACTTTGTCCCATTTTGGGCTACTTTTTCCTGTTTTGGGCTACTTTATCCCAAACAGAAAAAAGGGAAAATTCGTCCCGTTTTGGGCTACTTTGTCCTGTTTTGGGCTACTTTGGCCCGTTTTGGGCTACTTTGGCCCCTTTTGGGCTACTTTTTTCTGTTTTGGGCAAATTCATCCCGTTTTGGGCTACTTTGGCCCATTTTGGGCTACTTTATCCCATTTTGGGCTACTGTGGCCTGTTTTGGGCTACTTTTTTTTGTTTTGGGAAAATTCATCCTGTTTTGGGTAAATTCGTCTTGTTTTGGGTGACTTTGTCCCGTTTTGAGCTACTTTATCCCAAACAGAAAAAAGGGAAAATTCGTCCTATTTTGGGCTACTTTGTCCCGTTTTGGGCTACTTTTTTCTGTTTTGGGCATATTCGTCCTGTTTTGGGCATATTCGTCCTGTTTTGGGCTACTTTGGCCCATTTTGGGCTACTTTGGCCCGTTTTAGGCTACTTTTTTTCCATTTTGGGCAAATTCGTCCTATTTTGGGCTACTTTGTCCCATTTTGTGCTACTTTATCCCATTTTGGGCTACTTTGGCCTGTTTTGGGCAACTTTTTTTTCTGTTTTGGGCAAATGTGTCCCATTTTGGGCTACTTTGGCCCGTTTTGGGCTACTTTGTCCCGTTTTGGGCTACTTTTTTTTGTTTTGGGAAAATTCGTCCCGTTTTGGGCTACTTTGTCCCATTTTGGGCTACTTTTTCCTGTTTTGGGCTAATTTATCCCATTTTGGGCTACTGTGGCCTGTTTTGCGCTACTTTTTTTTGTTTTGGGAAAATTCGTCCCCTTTTGGGTGAATTCGTCTCGTTTTGGGTGACTTTGTCCCGTTTTGAGCTACTTTATCCCATTTTGGGCTACTTTGGCCTTTTTTGGGCTACTTTTTTTTGTTTTGGGAAAATTCATCCCGTTTTGGGCTACTTTGTCCCGTTTTGGGCTACTTTTTTTTGTTTTGGGCAAATTCGTCCCGTTTTGGGCTACTTTGGCCCATTTTGGGCTACTTTGGCCCGTTTTAGGCTACTTTGTTCTGTTTTGGGCAAATTCGTCCCGTATTGGGCAAATTCGTCTCATTTTAGGTGACTTTGTCCCGTTTTGAGCTACTTTATCCCATTTTGGGCTACTTTGGCCTTTTTTGGGCTACTTTTTTTTGTTTTGGGAAAATTCATCCCGTTTTGGGCTACTTTTTTTTGTTTGGGGCAAATTCGTCCCGTTTTGGGCTACTTTGGCCCATTTTGGGCTACTTTGGCCCGTTCTGGGCTACTTTGTCCCGTTTTGGGCAAATTCGTCCCGTTTTGGGTGACTTTGTCCCATTTTGGGAAAATTCTTCCTGTTTTGGGCGACTTTGTCCCATTTTGGGCAAATTAGTCCTGTTTTGGGCTACTTTGTCGCGTTTTGGGTGACTTTTTTTCTGTTTTGGGCTACCTTGTCCCGTTACTGGCGACTTTTTCCTGATTTGTGCAAATTCGTCCCGTTTCGGGCGACTTTGTCCCGTTTTGGGCTACTTTTTTCTGTTTCGGGGAAATTCGTCCTGTTTTGGGCAACTTTGTCGTGTTTCGGGCTGCTTTGTCCTGTTTTGGGCTACTTTGTCCCGTTTTGGGCTACTTTTTTCTGTTTTGGGCAAATTCGTTCCGTTTTGGACTACTTTATCCCGTTTTTGGCGACTTTGTCCCATTTTGGGTGACTTTTTTTTCCGTTTTGGGCTACTTTGTCCCGTTTTGGGTGACTCTGTCCCGTTTTGGGTGACTTTGGCCAGTTTTGGGCGATTTTTTTCTGTTTTTGGCAAAAGGGTAGAGTTCCACGGATAGAGGGGGTGAATGTGGAGCTATTTATCCCACAGAGAGTGCTCCAATCCTGGGTAAAGATCCAGGGATAGAGGGGGTGAATGAAGTTGCCCAAAACGTAAAAAGTTGCCCAAAATGGAAATCCAGAGTGGACGGGCAGAAAGTAGCCCGAAAAGGACAAGTTGCCCAAATAGGAGTGGGCGGGGCAAAGTGACATCATCACCAGAATAGCAGTGCCTTATAGTGTGGTGGACTGACAGGGAGGGTGGTAGGAAATAGGAGAGTGGATAGAGCATATGCCTGCGGAACACAAGATCACAGGTTCAAGACCAGCTGTTGCAGTCAGTCATCCATCCTAACAGTAGCTCCAATGCATTAGGAAGGGATATAAATATGTTTTATTATTTATACAGTACAGGCCAAAAGTTTGGACACACCTTCTCATTCAATGCGTTTTCTTTATTTTCATGACTATTTACATTGTAGATTCTCACTGAAGGCATCAAAACTATGAATGAACACATGTGGAGTTATGTACTTAACAAAAAAAGGTGAAATAACTGAAAACATGTTTTATATTCTAGTTTCTTCAAAATAGCCACCCTTTGCTCTGATTACTGCTTTGCACACTCTTGGCATTCTCTCCATGAGCTTCAAGAGGTAGTCTGAAATGGTTTCCACTTCACAGGTGTGCCTTATCAGGGTTAATTAGTGGAATTTCTTGCTTTATCAATGGGGTTGGGACCATCAGTTGTGTTGTGCAGAAGTCAGGTTAATACACAGCCGACAGCCCTATTGGACAACTGTTAAAATTCATATTATGGCAAGAACCAATCAGCTAACTAAAGAAAAACGAGTGGCCATCATTACTTTAAGAAATGAAGGTCAGTCAGTCCGGAAAATTGCAAAAACTTTAAATGTGTCCCCAAGTGGAGTCGCAAAAACCATCAAGCGCTACAACCAAACTGGCACACATGAGGACCGACCCAGGAAAGGAAGACCAAGAGTCACCTCTGCTTCTGAGGATAAGTTCATCCGAGTCACCAGCCTCAGAAATCGCAAGTTAACAGCAGCTCAGATCAGAGACCAGATGAATGCCACACAGAGTTCTAGCAGCAGACCCATCTCTAGAACAACTGTTAAGAGGAGACTGCGCCAATCAGGCCTTCATGGTCAAATAGCTGCTAGGAAACCACTGCTAAGGAGAGGCAACAAGCAGAAGAGATTTGTTTGGGCCAAGAAACACAAGGAATGGACATTAGACCAGTGGAAATCTGTGCTTTGGTCTGATGAGTCCAAATTTGAGATCTTTGGTTCCAACCGCCGTGTCTTTGTGAGACGCAGAAAAGGTGAACGGATGGATTCCACATGCCTGGTTCCCACTGTGAAGCATGGAGGAGGAGGTGTGATTTTGCTGGTGACACTGTTGGGGATTTATTCAAAATTGAAGGCACACTGAACCAGCATGGCTACCACAGCATCCTGCAGCGACATGCCATCCCATCCGGTTTGCGTTTAGTTGGACGATCATTTATTTTTCAACAGGACAATGACCCCAAACACACCTCCAGGCTGTGTAAGGGCTATTTGACCAAGAAGGAGAGTGATGGAGTGCTGCGGCAGATGACCTGGCCTCCACAGTCACCGGACCTGAACCCAATCCAGATGGTTTGGGGTGAGCTGGACCGCAGAGTGAAGGCAAAGGGGCCAACAAGTGCTAAACACCTCTGGGAACTCCTTCAAGACTGTTGGAAAACCATTTCAGGTGACTACCTCTTGAAGCTCATGGAGAGAATGCCAAGAGTGTGCAAAGCAGTAATCAGAGCAAAGGGTGGCTATTTTGAAGAAACTAGAATATAAAACATGTTTTCAGTTATTTCACCTTTTTTTGTTAAGTACATAACTCCACATGTGTTCATTCATAGTTTTGATGCCTTCAGTGAGAATCTACAATGTAAATAGTCATGAAAATAAAGAAAACGCATTGAATGAGAAGGTGTGTCCAAACTTTTGGCCTGTACTGTATTTCTGATGTGTCAAGACATTTTAGTCATGTTTTTGTAAAACTGCAGCAATTTAAAACATCAACCTTGTATGCTGGAAGAGTTGTTGCACAGAGATAGCCAAAACTCACCAAGTTGCCCAAAAATGATGAATACAGATTGACACAGACAGTTGCATTTCTTTTAATCATCTTTCACAGTAAATCGTTTTTTTATTCACATTCAGTTAATTTTAGACAAAAAGGCAGCAACTGAAAGCATCAAGATCCAAAGTCAATTGGAAAAAAGTCACCCAAAACGGGACGAATTTGCCCAAACCAGAAAAAAGTCGCCCAAAACAGGACAGCGTCGCCCAAAACGCGACAAAGTCACCCAAAACGGGACAAATTTGCCCAAAACAGGACGAATTTGCCCAAAACAGAAAAATGTCGCCCAAAACGGGACAAAGTCGCCCAGAATGGGACAAAGTAGCCCAAAACAGAAAAAACATGTCTTGAAACATCAGAAATATGAATAATAAATCATGTTTATATCCCTTCTTAATGCATTGGAGCTACTGTTAGGTTGGGTTACTGACTGCACCAGCTGTTCTTGAAACTGTGATCTTGTCTTCCCCAGGCATATAGCATATGCCTGGGAAACACAAGATTACACAGAGATAGCCAAAACTCACCAAGTTGCCCAAAAATGATGAATACAGATTGAAACAGAAGATTGCATTTGTTTTAATCGTATTTACCAGACAATCGTTTCTCTTATTCATATTCAATTCATTTTAGTTGCCCCTTAATGGAGTGGGAAGGGTCATCTCTAAAGTTACCCAAAATTGAAAAGTTGCCCAAAATGGAAATCCAAATGCAACTGTGAGAAAGTTGCCCAAAATGGAAAAAAAGTTGCCCAAAATGGGAAAACAAGTATCCCAAGATGGAAATCCAAATTTGATTGTGAGAGAGTTACCTAAACGGGAAAACTTGGCCAAAAATGACCTGTAAGTGGTAGCTGGCTATGGTACCAGGGCCATTGAGGGGGAGGGGTCACCTGGATACGCCCCCTCACGGTACCGGGGCCAATGAGGAAGATCCAAAGTAAATGGGGATGAAGTTACCCAAAAATGACAAAGTTGCCCTGAACGGAGTGGAAGGGGTCACCTGGGCACGCCCCCTCACGGTGTTGGAGACACTGGGGACAATTCGTTTCTCGATGGGGTTGAAGTTGCCCAAAAAGGATGTAGTTGCCGTTAACGGAGTGGGAGGGGTCACCCGGGGGCGGGAGGAATCGCCCGGATGCAACCCCCGGCCAATGGCGGAGACCCCGGGACGGAGGTCGCTCGAAAGGGACGAGGGTGGCCCCGAGCGGGCCTGGCGGTCGGGAGCCACTCTGTGGCGATGGTGGAACAGCGGTCGCCAAACCGGGACCGGGTGCCCCTTTCGGGGTTGCCCGTTCGGCGCAGGTTCGGCAGTAGGGACTTGGGTTGGGAACCGGAGGGTCGCCTGTTGGAGTCCCCGTCCGGACCAAATATGGAGCGTGGACTGGTGGCTGGAGAGGTGCCAGTTCACCTCCTGGGCACTGCCAAGGTGCCCTTGAGAAAGGCACCAAACCCCCCAGCCGCTCGGGGCGCCTGACCAAAGGGCAGCCGACTCACTCTGACATCTCTCCACTTTGTGCATGTATAGGTCCTGTTTGTGCATGTGTGTGTCTTTCAGACCTGTGTGAAATTGACAAGCAAGAGTGAAAACATTGAATTTCCCCTCAGTGGATTAATAAAGTAAATGAACTTAAACGCTTTAAAACTTAAAAATGCTTTTCGGGGCCTGAAAACACTGAACTTAAAAAACACTTAAAAATGCTTTTCGGGGCCTGAAAACACTAAAAGTGACATGATGCTGTTTTCTGACCATCTAGTGATGGAATCCAGAGGAAACTGCCTTGCTACTATAGAATTCACCAAACCACATGTTTCTGGCTTGGAAACTTGTTTCTGAGTGCTTGTGGTCAAAAGTAACAGCCTAAGTGACAACATGCTCTCAAAATGCTTTTCGGTGCATGAAAACACTAAAAGTGACATGATGCTCTTTTCTGAGAAACTAGTGATGGAAACCAGAGGAAACTGCCTTGCTACTATAGAATTCACCAAACCACATGTTTCTGGCTTGGAAACTTGTTTCTGAGTGCTTTTGGTCAAAAGTAACAGCCTAAGTGACAACATGCTCTCAAAATGCTTTTCGGGGCCTGAAAACACTAAAAATGACATGATGCTGTTTTCTGAGCAACTAGTGATGGAAACCACAGGAAACTGCTTTGCTACTATAGAATTCACCAAACCATATGTTTCTGGCTTGGAAACTTGTTTCTGAGTGCTTGTGGCCAAAAGTAACAGCCTAAGTGAGAAGATGCTCTCAAAATGCTTTTCGGTGCCTGAAAACACTAAAAGTGACATGATGCTGTTTTCTGACCAACTAGTGATGGAAACCAGAGGAAACTGCCTTGCTACTATAGAATTCACCAAACCACATGTTTCTGGCTTGGAAACTTGTTTCTGAGTGCTTGTGGTCAAAAGTAACAGCCTAAGTGACAACATGCTCTCAAAATGCTTTTCGGTGCCTGAAAACACTAAAAGTGACATGATGCTCTTTTCTGACCAACTAGTGATGGAAACCAGAGGAAACTGCCTTGCTACTATAGAATTCACCAAACCACATGTTTCTGGCTTGGAAACTTGTTTCTGAGTGCTTGTGGTCAAAAGTAACAGCCTAAGTGACAACATGCTCTCAAAATGCTTTTCGGTGCCTGAAAACACTAAAAGTGACATGATGCTGTTTTCTGACCAACTAGTGATGGAAACCAGAGGAAACTGCCTTGCTACTATAGAATTCACCAAACCACATGTTTCTGGCTTGGAAACTTGTTTCTGAGTGCTTGTGGTCAAAAGTAACAGCCTAAGTGACAACATGCTCTCAAAATGCAATTCGGGGCCTGAAAACGCTAAAAATGACATGATGCTGTTTTCTGACCAACTAGTGATGGAAACCAGAGGAAACTGCCTTGCTACTATAGAATTCACCAAACCACATGTTTCTGTATTTCAAACTTGTTTCTGAGTGCTTCTGGTCAAAAGTAACAGCCTAAGTGACAACATGCTCTCAAAATGCTTTTCGGGGCCTGACAAAACTAAAAGTGACATGATGCTGTTTTCTGACCAACTAGTGATGGAAACCAGAAGACACTGCCTTGCTACTATAGATTTCACCAAACCACAACTTTCTATCTTTGAAACTTGTTTCTGAGTGCTTGTGGTCAAAAGTAACAGCCTAAGTGACAACATGCTCTCAAAATGCTTTTCGGTGCCTGAAAACACTAAAAGTGACATGATGCTGTTTTCTGACCAACTAGTGATGGAAACCAGAGGAAACTGCCTTGCTACTATAGAATTCACCCAACCACATGTTTCTGGCTTGGAAACTTGTTTCTGAGTGCTTGTGGTCAAAAGTAACAGCCTAAGTGACAACATGCTCTCAAAATGCTTTTCGGTGCCTGAAAACACTAAAAGTGACATGATGCTGTTTTCTGACCAACGAGTGATGGAAACCAGAGGAAACTGCCTTGCTACTATAGAATTCACCAAACCACATCTTTCTGTCTTTGAAACTTGTTTCTGAGTGCTTCTGGTCAAAAGTCACAGCCTAAGTGACAACATGCTCTCAAAATGCTTTTCGGTGCCTGTAAACACTAAAAGTTACACGATGCTGTTTTCTGACCATCTAGTGATGGAAATCAGAGGAAACTGCCTTGCTACTATAGAATTCACCAAACCACATGTTTCTGGCTTGGAAACTTGTTTCTGAGTGCTTGTGGCCAAAAGTCACAGCCTAAGTGACAACATGCTCTCAAAATGCTTTTCGGTGCCTGTAAACACTAAAAGTTACACGATGCTGTTTTCTGACCATCTAGTGATGGAAATCAGAGGAAACTGCCTTGCTACTATAGAATTCACCAAACCACATGTTTCTGGCTTGGAAACTTGTTTCTGAGTGCTTGTGGCCAAAAGTAACAGCCTAAGTGACAACATGCTCTCAAAATGCTTTTCGGTGCCTGAAAACACTAAAAGTGACATGATGCTGTTTTCTGACCAACTAGTGATGGAAACCAGAGGAAACTGCCTTGCTACTATAGAATTCACCAAACCACATGTTTCTGGCTTGGAAACTTGTTTCTGAGTGCTTGTGGTCAAAAGTAACAGCCTAAGTGACAACATGCTCTCAAAATGCTTTTCGGTGCCTGAAAACACTAAAAGTGACATGATGCTCTTTTCTGAGAAACTAGTGATGGAAACCAGAGGAAACTGCCTCGCTACTATAGAATTCACCAAACCATATGTTTCTGGCTTGGAAACTTGTTTCTGAGTGCTTGTGGTCAAAAGTAACAGCCTAAGTGACAACATGCTCTCAAAATGCTTTTCGGTGCCTGAAAACACTAAAAATGACATGATGCTGTTTTCTGACCAACTAGTGATGGAAACCAGAGGAAACTGCTTTGCTACTATGGAATTCACCAAACCATATGTTTCTGGCTTGGAAACTTGTTTCTGAGTGCTTGTGGTCAAAAGTAACAGCCTAAGTGACAACATGCTCTCAAAATGCTTTTCGGTGCCTGAAAACACTAAAAGTGACATGATGCTGTTTTCTGACCAACTAGTGATGGAAACCAGAGGAAACTGCCTTGCTACTATAGAATTCACCAAACCACATGTTTCTGGCTTGGAAACTTGTTTCTGAGTGCTTGTGGTCAAAAGTAACAGCCTAAGTGACAACATGCTCTCAAAATGCTTTTCGGTGCCTGAAAACACTAAAAGTGACATGATGCTGTTTTCTGAGCAACTAGTGATGGAAACCACAGGAAACTGCCTTGCTACTATAGAATTCACCAAACCACATGTTTCTGTATTTCAAACTTGTTTCTGAGTGCTTCTGGTCAAAAGTAACAGCCTAAGTGAGAAGATGCTCTCAAAATGCTTTTTGGGGCCTGAAAACACTAAAAATGACATGATGCTGTTTTCTGACCAACGAGTGATGGAAACCAGAGGAAACTGCCTTGCTACTATAGAATTCACCAAACCACATCTTTCTGTCTTTGAAACTTGTTTCTGAGTGCTTGTGGTCAAAAGTCACAGCCTAAGTGACAACATGCTCTCAAAATGCTTTTCGGTGCCTGAAAACACTAAAAGTTACACGATGCTGTTTTCTGAGCAACTAGTGATGGAAACCACAGGAAACTGCTTTGCTACTATGGAATTCACGAAACCATATGTTTCTGGCTTGGAAACTTGTTTCTGAGTGCTTGTGGTCAAAAGTAACAGCCTAAGTGACAACATGCTCTCAAAATGCTTTTCGGTGCCTGAAAACACTAAAAGTGACATGATGCTGTTTTCTGAGCAACTAGTGATGGAAACCAGAGGAAACTGCCTTGCTACTATAGAATTCACCAAACCCCATGTTTCTGGCCTGGAAACTTGTTTCTGAGTGCTTCTGGTCAAAAGTAACAGCCTAAGTGATAACATACTCTCAAAATGCTTTTCGGGGCCTGAAAACACTAAAAATGACATGATGCTGTTTTCTGACCAATTAGTGATGGAAACCAGAGGAAACTGCCTTGCTACTATAGAATTCACCAAACCACATCTTTCTGTATTTCAAACTTGTTTCTGAGTGCTTCTGGTCAAAAGTAACAGCCTAAGTGAGAAGATGCTCTCAAAATGCTTTTCGGGGCCTGAAAACGCTAAAAGTGACATGATGCTGTTTTCTGACCAACTAGTGATGGAAACCAGAGGAAACTGCCTTGCTACTATAGAATTCACCAAACCACATGTTTCTGGCTTGGAAACTTGTTTCTGAGTGCTTGTGGTCAAAAGTAACAGCCTAAGTGAGAAGATGCTCTCAAAATGCTTTTCGGTGCCTGAAAACACTAAAAGTGACATGATGCTGTTTTCTGACCAACTAGTGATGGAAACCAGAGGAAACTGCCTTGCTACTATAGAATTCACCAAACCACATCTTTCTGTATTTCAAACTTGTTTCTGAGTGCTTGTGGTCAAAAGTAACAGCCTAAGTGAGAAGATGCTCTCAAAATGCTTTTCGGGGCCTGAAAACACTAAAAGTGACATGATGCTGTTTTCTGACCAACTAGTGATGGAAACCAGAGGAAACTGTCTTGCTACTATAGAATTCACCAAACCACATGTTTCTGGCTTGGAAACTTGTTTCTGAGTGCTTTTGGTCAAAAGTAACAGCCTAAGTGACAACATGCTCTCAAAATGCTTTTCGGGGCCTGAAAACACTAAAAATGACATGATGCTGTTTTCTGAGCAACTAGTGATGGAAACCACAGGAAACTACTTTGCTACTATGGAATTCACCAAACCATATGTTTCTGGCTTGGAAACTTGTTTCTGAGTGCTTGTGGTCAAAAGTAACAGCCTAAGTGACAACATGCTCTCAAAATGCTTTTCGGTGCCTGAAAACACTAAAAGTGACATGATGCTGTTTTCTGAGCAACTAGTGATGGAAACCAGAGGAAACTGCCTTGCTACTATAGAATTCACCAAACCCCATGTTTCTGGCCTGGAAACTTGTTTCTGAGTGCTTCTGGTCAAAAGTAACAGCCTAAGTGATAACATACTCTCAAAATGCTTTTCGGGGCCTGAAAACACTAAAAATGACATGATGCTGTTTTCTGACCAATTAGTGATGGAAACCAGAGGAAACTGCCTTGCTACTGTAGAATTCACCAAACCACATCTTTCTGTATTTCAAACTTGTTTCTGAGTGCTTGTGGTCAAAACTAACAGCCTAAGTGAGAAGATGCTCTCAAAATGCTTTTCGGTGCCTGAAAACACTAAAAGTGACATGATGCTGTTTTCTGACCAACTAGTGATGGAAACCAGAGGAAACTGCCTTGCTACTATAGAATTCACCAAACCACATCTTTCTGTATTTCAAACTTGTTTCTGAGTGCTTCTGGTCAAAAGTAACAGCCTAAGTGAGAAGATGCTCTCAAAATGCTTTTCGGGGCCTGAAAACGCTAAAAGTGACATGATGCTGTTTTCTGACCAACTAGTGATGGAAACCAGAGGAAACTGCCTTGCTACTATAGAATTCACCAAACC
This sequence comes from Epinephelus lanceolatus, assembly GCF_041903045.1. NCBI lineage: Eukaryota > Metazoa > Chordata > Actinopteri > Perciformes > Serranidae > Epinephelus > Epinephelus lanceolatus. Next base: position 44,132,916 of record NC_135741.1, read on the forward strand.
ACATCTTTCTGTATTTCAAACTTGTTTCTGAGTGCTTCTGGTCAAAACTAACAGCCTAAGTGAGAAGATGCTCTCAAAATGCTTTTCGGGGCCTGAAAACACTAAAAATGACATGATGCTGTTTTCTGACCAACTAGTGATGGAAACCAGAGGAAACTGCCTTGCTACTATAGAATTCACCAAACCACATGTTTCTGTCTTTGAAACTTGTTTCTGAGTGCTTCTGTTCAAAAGTAACAGCCTAAGTGACAAGATGTTCTCAAAATGCTTTTCGGTGCCTGAAAACGCTAAAAGTGACAAGATGCTGTTTTCTGACCAACTAGTGATGGAAACCAGAGGAAACTGCCTTGCTACTATAGAATTCACCAAACCACATGTTTCTGGCTTGGAAACTTGTTTCTGAGTGCTTGTGGTCAAAAGTAACAGCCTAAGTGACAACATGCTCTCAAAATGCTTTTCGGTGCCTGAAAACACTCAAAGTGACATGATGCTCTTTTCTGAGCAACTAGTGATGGAAACCACAGAAACTGCCTAGTTACTATAGAATTCACCAAACCACATGTTTCTGGCTTGGAAACTTGTTTCTGAGTGCTTGTGGTCAAAAGTAACAGCCTAAGTGACAACATGCTCTCAAAATGCTTTTCGGTGCCTGAAAATACTAAAAATGACATGATGCTGTTTTCTGAGCAACTAGTGATGGAAACCACAGGAAACTGCTTTGCTACTATGGAATTCACCAAACCATATGTTTCTGGCTTGGAAACTTGTTTCTGAGTGCTTGTGGCCAAAAGTAACAGCCTAAGTGACAACATGCTCTCAAAATGCTTTTCGGTGCCTGAAAACACTAAAAGTGACATGATGCTGTTTTCTGACCAACTAGTGATGGAAACCAGAGGAAACTGCCTTGCTACTATAGAATTCACCAAACCACATGTTTCTGGCCTGGAAACTTGTTTCTGAGTGCTTCTGGTCAAAAGTAACAGCCTAAGTGATAACATGCTCTCAAAATGCTTTTCGGGGCCTGAAAACACTAAAAATGACATGATGCTGTTTTCTGACCAACTAGTGATGGAAACCAGAGGAAACTGCCTTGCTACTATAGAATTCACCAAACCACATGTTTCTGGCTTGGAAACTTGTTTCTGAGTGCTTGTGGTCAAAAGTAACAGCCTAAGTGAGAAGATGCTCTCAAAATGCTTTTCGGGGCCTGAAAACGCTAAAAGTGACATGATGCTGTTTTCTGAGCAACTAGTGATGGAAACCACAGAAACTGCCTAGTTACTATAGAATTCACCAAACCACATGTTTCTGGCTTGGAAACTTGTTTCTGAGTGCTTGTGGTCAAAAGTAACAGCCTAAGTGACAACATGCTCTCAAAATGCTTTTCGGTGCCTGAAAACACTAAAAGTGACATGATGCTGTTTTCTGACCAACTACTGATGGAAACCAGAGGAAACTGCCTTGCTACTATAGAATTCACCAAACCACATCTTTCTGTATTTCAAACTTGTTTCTGAGTACTTCTGGTCAAAACTAACAGCCTAAGTGAGAAGATGCTCTCAAAATGCTTTTCGGGGCCTGAAAACACTAAAAGTGACATGATGCTGTTTTCTGACCAACTAGTGATGGAAACCAGAGGAAACTGCCTTGCTACTATAGAATTCACCAAACCACATGTTTCTGGCTTGGAAACTTGTTTCTGAGTGCTTGTGGTCAAAAGTAACAGCCTAAGTGAGAAGATGCTCTCAAAATGCTTTTCGGTGCCTGAAAACACTAAAAGTGACATGATGCTGTTTTCTGACCAACTAGTGATGGAAACCAGAGGAAACTGCCTTGCTACTATAGAATTCACCAAACCACATCTTTCTGTATTTCAAACTTGTTTCTGAGTGCTTGTGGTCAAAAGTAACAGCCTAAGTGAGAAGATGCTCTCAAAATGCTTTTCGGGGCCTGAAAACACTAAAAGTGACATGATGCTGTTTTCTGACCAACTAGTGATGGAAACCAGAGGAAACTGTCTTGCTACTATAGAATTCACCAAACCACATGTTTCTGGCTTGGAAACTTGTTTCTGAGTGCTTTTGGTCAAAAGTAACAGCCTAAGTGACAACATGCTCTCAAAATGCTTTTCGGGGCCTGAAAACACTAAAAATGACATGATGCTGTTTTCTGAGCAACTAGTGATGGAAACCAGAGGAAACTGCTTTGCTACTATGGAATTCACCAAACCATATGTTTCTGGCTTGGAAACTTGTTTCTGAGTGCTTGTGGTCAAAAGTAACAGCCTAAGTGACAACATGCTCTCAAAATGCTTTTCGGTGCCTGAAAACACTAAAAGTGACATGATGCTGTTTTCTGAGCAACTAGTGATGGAAACCACAGGAAACTGCCTTGCTACTATAGAATTCACCAAACCCCATGTTTCTGGCCTGGAAACTTGTTTCTGAGTGCTTCTGGTCAAAAGTAACAGCCTAAGTGACAACATACTCTCAAAATGCTTTTCGGGGCCTGAAAACACTAAAAATGACATGATGCTGTTTTCTGACCAATTAGTGATGGAAACCAGAGGAAACTGCCTTGCTACTGTAGAATTCACCAAACCACATCTTTCTGTATTTCAAACTTGTTTCTGAGTGCTTGTGGTCAAAACTAACAGCCTAAGTGAGAAGATGCTCTCAAAATGCTTTTCGGTGCCTGAAAACACTAAAAGTGACATGATGCTGTTTTCTGACCAACTAGTGATGGAAACCAGAGGAAACTGCCTTGCTACTATAGAATTCACCAAACCACATGTTTCTGGCTTGGAAACTTGTTTCTGAGTGCTTGTGGTCAAAAGTAACAGCCTAAGTGACAACATGCTCTAAAAATGCTTTTCGGTGCCTGAAAACACTAAAAGTGACATGATGCTGTTTTCTGAGCAACTAGTTGAGGGAAACCAGAGGAAACTGCCTTGCTACTATAGAATTCACCAAACCACATGTTTCTGGCTTGGAAACTTGTTTCTGAGTGCTTGTGGTCAAAAGTAACAGCCTAAGTGAGAACATGCTCTCAAAATGCTTTTCGGGGCCTGAAAACGCTAAAAGTGACATGATGCTGTTTTCTGACCAACTAGTGATGGAAACCAGAGGAAACTGCCTTGCTACTATAGAATTCACCAAACCACATCTTTCTGTATTTCAAACTTGTTTCTGAGTGCTTCTGGTCAAAACTAACAGCCTAAGTGAGAAGATGCTCTCAAAATGCTTTTCGGGGCCTGAAAACACTAAAAATGACATGATGCTGTTTTCTGACCAACTAGTGATGGAAACCAGAGGAAACTGCCTTGCTACTATAGAATTCACCAAACCACATGTTTCTGTCTTTGAAACTTGTTTCTGAGTGCTTGTGGTCAAAAGTAACAGCCTAAGTGACAACATGCTCTCAAAATGCTTTTCAGTGCCTGTAAACACTAAAAGTTACACGATGCTGTTTTCTGACCAACTAGTGATGGAAACCAGAGGAACCTGCCTTGCTACTATAGAATTCACCAAACCACATGTTTCTGCCTTGGAAACTTGTTTCTGAGTGCTTGTGGTCAAAAGTAACAGCCTAAGTGACAACATGCTCTCAAAATGCTTTTCGGGGCCTGAAAACACTAAAAATGACATGATGCTGTTTTCTGACCAACTAGTGATGGAAACCAGAGGAAACTGCCTTGCTACTATAGAATTCACCAAACCACATGTTTCTGTCTTGGAAACTTGTTTCTGAGTGCTTGTGGTCAAAAGTAACAGCCTAAGTGAGAAGATGCTCTCAAAATGCTTTTCGGGGCCTGAAAACGCTAATAGTGACATGATGCTGTTTTCTGAGCAACTAGTGATGGAAACCACAGAAACTGCCTTGCTACTATAGAATTCACCAAACCACATCTTTCTGTATTTCAAACTTGTTTCTGAGTGCTTGTGGTCAAAAGTAACAGCCTAAGTGACAACATGCTCTCAAAATGCTTTTCGGTGCCTGAAAACACTAAAAGTGACATGATGCTGTTTTTTGACCAACTAGTGATGGAAACCACAGGAAACTGCTTTGCTACTATAGAATTCACCAAACATATGTTTCTGGCTTGGAAACTTGTTTCTGAGTGCTTGTGGCCAAAAGTAACAGCCTAAGTGACAACATGCTCTCAAAATGCTTTTTGGTGCGTGTAAACACTAAAAGTGACATGATGCTGTTTTCTGACCAACTAGTGATGGAAACCACAGGAAACTGCCTTGCTACTATAGAATTCACCAAACCACATCTTTCTGTATTTCAAACTTGTTTCTGAGTGCTTGTGGTCAAAAGTAACAGCCTAAGTGAGAAGATGCTCTCAAAATGCTTTTCGGGGCCTGAAAACACTAAAAGTGACATGATGCTGTTTTCTGACCAACTAGTGATGGAAACCAGAGGAAACTGTCTTGCTACTATAGAATTCACCAAACCACATGTTTCTGGCTTGGAAACTTGTTTCTGAGTGCTTTTGGTCAAAAGTAACAGCCTAAGTGACAACATGCTCTCAAAATGCTTTTCGGGGCCTGAAAACACTAAAAATGACATGATGCTGTTTTCTGAGCAACTAGTGATGGAAACCACAGGAAACTGCTTTGCTACTATGGAATTCACCAAACCATATGTTTCTGGCTTGGAAACTTGTTTCTGAGTGCTTGTGGTCAAAAGTAACAGCCTAAGTGACAACATGCTCTCAAAATGCTTTTCGGTGCCTGAAAACACTAAAAGTGACATGATGCTGTTTTCTGAGCAACTAGTGATGGAAACCAGAGGAAACTGCCTTGCTACTATAGAATTCACCAAACCCCATGTTTCTGGCTTGGAAACTTGTTTCTGAGTGCTTCTGGTCAAAAGTAACAGCCTAAGTGATAACATACTCTCAAAATGCTTTTCGGGGCCTGAAAACACTAAAAATGACATGATGCTGTTTTCTGACCAATTAGTGATGGAAACCAGAGGAAACTGCCTTGCTACTGTAGAATTCACCAAACCACATCTTTCTGTATTTCAAACTTGTTTCTGAGTGCTTGTGGTCAAAACTAACAGCCTAAGTGAGAAGATGCTCTCAAAATGCTTTTCGGTGCCTGAAAACACTAAAAGTGACATGATGCTGTTTTCTGACCAACTACTGATGGAAACCAGAGGAAACTGCCTTGCTACTATAGAATTCACCAAACCACACCTTTCTGTATTTCAAACTTGTTTCTGAGTGCTTCTGGTCAAAAGTAACAGCCTAAGTGAGAAGATGCTCTCAAAATGCTTTTCGGGGCCTGAAAACGCTAAAAGTGACATGATGCTGTTTTCTGACCAACTAGTGATGGAAACCAGAGGAAACTGCCTTGCTACTATAGAATTCACCAAACCACATCTTTCTGTATTTCAAAATTGTTTCTGAGTGCTTCTGGTCAAAACTAACAGCCTAAGTGAGAAGATGCTCTCAAAATGCTTTTCGGGGCCTGAAAACACTAAAAATGACATGATGCTGTTTTCTGACCAACTAGTGATGGAAACCAGAGGAAACTGCCTTGCTACTATAGAATTCACCAAACCACATGTTTCTGTCTTTGAAACTTGTTTCTGAGTGCTTGTGGTCAAAAGTAACAGCCTAAGTGACAACATGCTCTCAAAATGCTTTTCAGTGCCTGTAAACACTAAAAGTTACACGATGCTGTTTTCTGACCAACTAGTGATGGAAACCAGAGGAACCTGCCTTGCTACTATAGAATTCACCAAACCACATGTTTCTGCCTTGGAAACTTGTTTCTGAGTGCTTGTGGTCAAAAGTAACAGCCTAAGTGACAACATGCTCTCAAAATGCTTTTCGGGGCCTGAAAACACTAAAAATGACATGATGCTGTTTTCTGAGCAACTAGTGATGGAAACCACAGGAAACTGCTTTGCTACTATGGAATTCACCAAACCATATGTTTCTGGCTTGGAAACTTGTTTCTGAGTGCTTGTGGTCAAAAGTAACAGCCTAAGTGACAACATGCTCTCAAAATGCTTTTCGGTGCCTGAAAACACTAAAAGTGACATGATGCTGTTTTCTGAGCAACTAGTGATGGAAACCAGAGGAAACTGCCTTGCTACTATAGAATTCACCAAACCCCATGTTTCTGGCCTGGAAACTTGTTTCTGAGTGCTTGTGGTCAAAAGTAACAGCCTAAGTGAGAAGATGCTCTCAAAATGCTTTTCGGGGCCTGAAAACACTAAAAATGACATGATGCTGTTTTCTGACCAATTAGTGATGGAAACCAGAGGAAACTGCCTTGCTACTGTAGAATTCACCAAACCACATCTTTCTGTATTTCAAACTTGTTTCTGAGTGCTTGTGGTCAAAACTAACAGCCTAAGTGAGAAGATGCTCTCAAAATGCTTTTCGGTGCCTGAAAACACTAAAAGTGACATGATGCTGTTTTCTGACCAACTACTGATGGAAACCAGAGGAAACTGCCTTGCTACTATAGAATTCACCAAACCACATCTTTCTGTATTTCAAACTTGTTTCTGAGTGCTTCTGGTCAAAAGTAACAGCCTAAGTGAGAAGATGCTCTCAAAATGCTTTTCGGGGCCTGAAAACGCTAAAAGTGACATGATGCTGTTTTCTGACCAACTAGTGATGGAAACCAGAGGAAACTGCCTTGCTACTATAGAATTCACCAAACCACATCTTTCTGTATTTCAAACTTGTTTCTGAGTGCTTCTGGTCAAAACTAACAGCCTAAGTGAATAGATGCTCTCAAAATGCTTTTCGGGGCCTGAAAACACTAAAAATGACATGATGCTGTTTTCTGACCAACTAGTGATGGAAACCAGAGGAAACTGCCTTGCTACTATAGAATTCACCAAACCACATGTTTCTGGCTTGGAAACTTGTTTCTGAGTGCTTGTGGTCAAAAGTAACAGCCTAAGTGACAACATGCTCTCAAAATGCTTTTCAGTGCCTGTAAACACTAAAAGTTACACGATGCTGTTTTCTGACCAACTAGTGATGGAAACCAGAGGAACCTGCCTTGCTACTATAGAATTCACCAAACCACATGTTTCTGCCTTGGAAACTTGTTTCTGAGTGCTTGTGGTCAAAAGTAACAGCCTAAGTGACAACATGCTCTCAAAATGCTTTTCGGGGCCTGAAAACACTAAAAATGACATGATGCTGTTTTCTGACCAACTAGTGATGGAAACCAGAGGAAACTGCCTTGCTACTATAGAATTCACCAAACCACATGTTTCTGTCTTGGAAACTTGTTTCTGAGTGCTTGTGGTCAAAAGTAACAGCCTAAGTGAGAAGATGCTCTCAAAATGCTTTTCGGGGCCTGAAAACGCTAATAGTGACATGATGCTGTTTTCTGAGCAACTAGTGATGGAAACCACAGAAACTGCCTTGCTACTATAGAATTCACCAAACCACATCTTTCTGTATTTCAAACTTGTTTCTGAGTGCTTGTGGTCAAAAGTAACAGCCTAAGTGACAACATGCTCTCAAAATGCTTTTCGGTGCCTGAAAACACTCAAAGTGACATGATGCTCTTTTCTGAGCAACTAGTGATGGAAACCACAGAAACTGCCTAGTTACTATAGAATTCACCAAACCACATGTTTCTGGCTTGGAAACTTGTTTCTGAGTGCTTGTGGTCAAAAGTAACAGCCTAAGTGACAACATGCTCTCAAAATGCTTTTCGGTGCCTGAAAATACTAAAAATGACATGATGCTGTTTTCTGAGCAACTAGTGATGGAAACCACAGGAAACTGCTTTGCTACTATGGAATTCACCAAACCATATGTTTCTGGCTTGGAAACTTGTTTCTGAGTGCTTGTGGCCAAAAGTAACAGCCTAAGTGACAACATGCTCTCAAAATGCTTTTCGGTGCCTGAAAACACTAAAAGTGACATGATGCTGTTTTCTGACCAACTAGTGATGGAAACCAGAGGAAACTGCCTTGCTACTATAGAATTCACCAAACCACATGTTTCTGGCCTGGAAACTTGTTTCTGAGTGCTTCTGGTCAAAAGTAACAGCCTAAGTGATAACATGCTCTCAAAATGCTTTTCGGGGCCTGAAAACACTAAAAATGACATGATGCTGTTTTCTGACCAACTAGTGATGGAAACCAGAGGAAACTGCCTTGCTACTATAGAATTCACCAAACCACATCTTTCTGTATTTCAAACTTGTTTCTGAGTGCTTCTCGTCAAAAGTAACAGCCTAAGTGAGAAGATGCTCTCAAAATGCTTTTCGGGGCCTGAAAACGCTAAAAGTGACATGATGCTGTTTTCTGACCAACTAGTGATGGAAACCAGAGGAAACTGCCTTGCTACTATAGAATTCACCAAACCACATGTTTCTGTCTTGGAAACTTGTTTCTGAGTGCTTGTGGTCAAAAGTAACAGCCTAAGTGACAACATGCTCTCAAAATGCTTTTCGGGGCCTGACAAAACTAAAAGTGACATGATGCTGTTTTCTGAGCAACTAGTGATGGACACCAGAGGAAACTGCCTTGCTACTATAGAATTCACCAAACCACATGTTTCTGGCTTGGAAACTTGTTTCTGAGTGCTTGTGGTCAAAAGTAACAGCCTAAGTGACAACATGCTCTCAAAATGCTTTTCGGTGCCTGAAAACACTAAAAGTGACATGATGCTGTTTTCTGACCAACTACTGATGGAAACCAGAGGAAACTGCCTTGCTACTATAGAATTCACCAAACCACATCTTTCTGTATTTCAAACTTGTTTCTGAGTACTTCTGGTCAAAACTAACAGCCTAAGTGAGAAGATGCTCTCAAAATGCTTTTCGGGGCCTGAAAACACTAAAAGTGACATGATGCTGTTTTCTGACCAACTAGTGATGGAAACCAGAGGAAACTACCTTGCTACTATAGAATTCACCAAACCACATGTTTCTGGCTTGGAAACTTGTTTCTGAGTGCTTGTGGTCAAAAGTAACAGCCTAAGTGACAACATGCTCTCAAAATGCTTTTCGGGGCCTGAAAACACTCAAAGTGACATGATGCTCTTTTCTGAGCAACTAGTGATGGAAACCACAGAAACTGCCTAGTTACTATAGAATTCACCAAACCACATGTTTCTGGCTTGGAAACTTGTTTCTGAGTGCTTTTGGTCAAAAGTAACAGCCTAAGTGACAACATGCTCTCAAAATGCTTTTCGGGGCCTGACAAAACTAAAAGTGACATGATGCTGTTTTCTGACCAACTAGTGATGGAAACCACAGAAACTGCCTTGTTACTATAGAATTCACCAAACCACATGTTTCTGGCTTTGAAACTTGTTTCTGAGTGCTTGTGGTCAAAAGTAACAGCCTAAGTGACAACATGCTCTCAAAATGCTTTTCGGGTCCTGAAAACACCAAAAGTGACATGATGCTGTTTTCTGACCAACTAGTGATGGAAACCAGAGGAAACTGCCTTGCTACTATAGAATTCACCAAACCACATGTTTCTGGCTTGGAAACTTGTTTCTGAGTGCTTGTGGTCAAAAGTAACAGCCTAAGTGACAACATGCTCTCAAAATGCTTTTCGGGGCCTGAAAACACTAAAAGTGACATGATGCTGTTTTCTGACCAACTAGTGATGGAAACCAGAGGAAACTGCCTTGCTACTATAGAATTCACCAAACCACATCTTTCTGTATTTCAAACTTGTTTCTGAGTGCTTGTGGTCAAAAGTAACAGCCTAAGTGAGAAGATGCTCTCAAAATGCTTTTCGGGGCCTGAAAACACTAAAAGTGACATGATGCTGTTTTCTGACCAACTAGTGATGGAAACCAGAGGAAACTGTCTTGCTACTATAGAATTCACCAAACCACATGTTTCTGGCTTGGAAACTTGTTTCTGAGTGCTTTTGGTCAAAAGTAACAGCCTAAGTGACAACATGCTCTCAAAATGCTTTTCGGGGCCTGAAAACACTAAAAATGACATGATGCTGTTTTCTGAGCAACTAGTGATGGAAACCACAGGAAACTGCTTTGCTACTATGGAATTCACCAAACCATATGTTTCTGGCTTGGAAACTTGTTTCTGAGTGCTTGTGGTCAAAAGTAACAGCCTAAGTGACAACATGCTCTCAAAATGCTTTTCGGTGCCTGAAAACACTAAAAGTGACATGATGCTGTTTTCTGAGCAACTAGTGATGGAAACCAGAGGAAACTGCCTTGCTACTATAGAATTCACCAAACCCCATGTTTCTGGCCTGGAAACTTGTTTCTGAGTGCTTCTGGTCAAAAGTAACAGCCTAAGTGATAACTTACTCTCAAAATGCTTTTCGGGGCCTGAAAACACTAAAAGTGACATGATGCTGTTTTCTGACCAATTAGTGATGGAAACCAGAGGAAACTGCCTTGCTACTGTAGAATTCACCAAACCACATCTTTCTGTATTTCAAACTTGTTTCTGAGTGCTTGTGGTCAAAAGTAACAGCCTAAGTGACAACATGCTCTCAAAATGCTTTTCAGTGCCTGTAAACACTAAAAGTTACACGATGCTGTTTTCTGACCAACTAGTGATGGAAACCAGAGGAACCTGCCTTGCTACTATAGAATTCACCAAACCACATGTTTCTGCCTTGGAAACTTGTTTCTGAGTGCTTGTGGTCAAAAGTAACAGCCTAAGTGACAACATGCTGTCAAAATGCTTTTCGGGGCCTGAAAACACTAAAAATGACATGATGCTGTTTTCTGACCAACTAGTGATGGAAACCAGAGGAAACTGCCTTGCTACTATAGAATTCACTAAACCACATGTTTCTGTCTTGGAAACTTGTTTCTGAGTGCTTGTGGTCAAAAGTAACAGCCTAAGTGAGAAGATGCTCTCAAAATGCTTTTCGGGGCCTGAAAACGCTAATAGTGACATGATGCTGTTTTCTGAGCAACTAGTGATGGAAACCACAGAAACTGCCTTGCTACTATAGAATTCACCAAACCACATCTTTCTGTATTTCAAACTTGTTTCTGAGTGCTTGTGGTCAAAAGTAACAGCCTAAGTGACAACATGCTCTCAAAATGCTTTTCGGTGCCTGAAAACACTAAAAGTGACATGATGCTGTTTTCTGACCAACTAGTGATGGAAACCACAGGAAACTGCTTTGCTACTATAGAATTCACCAAACATATGTTTCTGGCTTGGAAACTTGTTTCTGAGTGCTTGTGGCCAAAAGTAACAGCCTAAGTGACAACATGCTCTCAAAATGCTTTTCGGTGCGTGTAAACACTAAAAGTGACATGATGCTGTTTTCTGACCAACTAGTGATGGAAACCACAGGAAACTGCCTTGCTACTATAGAATTCACCAAACCACATCTTTCTGTATTTCAAACTTGTTTCTGAGTGCTTGTGGTCAAAAGTAACAGCCTAAGTGAGAAGATGCTCTCAAAATGCTTTTCGGGGCCTGAAAACACTAAAAGTGACATGATGCTGTTTTCTGACCAACTAGTGATGGAAACCAGAGGAAACTGCCTTGCTACTATAGAATTCACCAGACCACATGTTTCTGTCTTTGAAACTTGTTTCTGAGTGCTTCTGTTCAAAAGTAACAGCCTAAGTGACAAGATGTTCTCAAAATGCTTTTCGGTGCCTGAAAACGCTAAAAGTGACAAGATGCTGTTTTCTGACCAACTAGTGATGGAAACCAGAGGAAACTGCCTTGCTACTATAGAATTCACCAAACCACATGTTTCTGGCTTGGAAACTTGTTTCTGAGTGCTTGTGGTCAAAAGTAACAGCCTAAGTGACAACATGCTCTCAAAATGCTTTTCGGTGCCTGAAAACACTCAAAGTGACATGATGCTCTTTTCTGAGCAACTAGTGATGGAAACCACAGAAACTGCCTAGTTACTATAGAATTCACCAAACCACATGTTTCTGTCTTGGAAACTTGTTTCTGAGTGCTTGTGGTCAAAAGTAACAGCCTAAGTGACAACATGCTCTCAAAATGCTTTTCGGTGCCTGAAAATACTAAAAATGACATGATGCTGTTTTCTGAGCAACTAGTGATGGAAACCACGGGAAACTGCTTTGCTACTATGGAATTCAACAAACCATATGTTTCTGGCTTGGAAACTTGTTTCTGAGTGCTTGTGGCCAAAAGTAACAGCCTAAGTGACAACATGCTCTCAAAATGCTTTTCGGTGCCTGAAAACACTAAAAATGACATGATGCTGTTTTCTGACCAACTAGTGATGGAAACCAGAGGAAACTGCCTTGCTACTATAGAATTCACCAAACCACATGTTTCTGTCTTGGAAACTTGTTTCTGAGTGCTTGTGGTCAAAAGTAACAGCCTAAGTGACAACATGCTCTCAAAATGCTTTTCGGTGCCTGAAAACACTCAAAGTGACATGATGCTCTTTTCTGAGCAACTAGTGATGGAAACCACAGAAACTGCCTTGTTACTATAGAATTCACCAAACCACATGTTTCTGGCTTGGAAACTTGTTTCTGAGTGCTTGTGGTCAAAAGTAACAGCCTAAGTGACAACATGCTCTCAAAATGCTTTTCGGTGCCTGAAAACACTAAAAGTGACATGATGCTGTTTTCTGACCAACTACTGATGGAAACCAGAGGAAACTGCCTTGCTACTATAGAATTCACCAAACCACATCTTTCTGTATTTCAAACTTGTTTCTGAGTACTTCTGGTCAAAACTAACAGCCTAAGTGAGAAGATGCTCTCAAAATGCTTTTCGGGGCCTGAAAACACTAAAAGTGACATGATGCTGTTTTCTGACCAACTAGTGATGGAAACCAGAGGAAACTGCCTTGCTACTATAGAATTCACCAAACCACATGTTTCTGGCTTGGAAACTTGTTTCTGAGTGCTTGTGGTCAAAAGTAACAGCCTAAGTGAGAAGATGCTCTCAAAATGCTTTTCGGTGCCTGAAAACACTAAAAGTGACATGATGCTGTTTTCTGACCAACTAGTGATGGAAACCAGAGGAAACTGCCTTGCTACTATAGAATTCACCAAACCACATCTTTCTGTATTTCAAACTTGTTTCTGAGTGCTTGTGGTCAAAAGTAACAGCCTAAGTGAGAAGATGCTCTCAAAATGCTTTTCGGGGCCTGAAAACACTAAAAGTGACATGATGCTGTTTTCTGACCAACTAGTGATGGAAACCAGAGGAAACTGTCTTGCTACTATAGAATTCACCAAACCACATGTTTCTGGCTTGGAAACTTGTTTCTGAGTGCTTTTGGTCAAAAGTAACAGCCTAAGTGACAACATGCTCTCAAAATGCTTTTCGGGGCCTGAAAACACTAAAAATGACATGATGCTGTTTTCTGAGCAACTAGTGATGGAAACCACAGGAAACTGCTTTGCTACTATGGAATTCACCAAACCATATGTTTCTGGCTTGGAAACTTGTTTCTGAGTGCTTGTGGTCAAAAGTAACAGCCTAAGTGACAACATGCTCTCAAAATGCTTTTCGGTGCCTGAAAACACTAAAAGTGACATGATGCTGTTTTCTGAGCAACTAGTGATGGAAACCAGAGGAAACTGCCTTGCTACTATAGAATTCACCAAACCCCATGTTTCTGGCCTGGAAACTTGTTTCTGAGTGCTTCTGGTCAAAAGTAACAGCCTAAGTGACAACATACTCTCAAAATGCTTTTCGGGGCCTGAAAACACTAAAAATGACATGATGCTGTTTTCTGACCAATTAGTGATGGAAACCAGAGGAAACTGCCTTGCTACTGTAGAATTCACCAAACCACATCTTTCTGTATTTCAAACTTGTTTCTGAGTGCTTGTGGTCAAAACTAACAGCCTAAGTGAGAAGATGCTCTCAAAATGCTTTTCGGTGCCTGAAAACACTAAAAGTGACATGATGCTGTTTTCTGACCAACTACTGATGGAAACCAGAGGAAACTGCCTTGCTACTATAGAATTCACCAAACCACAACTTTCTGTATTTCAAACTTGTTTCTGAGTGCTTCTGGTCAAAAGTAACAGCCTAAGTGAGAAGATGCTCTCAAAATGCTTTTCGGGGCCTGAAAACGCTAAAAGTGACATGATGCTGTTTTCTGACCAACTAGTGATGGAAACCAGAGGAAACTGCCTTGCTACTATAGAATTCACCAAACCACATGTTTCTGGCTTGGAAACTTGTTTCTGAGTGCTTGTGGTCAAAAGTAACAGCCTAAGTGACAACATGCTCTCAAAATGCTTTTCGGTGCCTGAAAACACTCAAAGTGACATGATGCTGTTTTCTGAGCAACTAGTTGAGGGAAACCAGAGGAAACTGCCTTGCTACTATAGAATTCACCAAACCACATGTTTCTGGCTTGGAAACTTGTTTCTGAGTGCTTGTGGTCAAAAGTAACAGCCTAAGTGAGAACATGCTCTCAAAATGCTTTTCGGGGCCTGAAAACGCTAAAAGTGACATGATGCTGTTTTCTGACCAACTAGTGATGGAAACCAGAGGAAACTGCCTTGCTACTATAGAATTCACCAAACCACATCTTTCTGTATTTCAAACTTGTTTCTGAGTGCTTCTGGTCAAAACTAACAGCCTAAGTGAGAAGATGCTCTCAAAATGCTTTTCGGGGCCTGAAAACACTAAAAATGACATGATGCTGTTTTCTGACCAACTAGTGATGGAAACCAGAGGAAACTGCCTTGCTACTATAGAATTCACCAAACCACATGTTTCTGGCTTGGAAACTTGTTTCTGAGTGCTTGTGGTCAAAAGTAACAGCCTAAGTGACAACATGCTCTCAAAATGCTTTTCGGTGCCTGAAAACACTCAAAGTGACATGATGCTCTTTTCTGAGCAACTAGTGATGGAAACCACAGAAACTGCCTAGTTACTATAGAATTCACCAAACCACATGTTTCTGGCTTGGAAACTTGTTTCTGAGTGCTTGTGGTCAAAAGTAACAGCCTAAGTGACAACATGCTCTCAAAATGCTTTTCGGTGCCTGAAAATACTAAAAATGACATGATGCTGTTTTCTGAGCAACTAGTGATGGAAACCACAGGAAACTGCTTTGCTACTATGGAATTCACCAAACCATATGTTTCTGGCTTGGAAACTTGTTTCTGAGTGCTTGTGGCCAAAAGTAACAGCCTAAGTGACAACATGCTCTCAAAATGCTTTTCGGTGCCTGAAAACACTAAAAGTGACATGATGCTGTTTTCTGACCAACTAGTGATGGAAACCAGAGGAAACTGCCTTGCTACTATAGAATTCACCAAACCACATGTTTCTGGCCTGGAAACTTGTTTCTGAGTGCTTCTGGTCAAAAGTAACAGCCTAAGTGATAACATGCTCTCAAAATGCTTTTCGGGGCCTGAAAACACTAAAAATGACATGATGCTGTTTTCTGACCAACTAGTGATGGAAACCAGAGGAAACTGCCTTGCTACTATAGAATTCACCAAACCACATCTTTCTGTATTTCAAACTTGTTTCTGAGTGCTTCTCGTCAAAAGTAACAGCCTAAGTGAGAAGATGCTCTCAAAATGCTTTTCGGGGCCTGAAAACGCTAAAAGTGACATGATGCTGTTTTCTGACCAACTAGTGATGGAAACCAGAGGAAACTGCCTTGCTACTATAGAATTCACCAAACCACATGTTTCTGTCTTGGAAACTTGTTTCTGAGTGCTTGTGGTCAAAAGTAACAGCCTAAGTGACAACATGCTCTCAAAATGCTTTTCGGGGCCTGACAAAACTAAAAGTGACATGATGCTGTTTTCTGAGCAACTAGTGATGGACACCAGAGGAAACTGCCTTGCTACTATAGAATTCACCAAACCACATGTTTCTGGCTTGGAAACTTGTTTCTGAGTGCTTGTGGTCAAAAGTAACAGCCTAAGTGACAACATGCTCTCAAAATGCTTTTCGGTGCCTGAAAACACTCAAAGTGACATGATGCTCTTTTCTGAGCAACTAGTGATGGAAACCACAGAAACTGCCTTGTTACTATAGAATTCACCAAACCACATGTTTCTGGCTTGGAAACTTGTTTCTGAGTGCTTGTGGTCAAAAGTAACAGCCTAAGTGACAACATGCTCTCAAAATGCTTTTCGGTGCCTGAAAACACTAAAAGTGACATGATGCTGTTTTCTGACCAACTACTGATGGAAACCAGAGGAAACTGCCTTGCTACTATAGAATTCACCAAACCCCATGTTTCTGGCCTGGAAACTTGTTTCTGAGTGCTTCTGGTCAAAAGTAACAGCCTAAGTGATAACATACTCTCAAAATGCTTTTCGGGGCCTGAAAACACTAAAAGTGACATGATGCTGTTTTCTGACCAATTAGTGATGGAAACCAGAGGAAACTGCCTTGCTACTGTAGAATTCACCAAACCACATCTTTCTGTATTTCAAACTTGTTTCTGAGTGCTTGTGGTCAAAACTAACAGCCTAAGTGAGAAGATGCTCTCAAAATGCTTTTCGGTGCCTGAAAACACTAAAAGTGACATGATGCTGTTTTCTGACCAACTACTGATGGAAACCAGAGGAAACTGCCTTGCTACTATAGAATTCACCAAACCACATCTTTCTGTATTTCAAACTTGTTTCTGAGTGCTTCTGGTCAAAAGTAACAGCCTAAGTGAGAAGATGCTCTCAAAATGCTTTTCGGGGCCTGAAAACGCTAAAAGTGACATGATGCTGTTTTCTGACCAACTAGTGATGGAAACCAGAGGAAACTGCCTTGCTACTATAGAATTCACCAAACCACATGTTTCTGGCTTGGAAACTTGTTTCTGAGTGCTTGTGGTCAAAAGTAACAGCCTAAGTGACAACATGCTCTCAAAATGCTTTTCAGTGCCTGTAAACACTAAAAGTTACACGATGCTGTTTTCTGACCAACTAGTGATGGAAACCAGAGGAACCTGCCTTGCTACTATAGAATTCACCAAACCACATGTTTCTGCCTTGGAAACTTGTTTCTGAGTGCTTGTGGTCAAAAGTAACAGCCTAAGTGACAACATGCTCTCAAAATGCTTTTCAGTGCCTGTAAACACTAAAAGTTACACGATGCTGTTTTCTGACCAACTAGTGATGGAAACCAGAGGAACCTGCCTTGCTACTATAGAATTCACCAAACCACATGTTTCTGCCTTGGAAACTTGTTTCTGAGTGCTTGTGGTCAAAAGTAACAGCCTAAGTGAGAACATGCTGTCAAAATGCTTTTCGGGGCCTGAAAACACTAAAAATGACATGATGCTGTTTTCTGACCAACTAGTGATGGAAACCAGAGGAAACTGCCTTGCTACTATAGAATTCACCAAACCACATGTTTCTGTCTTGGAAACTTGTTTCTGAGTGCTTGTGGTCAAAAGTAACAGCCTAAGTGAGAAGATGCTCTCAAAATGCTTTTCGGGGCCTGAAAATGCTAATAGTGACATGATGCTGTTTTCTGAGCAACTAGTGATGGAAACCACAGAAACTGCCTTGCTATTATAGAATTCACCAAACCAGATCTTTCTGTATTTCAAACTTGTTTCTGAGTGCTTGTGGTCAAAAGTAACAGCCTAAGTGACAACATGCTCTCAAAATGCTTTTCGGTGCCTGAAAACACTAAAAGTGACATGATGCTGTTTTCTGACCAACTAGTGATGGAAACCACAGGAAACTGCTTTGCTACTATAGAATTCACCAAACATATGTTTCTGGCTTGGAAACTTGTTTCTGAGTGCTTGTGGTCAAAAGTAACAGCCTAAGTGACAACATGCTCTCAAAATGCTTTTTGGTGCGTGTAAACACTAAAAGTGACATGATGCTGTTTTCTGACCAACTAGTGATGGAAACCAGAGGAAACTGCCTTGCTACTATAGAATTCACCAAACCACATCTTTCTGTATTTCAAACTTGTTTCTGAGTGCTTGTGGTCAAAACTAACAGCCTAAGTGAGAAGATGCTCTCAAAATGCTTTTCGGGGCCTGAAAACACTAAAAGTGACATGATGCTGTTTTCTGACCAACTAGTGATGGAAACCAGAGGAAACTGCCTTGCTACTATAGAATTCACCAAACCACATGTTTCTGGCTTGGAAACTTGTTTCTGAGTGCTTGTGGTCAAAAGTAACAGCCTAAGTGAGAAGATGCTCTCAAAATGCTTTTCGGTGCCTGAAAACACTAAAAGTGACATGATGCTGTTTTCTGACCAACTAGTGATGGAAACCAGAGGAAACTGCCTTGCTACTATAGAATTCACCAAACCACATCTTTCTGTATTTCAAACTTGTTTCTGAGTGCTTGTGGTCAAAAGTAACAGCCTAAGTGAGAAGATGCTCTCAAAATGCTTTTCGGGGCCTGAAAACACTAAAAGTGACATGATGCTGTTTTCTGACCAACTAGTGATGGAAACCAGAGGAAACTGTCTTGCTACTATAGAATTCACCAAACCACATGTTTCTGGCTTGGAAACTTGTTTCTGAGTGCTTTTGGTCAAAAGTAACAGCCTAAGTGACAACATGCTCTCAAAATGCTTTTCGGGGCCTGAAAACACTAAAAATGACATGATGCTGTTTTCTGAGCAACTAGTGATGGAAACCACAGGAAACTGCTTTGCTACTATGGAATTCACCAAACCATATGTTTCTGGCTTGGAAACTTGTTTCTGAGTGCTTGTGGTCAAAAGTAACAGCCTAAGTGACAACATGCTCTCAAAATGCTTTTCGGTGCCTGAAAACACTAAAAGTGACATGATGCTGTTTTCTGAGCAACTAGTGATGGAAACCAGAGGAAACTGCCTTGCTACTATAGAATTCACCAAACCCCATGTTTCTGGCCTGGAAACTTGTTTCTGAGTGCTTCTGGTCAAAAGTAACAGCCTAAGTGACAACATACTCTCAAAATGCTTTTCGGGGCCTGAAAACACTAAAAATGACATGATGCTGTTTTCTGACCAATTAGTGATGGAAACCAGAGGAAACTGCCTTGCTACTGTAGAATTCACCAAACCACATCTTTCTGTATTTCAAACTTGTTTCTGAGTGCTTGTGGTCAAAACTAACAGCCTAAGTGAGAAGATGCTCTCAAAATGCTTTTCGGTGCCTGAAAACACTAAAAGTGACATGATGCTGTTTTCTGACCAACTACTGATGGAAACCAGAGGAAACTGCCTTGCTACTATAGAATTCACCAAACCACAACTTTCTGTATTTCAAACTTGTTTCTGAGTGCTTCTGGTCAAAAGTAACAGCCTAAGTGAGAAGATGCTCTCAAAATGCTTTTCGGGGCCTGAAAACGCTAAAAGTGACATGATGCTGTTTTCTGACCAACTAGTGATGGAAACCAGAGGAAACTGCCTTGCTACTATAGAATTCACCAAACCACATGTTTCTGGCTTGGAAACTTGTTTCTGAGTGCTTGTGGTCAAAAGTAACAGCCTAAGTGACAACATGCTCTCAAAATGCTTTTCGGTGCCTGAAAACACTCAAAGTGACATGATGCTGTTTTCTGAGCAACTAGTTGAGGGAAACCAGAGGAAACTGCCTTGCTACTATAGAATTCACCAAACCACATGTTTCTGGCTTGGAAACTTGTTTCTGAGTGCTTGTGGTCAAAAGTAACAGCCTAAGTGAGAACATGCTCTCAAAATGCTTTTCGGGGCCTGAAAACGCTAAAAGTGACATGATGCTGTTTTCTGACCAACTAGTGATGGAAACCAGAGGAAACTGCCTTGCTACTATAGAATTCACCAAACCACATCTTTCTGTATTTCAAACTTGTTTCTGAGTGCTTCTGGTCAAAACTAACAGCCTAAGTGAGAAGATGCTCTCAAAATGCTTTTCGGGGCCTGAAAACACTAAAAATGACATGATGCTGTTTTCTGACCAACTAGTGATGGAAACCAGAGGAAACTGCCTTGCTACTATAGAATTCACCAAACCACATGTTTCTGGCTTGGAAACTTGTTTCTGAGTGCTTGTGGTCAAAAGTAACAGCCTAAGTGACAACATGCTCTCAAAATGCTTTTCGGTGCCTGAAAACACTCAAAGTGACATGATGCTCTTTTCTGAGCAACTAGTGATGGAAACCACAGAAACTGCCTAGTTACTATAGAATTCACCAAACCACATGTTTCTGGCTTGGAAACTTGTTTCTGAGTGCTTGTGGTCAAAAGTAACAGCCTAAGTGACAACATGCTCTCAAAATGCTTTTCGGTGCCTGAAAATACTAAAAATGACATGATGCTGTTTTCTGAGCAACTAGTGATGGAAACCACAGGAAACTGCTTTGCTACTATGGAATTCACCAAACCATATGTTTCTGGCTTGGAAACTTGTTTCTGAGTGCTTGTGGCCAAAAGTAACAGCCTAAGTGACAACATGCTCTCAAAATGCTTTTCGGTGCCTGAAAACACTAAAAGTGACATGATGCTGTTTTCTGACCAACTAGTGATGGAAACCAGAGGAAACTGCCTTGCTACTATAGAATTCACCAAACCACATGTTTCTGGCCTGGAAACTTGTTTCTGAGTGCTTCTGGTCAAAAGTAACAGCCTAAGTGATAACATGCTCTCAAAATGCTTTTCGGGGCCTGAAAACACTAAAAATGACATGATGCTGTTTTCTGACCAACTAGTG
Organism: Epinephelus lanceolatus; assembly: GCF_041903045.1. NCBI lineage: Eukaryota > Metazoa > Chordata > Actinopteri > Perciformes > Serranidae > Epinephelus > Epinephelus lanceolatus. Next base: position 44,153,501 of record NC_135741.1, read on the forward strand.
ATGGAAACCAGAGGAAACTGCCTTGCTACTATAGAATTCACCAAACCACATCTTTCTGTATTTCAAACTTGTTTCTGAGTGCTTCTCGTCAAAAGTAACAGCCTAAGTGAGAAGATGCTCTCAAAATGCTTTTCGGGGCCTGAAAACGCTAAAAGTGACATGATGCTGTTTTCTGACCAACTAGTGATGGAAACCAGAGGAAACTGCCTTGCTACTATAGAATTCACCAAACCACATGTTTCTGTCTTGGAAACTTGTTTCTGAGTGCTTGTGGTCAAAAGTAACAGCCTAAGTGACAACATGCTCTCAAAATGCTTTTCGGGGCCTGACAAAACTAAAAGTGACATGATGCTGTTTTCTGAGCAACTAGTGATGGACACCAGAGGAAACTGCCTTGCTACTATAGAATTCACCAAACCACATGTTTCTGGCTTGGAAACTTGTTTCTGAGTGCTTGTGGTCAAAAGTAACAGCCTAAGTGACAACATGCTCTCAAAATGCTTTTCGGTGCCTGAAAACACTCAAAGTGACATGATGCTCTTTTCTGAGCAACTAGTGATGGAAACCACAGAAACTGCCTTGTTACTATAGAATTCACCAAACCACATGTTTCTGGCTTGGAAACTTGTTTCTGAGTGCTTGTGGTCAAAAGTAACAGCCTAAGTGACAACATGCTCTCAAAATGCTTTTCGGTGCCTGAAAACACTAAAAGTGACATGATGCTGTTTTCTGACCAACTACTGATGGAAACCAGAGGAAACTGCCTTGCTACTATAGAATTCACCAAACCCCATGTTTCTGGCCTGGAAACTTGTTTCTGAGTGCTTCTGGTCAAAAGTAACAGCCTAAGTGATAACATACTCTCAAAATGCTTTTCGGGGCCTGAAAACACTAAAAGTGACATGATGCTGTTTTCTGACCAATTAGTGATGGAAACCAGAGGAAACTGCCTTGCTACTGTAGAATTCACCAAACCACATCTTTCTGTATTTCAAACTTGTTTCTGAGTGCTTGTGGTCAAAACTAACAGCCTAAGTGAGAAGATGCTCTCAAAATGCTTTTCGGTGCCTGAAAACACTAAAAGTGACATGATGCTGTTTTCTGACCAACTACTGATGGAAACCAGAGGAAACTGCCTTGCTACTATAGAATTCACCAAACCACATCTTTCTGTATTTCAAACTTGTTTCTGAGTGCTTCTGGTCAAAAGTAACAGCCTAAGTGAGAAGATGCTCTCAAAATGCTTTTCGGGGCCTGAAAACGCTAAAAGTGACATGATGCTGTTTTCTGACCAACTAGTGATGGAAACCAGAGGAAACTGCCTTGCTACTATAGAATTCACCAAACCACATGTTTCTGGCTTGGAAACTTGTTTCTGAGTGCTTGTGGTCAAAAGTAACAGCCTAAGTGACAACATGCTCTCAAAATGCTTTTCAGTGCCTGTAAACACTAAAAGTTACACGATGCTGTTTTCTGACCAACTAGTGATGGAAACCAGAGGAACCTGCCTTGCTACTATAGAATTCACCAAACCACATGTTTCTGCCTTGGAAACTTGTTTCTGAGTGCTTGTGGTCAAAAGTAACAGCCTAAGTGACAACATGCTCTCAAAATGCTTTTCAGTGCCTGTAAACACTAAAAGTTACACGATGCTGTTTTCTGACCAACTAGTGATGGAAACCAGAGGAACCTGCCTTGCTACTATAGAATTCACCAAACCACATGTTTCTGCCTTGGAAACTTGTTTCTGAGTGCTTGTGGTCAAAAGTAACAGCCTAAGTGAGAACATGCTGTCAAAATGCTTTTCGGGGCCTGAAAACACTAAAAATGACATGATGCTGTTTTCTGACCAACTAGTGATGGAAACCAGAGGAAACTGCCTTGCTACTATAGAATTCACCAAACCACATGTTTCTGTCTTGGAAACTTGTTTCTGAGTGCTTGTGGTCAAAAGTAACAGCCTAAGTGAGAAGATGCTCTCAAAATGCTTTTCGGGGCCTGAAAATGCTAATAGTGACATGATGCTGTTTTCTGAGCAACTAGTGATGGAAACCACAGAAACTGCCTTGCTATTATAGAATTCACCAAACCAGATCTTTCTGTATTTCAAACTTGTTTCTGAGTGCTTGTGGTCAAAAGTAACAGCCTAAGTGACAACATGCTCTCAAAATGCTTTTCGGTGCCTGAAAACACTAAAAGTGACATGATGCTGTTTTCTGACCAACTAGTGATGGAAACCACAGGAAACTGCTTTGCTACTATAGAATTCACCAAACATATGTTTCTGGCTTGGAAACTTGTTTCTGAGTGCTTGTGGTCAAAAGTAACAGCCTAAGTGACAACATGCTCTCAAAATGCTTTTTGGTGCGTGTAAACACTAAAAGTGACATGATGCTGTTTTCTGACCAACTAGTGATGGAAACCAGAGGAAACTGCCTTGCTACTATAGAATTCACCAAACCACATCTTTCTGTATTTCAAACTTGTTTCTGAGTGCTTGTGGTCAAAAGTAACAGCCTAAGTGAGAAGATGCTCTCAAAATGCTTTTCGGGGCCTGAAAACACTAAAAGTGACATGATGCTGTTTTCTGACCAACTAGTGATGGAAACCAGAGGAAACTGCCTTGCTACTATAGAATTCACCAAACCACATGTTTCTGTCTTTGAAACTTGTTTCTGAGTGCTTCTGTTCAAAAGTAACAGCCTAAGTGACAAGATGTTCTCAAAATGCTTTTCGGTGCCTGAAAACGCTAAAAGTGACAAGATGCTGTTTTCTGACCAACTAGTGATGGAAACCAGAGGAAACTGCCTTGCTACTATAGAATTCACCAAACCACATGTTTCTGGCTTGGAAACTTGTTTCTGAGTGCTTGTGGTCAAAAGTAACAGCCTAAGTGACAACATGCTCTCAAAATGCTTTTCGGTGCCTGAAAATACTAAAAATGACATGATGCTGTTTTCTGACCAACTAGTGATGGAAACCACAGGAAACTGCTTTGCTACTATGGAATTCAACAAACCATATGTTTCTGGCTTGGAAACTTGTTTCTGAGTGCTTGTGGCCAAAAGTAACAGCCTAAGTGACAACATGCTCTCAAAATGCTTTTCGGTGCCTGAAAACACTAAAAGTGACATGATGCTGTTTTCTGACCAACTAGTGATGGAAACCAGAGGAAACTGCCTTGCTACTATAGAATTCACCAAACCACATGTTTCTGGCCTGGAAACTTGTTTCTGAGTGCTTCTGGTCAAAAGTAACAGCCTAAGTGATAACATGCTCTCAAAATGCTTTTCGGGGCCTGAAAACACTAAAAATGACATGATGCTGTTTTCTGACCAACTAGTGATGGAAACCAGAGGAAACTGCCTTGCTACTATAGAATTCACCAAACCACATGTTTCTGGCTTGGAAACTTGTTTCTGAGTGCTTCTGGTCAAAAGTAACAGCCTAAGTGAGAAGATGCTCTCAAAATGCTTTTCGGGGCCTGAAAACGCTAAAAGTGACATGATGCTGTTTTCTGACCAACTAGTGATGGAAACCAGAGGAAACTGCCTTGCTACTATAGAATTCACCAAACCACATGTTTCTGTCTTGGAAACTTGTTTCTGAGTGCTTGTGGTCAAAAGTAACAGCCTAAGTGAGAAGATGCTCTCAAAATGCTTTTCGGGGCCTGAAAACACTCAAAGTGACATGATGCTCTTTTCTGAGCAACTAGTGATGGAAACCACAGAAACTGCCTAGTTACTATAGAATTCACCAAACCACATGTTTCTGGCTTGGAAACTTGTTTCTGAGTGCTTGTGGTCAAAAGTAACAGCCTAAGTGACAACATGCTCTCAAAATGCTTTTCGGTGCCTGAAAACACTAAAAGTGACATGATGCTGTTTTCTGACCAACTACTGATGGAAACCAGAGGAAACTGCCTTGCTACTATAGAATTCACCAAACCACATCTTTCTGTATTTCAAACTTGTTTCTGAGTACTTCTGGTCAAAACTAACAGCCTAAGTGAGAAGATGCTCTCAAAATGCTTTTCGGGGCCTGAAAACACTAAAAGTGACATGATGCTGTTTTCTGACCAACTAGTGATGGAAACCAGAGGAAACTGCCTTGCTACTATAGAATTCACCAAACCACATGTTTCTGGCTTGGAAACTTGTTTCTGAGTGCTTGTGGTCAAAAGTAACAGCCTAAGTGAGAAGATGCTCTCAAAATGCTTTTCGGGGCCTGAAAACACTAAAAGTGACATGATGCTGTTTTCTGACCAACTAGTGATGGAAACCAGAGGAAACTGCCTTGCTACTATAGAATTCACCAAACCACATCTTTCTGTATTTCAAACTTGTTTCTGAGTGCTTGTGGTCAAAAGTAACAGCCTAAGTGACAACATGCTCTCAAAATGCTTTTCGGTGCCTGAAAACACTCAAAGTGACATGATGCTCTTTTCTGAGCAACTAGTGATGGAAACCACAGAAACTGCCTAGTTACTATAGAATTCACCAAACCACATGTTTCTGTCTTGGAAACTTGTTTCTGAGTGCTTGTGGTCAAAAGTAACAGCCTAAGTGACAACATGCTCTCAAAATGCTTTTCGGTGCCTGAAAATACTAAAAATGACATGATGCTGTTTTCTGAGCAACTAGTGATGGAAACCACGGGAAACTGCTTTGCTACTATGGAATTCAACAAACCATATGTTTCTGGCTTGGAAACTTGTTTCTGAGTGCTTGTGGCCAAAAGTAACAGCCTAAGTGACAACATGCTCTCAAAATGCTTTTCGGTGCCTGAAAACACTAAAAATGACATGATGCTGTTTTCTGACCAACTAGTGATGGAAACCAGAGGAAACTGCCTTGCTACTATAGAATTCACCAAACCACATGTTTCTGTCTTGGAAACTTGTTTCTGAGTGCTTGTGGTCAAAAGTAACAGCCTAAGTGACAACATGCTCTCAAAATGCTTTTCGGTGCCTGAAAACACTCAAAGTGACATGATGCTCTTTTCTGAGCAACTAGTGATGGAAACCACAGAAACTGCCTTGTTACTATAGAATTCACCAAACCACATGTTTCTGGCTTGGAAACTTGTTTCTGAGTGCTTGTGGTCAAAAGTAACAGCCTAAGTGACAACATGCTCTCAAAATGCTTTTCGGTGCCTGAAAACACTAAAAGTGACATGATGCTGTTTTCTGACCAACTACTGATGGAAACCAGAGGAAACTGCCTTGCTACTATAGAATTCACCAAACCACATCTTTCTGTATTTCAAACTTGTTTCTGAGTACTTCTGGTCAAAACTAACAGCCTAAGTGAGAAGATGCTCTCAAAATGCTTTTCGGGGCCTGAAAACACTAAAAGTGACATGATGCTGTTTTCTGACCAACTAGTGATGGAAACCAGAGGAAACTGCCTTGCTACTATAGAATTCACCAAACCACATGTTTCTGGCTTGGAAACTTGTTTCTGAGTGCTTGTGGTCAAAAGTAACAGCCTAAGTGAGAAGATGCTCTCAAAATGCTTTTCGGTGCCTGAAAACACTAAAAGTGACATGATGCTGTTTTCTGACCAACTAGTGATGGAAACCAGAGGAAACTGCCTTGCTACTATAGAATTCACCAAACCACATCTTTCTGTATTTCAAACTTGTTTCTGAGTGCTTGTGGTCAAAAGTAACAGCCTAAGTGAGAAGATGCTCTCAAAATGCTTTTCGGGGCCTGAAAACACTAAAAGTGACATGATGCTGTTTTCTGACCAACTAGTGATGGAAACCAGAGGAAACTGCCTTGCTACTATAGAATTCACCAAACCACATCTTTCTGTATTTCAAACTTGTTTCTGAGTGCTTGTGGTCAAAAGTAACAGCCTAAGTGACAACATGCTCTCAAAATGCTTTTCGGTGCCTGAAAACACTAAAAGTGACATGATGCTGTTTTCTGAGCAACTAGTGATGGAAACCAGAGGAAACTGCCTTGCTACTATAGAATTCACCAAACCCCATGTTTCTGGCCTGGAAACTTGTTTCTGAGTGCTTCTGGTCAAAAGTAACAGCCTAAGTGACAACATACTCTCAAAATGCTTTTCGGGGCCTGAAAACACTAAAAATGACATGATGCTGTTTTCTGACCAATTAGTGATGGAAACCAGAGGAAACTGCCTTGCTACTGTAGAATTCACCAAACCACATCTTTCTGTATTTCAAACTTGTTTCTGAGTGCTTGTGGTCAAAACTAACAGCCTAAGTGAGAAGATGCTCTCAAAATGCTTTTCGGTGCCTGAAAACACTAAAAGTGACATGATGCTGTTTTCTGACCAACTACTGATGGAAACCAGAGGAAACTGCCTTGCTACTATAGAATTCACCAAACCACAACTTTCTGTATTTCAAACTTGTTTCTGAGTGCTTCTGGTCAAAAGTAACAGCCTAAGTGAGAAGATGCTCTCAAAATGCTTTTCGGGGCCTGAAAACGCTAAAAGTGACATGATGCTGTTTTCTGACCAACTAGTGATGGAAACCAGAGGAAACTGCCTTGCTACTATAGAATTCACCAAACCACATGTTTCTGGCTTGGAAACTTGTTTCTGAGTGCTTGTGGTCAAAAGTAACAGCCTAAGTGACAACATGCTCTCAAAATGCTTTTCGGTGCCTGAAAACACTCAAAGTGACATGATGCTGTTTTCTGAGCAACTAGTTGAGGGAAACCAGAGGAAACTGCCTTGCTACTATAGAATTCACCAAACCACATGTTTCTGGCTTGGAAACTTGTTTCTGAGTGCTTGTGGTCAAAAGTAACAGCCTAAGTGAGAACATGCTCTCAAAATGCTTTTCGGGGCCTGAAAACGCTAAAAGTGACATGATGCTGTTTTCTGACCAACTAGTGATGGAAACCAGAGGAAACTGCCTTGCTACTATAGAATTCACCAAACCACATCTTTCTGTATTTCAAACTTGTTTCTGAGTGCTTCTGGTCAAAACTAACAGCCTAAGTGAGAAGATGCTCTCAAAATGCTTTTCGGGGCCTGAAAACACTAAAAATGACATGATGCTGTTTTCTGACCAACTAGTGATGGAAACCAGAGGAAACTGCCTTGCTACTATAGAATTCACCAAACCACATGTTTCTGGCTTGGAAACTTGTTTCTGAGTGCTTGTGGTCAAAAGTAACAGCCTAAGTGACAACATGCTCTCAAAATGCTTTTCGGTGCCTGAAAACACTCAAAGTGACATGATGCTCTTTTCTGAGCAACTAGTGATGGAAACCACAGAAACTGCCTAGTTACTATAGAATTCACCAAACCACATGTTTCTGGCTTGGAAACTTGTTTCTGAGTGCTTGTGGTCAAAAGTAACAGCCTAAGTGACAACATGCTCTCAAAATGCTTTTCGGTGCCTGAAAATACTAAAAATGACATGATGCTGTTTTCTGAGCAACTAGTGATGGAAACCACAGGAAACTGCTTTGCTACTATGGAATTCACCAAACCATATGTTTCTGGCTTGGAAACTTGTTTCTGAGTGCTTGTGGCCAAAAGTAACAGCCTAAGTGACAACATGCTCTCAAAATGCTTTTCGGTGCCTGAAAACACTAAAAGTGACATGATGCTGTTTTCTGACCAACTAGTGATGGAAACCAGAGGAAACTGCCTTGCTACTATAGAATTCACCAAACCACATGTTTCTGGCCTGGAAACTTGTTTCTGAGTGCTTCTGGTCAAAAGTAACAGCCTAAGTGATAACATGCTCTCAAAATGCTTTTCGGGGCCTGAAAACACTAAAAATGACATGATGCTGTTTTCTGACCAACTAGTGATGGAAACCAGAGGAAACTGCCTTGCTACTATAGAATTCACCAAACCACATCTTTCTGTATTTCAAACTTGTTTCTGAGTGCTTCTCGTCAAAAGTAACAGCCTAAGTGAGAAGATGCTCTCAAAATGCTTTTCGGGGCCTGAAAACGCTAAAAGTGACATGATGCTGTTTTCTGACCAACTAGTGATGGAAACCAGAGGAAACTGCCTTGCTACTATAGAATTCACCAAACCACATGTTTCTGTCTTGGAAACTTGTTTCTGAGTGCTTGTGGTCAAAAGTAACAGCCTAAGTGACAACATGCTCTCAAAATGCTTTTCGGGGCCTGACAAAACTAAAAGTGACATGATGCTGTTTTCTGAGCAACTAGTGATGGACACCAGAGGAAACTGCCTTGCTACTATAGAATTCACCAAACCACATGTTTCTGGCTTGGAAACTTGTTTCTGAGTGCTTGTGGTCAAAAGTAACAGCCTAAGTGACAACATGCTCTCAAAATGCTTTTCGGTGCCTGAAAACACTCAAAGTGACATGATGCTCTTTTCTGAGCAACTAGTGATGGAAACCACAGAAACTGCCTTGTTACTATAGAATTCACCAAACCACATGTTTCTGGCTTGGAAACTTGTTTCTGAGTGCTTGTGGTCAAAAGTAACAGCCTAAGTGACAACATGCTCTCAAAATGCTTTTCGGTGCCTGAAAACACTAAAAGTGACATGATGCTGTTTTCTGACCAACTACTGATGGAAACCAGAGGAAACTGCCTTGCTACTATAGAATTCACCAAACCCCATGTTTCTGGCCTGGAAACTTGTTTCTGAGTGCTTCTGGTCAAAAGTAACAGCCTAAGTGATAACATACTCTCAAAATGCTTTTCGGGGCCTGAAAACACTAAAAGTGACATGATGCTGTTTTCTGACCAATTAGTGATGGAAACCAGAGGAAACTGCCTTGCTACTGTAGAATTCACCAAACCACATCTTTCTGTATTTCAAACTTGTTTCTGAGTGCTTGTGGTCAAAACTAACAGCCTAAGTGAGAAGATGCTCTCAAAATGCTTTTCGGTGCCTGAAAACACTAAAAGTGACATGATGCTGTTTTCTGACCAACTACTGATGGAAACCAGAGGAAACTGCCTTGCTACTATAGAATTCACCAAACCACATCTTTCTGTATTTCAAACTTGTTTCTGAGTGCTTCTGGTCAAAAGTAACAGCCTAAGTGAGAAGATGCTCTCAAAATGCTTTTCGGGGCCTGAAAACGCTAAAAGTGACATGATGCTGTTTTCTGACCAACTAGTGATGGAAACCAGAGGAAACTGCCTTGCTACTATAGAATTCACCAAACCACATGTTTCTGGCTTGGAAACTTGTTTCTGAGTGCTTGTGGTCAAAAGTAACAGCCTAAGTGACAACATGCTCTCAAAATGCTTTTCAGTGCCTGTAAACACTAAAAGTTACACGATGCTGTTTTCTGACCAACTAGTGATGGAAACCAGAGGAACCTGCCTTGCTACTATAGAATTCACCAAACCACATGTTTCTGCCTTGGAAACTTGTTTCTGAGTGCTTGTGGTCAAAAGTAACAGCCTAAGTGACAACATGCTCTCAAAATGCTTTTCAGTGCCTGTAAACACTAAAAGTTACACGATGCTGTTTTCTGACCAACTAGTGATGGAAACCAGAGGAACCTGCCTTGCTACTATAGAATTCACCAAACCACATGTTTCTGCCTTGGAAACTTGTTTCTGAGTGCTTGTGGTCAAAAGTAACAGCCTAAGTGAGAACATGCTGTCAAAATGCTTTTCGGGGCCTGAAAACACTAAAAATGACATGATGCTGTTTTCTGACCAACTAGTGATGGAAACCAGAGGAAACTGCCTTGCTACTATAGAATTCACCAAACCACATGTTTCTGTCTTGGAAACTTGTTTCTGAGTGCTTGTGGTCAAAAGTAACAGCCTAAGTGAGAAGATGCTCTCAAAATGCTTTTCGGGGCCTGAAAATGCTAATAGTGACATGATGCTGTTTTCTGAGCAACTAGTGATGGAAACCACAGAAACTGCCTTGCTATTATAGAATTCACCAAACCAGATCTTTCTGTATTTCAAACTTGTTTCTGAGTGCTTGTGGTCAAAAGTAACAGCCTAAGTGACAACATGCTCTCAAAATGCTTTTCGGTGCCTGAAAACACTAAAAGTGACATGATGCTGTTTTCTGACCAACTAGTGATGGAAACCACAGGAAACTGCTTTGCTACTATAGAATTCACCAAACATATGTTTCTGGCTTGGAAACTTGTTTCTGAGTGCTTGTGGTCAAAAGTAACAGCCTAAGTGACAACATGCTCTCAAAATGCTTTTTGGTGCGTGTAAACACTAAAAGTGACATGATGCTGTTTTCTGACCAACTAGTGATGGAAACCAGAGGAAACTGCCTTGCTACTATAGAATTCACCAAACCACATCTTTCTGTATTTCAAACTTGTTTCTGAGTGCTTGTGGTCAAAAGTAACAGCCTAAGTGAGAAGATGCTCTCAAAATGCTTTTCGGGGCCTGAAAACACTAAAAGTGACATGATGCTGTTTTCTGACCAACTAGTGATGGAAACCAGAGGAAACTGCCTTGCTACTATAGAATTCACCAAACCACATGTTTCTGTCTTTGAAACTTGTTTCTGAGTGCTTCTGTTCAAAAGTAACAGCCTAAGTGACAAGATGTTCTCAAAATGCTTTTCGGTGCCTGAAAACGCTAAAAGTGACAAGATGCTGTTTTCTGACCAACTAGTGATGGAAACCAGAGGAAACTGCCTTGCTACTATAGAATTCACCAAACCACATGTTTCTGGCTTGGAAACTTGTTTCTGAGTGCTTGTGGTCAAAAGTAACAGCCTAAGTGACAACATGCTCTCAAAATGCTTTTCGGTGCCTGAAAATACTAAAAATGACATGATGCTGTTTTCTGACCAACTAGTGATGGAAACCACAGGAAACTGCTTTGCTACTATGGAATTCAACAAACCATATGTTTCTGGCTTGGAAACTTGTTTCTGAGTGCTTGTGGCCAAAAGTAACAGCCTAAGTGACAACATGCTCTCAAAATGCTTTTCGGTGCCTGAAAACACTAAAAGTGACATGATGCTGTTTTCTGACCAACTAGTGATGGAAACCAGAGGAAACTGCCTTGCTACTATAGAATTCACCAAACCACATGTTTCTGGCCTGGAAACTTGTTTCTGAGTGCTTCTGGTCAAAAGTAACAGCCTAAGTGATAACATGCTCTCAAAATGCTTTTCGGGGCCTGAAAACACTAAAAATGACATGATGCTGTTTTCTGACCAACTAGTGATGGAAACCAGAGGAAACTGCCTTGCTACTATAGAATTCACCAAACCACATGTTTCTGGCTTGGAAACTTGTTTCTGAGTGCTTCTGGTCAAAAGTAACAGCCTAAGTGAGAAGATGCTCTCAAAATGCTTTTCGGGGCCTGAAAACGCTAAAAGTGACATGATGCTGTTTTCTGACCAACTAGTGATGGAAACCAGAGGAAACTGCCTTGCTACTATAGAATTCACCAAACCACATGTTTCTGTCTTGGAAACTTGTTTCTGAGTGCTTGTGGTCAAAAGTAACAGCCTAAGTGAGAAGATGCTCTCAAAATGCTTTTCGGGGCCTGAAAACACTCAAAGTGACATGATGCTCTTTTCTGAGCAACTAGTGATGGAAACCACAGAAACTGCCTAGTTACTATAGAATTCACCAAACCACATGTTTCTGGCTTGGAAACTTGTTTCTGAGTGCTTGTGGTCAAAAGTAACAGCCTAAGTGACAACATGCTCTCAAAATGCTTTTCGGTGCCTGAAAACACTAAAAGTGACATGATGCTGTTTTCTGACCAACTACTGATGGAAACCAGAGGAAACTGCCTTGCTACTATAGAATTCACCAAACCACATCTTTCTGTATTTCAAACTTGTTTCTGAGTACTTCTGGTCAAAACTAACAGCCTAAGTGAGAAGATGCTCTCAAAATGCTTTTCGGGGCCTGAAAACACTAAAAGTGACATGATGCTGTTTTCTGACCAACTAGTGATGGAAACCAGAGGAAACTGCCTTGCTACTATAGAATTCACCAAACCACATGTTTCTGGCTTGGAAACTTGTTTCTGAGTGCTTGTGGTCAAAAGTAACAGCCTAAGTGAGAAGATGCTCTCAAAATGCTTTTCGGTGCCTGAAAACACTAAAAGTGACATGATGCTGTTTTCTGACCAACTAGTGATGGAAACCAGAGGAAACTGCCTTGCTACTATAGAATTCACCAAACCACATCTTTCTGTATTTCAAACTTGTTTCTGAGTGCTTGTGGTCAAAAGTAACAGCCTAAGTGAGAAGATGCTCTCAAAATGCTTTTCGGGGCCTGAAAACACTAAAAGTGACATGATGCTGTTTTCTGACCAACTAGTGATGGAAACCAGAGGAAACTGTCTTGCTACTATAGAATTCACCAAACCACATGTTTCTGGCTTGGAAACTTGTTTCTGAGTGCTTTTGGTCAAAAGTAACAGCCTAAGTGACAACATGCTCTCAAAATGCTTTTCGGTGCCTGAAAACACTAAAAGTGACATGATGCTGTTTTCTGAGCAACTAGTGATGGAAACCAGAGGAAACTGCCTTGCTACTATAGAATTCACCAAACCCCATGTTTCTGGCCTGGAAACTTGTTTCTGAGTGCTTCTGGTCAAAAGTAACAGCCTAAGTGACAACATACTCTCAAAATGCTTTTCGGGGCCTGAAAACACTAAAAATGACATGATGCTGTTTTCTGACCAATTAGTGATGGAAACCAGAGGAAACTGCCTTGCTACTGTAGAATTCACCAAACCACATCTTTCTGTATTTCAAACTTGTTTCTGAGTGCTTGTGGTCAAAACTAACAGCCTAAGTGAGAAGATGCTCTCAAAATGCTTTTCGGTGCCTGAAAACACTAAAAGTGACATGATGCTGTTTTCTGACCAACTACTGATGGAAACCAGAGGAAACTGCCTTGCTACTATAGAATTCACCAAACCACATCTTTCTGTATTTCAAACTTGTTTCTGAGTGCTTGTGGTCAAAAGTAACAGCCTAAGTGAGAAGATGCTCTCAAAATGCTTTTCGGGGCCTGAAAACGCTAAAAGTGACATGATGCTGTTTTCTGACCAACTAGTGATGGAAACCAGAGGAAACTGCCTTGCTACTATAGAATTCACCAAACCACATGTTTCTGGCTTGGAAACTTGTTTCTGAGTGCTTGTGGTCAAAAGTAACAGCCTAAGTGACAACATGCTCTCAAAATGCTTTTCGGTGCCTGAAAACACTAAAAGTGACATGATGCTGTTTTCTGAGCAACTAGTTGAGGGAAACCAGAGGAAACTGCCTTGCTACTATAGAATTCACCAAACCACATGTTTCTGGCTTGGAAACTTGTTTCTGAGTGCTTCTGGTCAAAAGTAACAGCCTAAGTGAGAACATGCTCTCAAAATGCTTTTCGGGGCCTGAAAACGCTAAAAGTGACATGATGCTGTTTTCTGACCAACTAGTGATGGAAACCAGAGGAAACTGCCTTGCTACTATAGAATTCACCAAACCACATCTTTCTGTATTTCAAACTTGTTTCTGAGTGCTTCTGGTCAAAACTAACAGCCTAAGTGAGAAGATGCTCTCAAAATGCTTTTCGGGGCCTGAAAACACTAAAAATGACATGATGCTGTTTTCTGACCAACTAGTGATGGAAACCAGAGGAAACTGCCTTGCTACTATAGAATTCACCAAACCACATGTTTCTGTCTTTGAAACTTGTTTCTGAGTGCTTGTGGTCAAAAGTAACAGCCTAAGTGACAACATGCTCTCAAAATGCTTTTCAGTGCCTGTAAACACTAAAAGTTACACGATGCTGTTTTCTGACCAACTAGTGATGGAAACCAGAGGAACCTGCCTTGCTACTATAGAATTCACCAAACCACATGTTTCTGCCTTGGAAACTTGTTTCTGAGTGCTTGTGGTCAAAAGTAACAGCCTAAGTGACAACATGCTCTCAAAATGCTTTTCGGGGCCTGAAAACACTAAAAATGACATGATGCTGTTTTCTGACCAACTAGTGATGGAAACCAGAGGAAACTGCCTTGCTACTATAGAATTCACCAAACCACATGTTTCTGTCTTGGAAACTTGTTTCTGAGTGCTTGTGGTCAAAAGTAACAGCCTAAGTGAGAAGATGCTCTCAAAATGCTTTTCGGGGCCTGAAAACGCTAATAGTGACATGATGCTGTTTTCTGAGCAACTAGTGATGGAAACCACAGAAACTGCCTTGCTACTATAGAATTCACCAAACCACATCTTTCTGTATTTCAAACTTGTTTCTGAGTGCTTGTGGTCAAAAGTAACAGCCTAAGTGACAACATGCTCTCAAAATGCTTTTCGGTGCCTGAAAACACTAAAAGTGACATGATGCTGTTTTTTGACCAACTAGTGATGGAAACCACAGGAAACTGCTTTGCTACTATAGAATTCACCAAACATATGTTTCTGGCTTGGAAACTTGTTTCTGAGTGCTTGTGGCCAAAAGTAACAGCCTAAGTGACAACATGCTCTCAAAATGCTTTTTGGTGCGTGTAAACACTAAAAGTGACATGATGCTGTTTTCTGACCAACTAGTGATGGAAACCACAGGAAACTGCCTTGCTACTATAGAATTCACCAAACCACATCTTTCTGTATTTCAAACTTGTTTCTGAGTGCTTGTGGTCAAAAGTAACAGCCTAAGTGAGAAGATGCTCTCAAAATGCTTTTCGGGGCCTGAAAACACTAAAAGTGACATGATGCTGTTTTCTGACCAACTAGTGATGGAAACCAGAGGAAACTGTCTTGCTACTATAGAATTCACCAAACCACATGTTTCTGGCTTGGAAACTTGTTTCTGAGTGCTTTTGGTCAAAAGTAACAGCCTAAGTGACAACATGCTCTCAAAATGCTTTTCGGGGCCTGAAAACACTAAAAATGACATGATGCTGTTTTCTGAGCAACTAGTGATGGAAACCACAGGAAACTGCTTTGCTACTATGGAATTCACCAAACCATATGTTTCTGGCTTGGAAACTTGTTTCTGAGTGCTTGTGGTCAAAAGTAACAGCCTAAGTGACAACATGCTCTCAAAATGCTTTTCGGTGCCTGAAAACACTAAAAGTGACATGATGCTGTTTTCTGAGCAACTAGTGATGGAAACCAGAGGAAACTGCCTTGCTACTATAGAATTCACCAAACCCCATGTTTCTGGCTTGGAAACTTGTTTCTGAGTGCTTCTGGTCAAAACTAACAGCCTAAGTGAGAAGATGCTCTCAAAATGCTTTTCGGGGCCTGAAAACACTAAAAATGACATGATGCTGTTTTCTGACCAACTAGTGATGGAAACCAGAGGAAACTGCCTTGCTACTATAGAATTCACCAAACCACATGTTTCTGTCTTTGAAACTTGTTTCTGAGTGCTTGTGGTCAAAAGTAACAGCCTAAGTGACAACATGCTCTCAAAATGCTTTTCAGTGCCTGTAAACACTAAAAGTTACACGATGCTGTTTTCTGACCAACTAGTGATGGAAACCAGAGGAACCTGCCTTGCTACTATAGAATTCACCAAACCACATGTTTCTGCCTTGGAAACTTGTTTCTGAGTGCTTGTGGTCAAAAGTAACAGCCTAAGTGACAACATGCTCTCAAAATGCTTTTCGGGGCCTGAAAACACTAAAAATGACATGATGCTGTTTTCTGAGCAACTAGTGATGGAAACCACAGGAAACTGCTTTGCTACTATGGAATTCACCAAACCATATGTTTCTGGCTTGGAAACTTGTTTCTGAGTGCTTGTGGTCAAAAGTAACAGCCTAAGTGACAACATGCTCTCAAAATGCTTTTCGGTGCCTGAAAACACTAAAAGTGACATGATGCTGTTTTCTGAGCAACTAGTGATGGAAACCAGAGGAAACTGCCTTGCTACTATAGAATTCACCAAACCCCATGTTTCTGGCCTGGAAACTTGTTTCTGAGTGCTTCTGGTCAAAAGTAACAGCCTAAGTGAGAAGATGCTCTCAAAATGCTTTTCGGGGCCTGAAAACACTAAAAATGACATGATGCTGTTTTCTGACCAATTAGTGATGGAAACCAGAGGAAACTGCCTTGCTACTGTAGAATTCACCAAACCACATCTTTCTGTATTTCAAACTTGTTTCTGAGTGCTTGTGGTCAAAACTAACAGCCTAAGTGAGAAGATGCTCTCAAAATGCTTTTCGGTGCCTGAAAACACTAAAAGTGACATGATGCTGTTTTCTGACCAACTACTGATGGAAACCAGAGGAAACTGCCTTGCTACTATAGAATTCACCAAACCACATCTTTCTGTATTTCAAACTTGTTTCTGAGTGCTTCTGGTCAAAAGTAACAGCCTAAGTGAGAAGATGCTCTCAAAATGCTTTTCGGGGCCTGAAAACGCTAAAAGTGACATGATGCTGTTTTCTGACCAACTAGTGATGGAAACCAGAGGAAACTGCCTTGCTACTATAGAATTCACCAAACCACATCTTTCTGTATTTCAAACTTGTTTCTGAGTGCTTCTGGTCAAAACTAACAGCCTAAGTGAATAGATGCTCTCAAAATGCTTTTCGGGGCCTGAAAACACTAAAAATGACATGATGCTGTTTTCTGACCAACTAGTGATGGAAACCAGAGGAAACTGCCTTGCTACTATAGAATTCACCAAACCACATGTTTCTGGCTTGGAAACTTGTTTCTGAGTGCTTGTGGTCAAAAGTAACAGCCTAAGTGACAACATGCTCTCAAAATGCTTTTCAGTGCCTGTAAACACTAAAAGTTACACGATGCTGTTTTCTGACCAACTAGTGATGGAAACCAGAGGAACCTGCCTTGCTACTATAGAATTCACCAAACCACATGTTTCTGCCTTGGAAACTTGTTTCTGAGTGCTTGTGGTCAAAAGTAACAGCCTAAGTGACAACATGCTCTCAAAATGCTTTTCGGGGCCTGAAAACACTAAAAATGACATGATGCTGTTTTCTGACCAACTAGTGATGGAAACCAGAGGAAACTGCCTTGCTACTATAGAATTCACCAAACCACATGTTTCTGTCTTGGAAACTTGTTTCTGAGTGCTTGTGGTCAAAAGTAACAGCCTAAGTGAGAAGATGCTCTCAAAATGCTTTTCGGGGCCTGAAAACGCTAATAGTGACATGATGCTGTTTTCTGAGCAACTAGTGATGGAAACCACAGAAACTGCCTTGCTACTATAGAATTCACCAAACCACATCTTTCTGTATTTCAAACTTGTTTCTGAGTGCTTGTGGTCAAAAGTAACAGCCTAAGTGACAACATGCTCTCAAAATGCTTTTCGGTGCCTGAAAACACTCAAAGTGACATGATGCTCTTTTCTGAGCAACTAGTGATGGAAACCACAGAAACTGCCTAGTTACTATAGAATTCACCAAACCACATGTTTCTGGCTTGGAAACTTGTTTCTGAGTGCTTGTGGTCAAAAGTAACAGCCTAAGTGACAACATGCTCTCAAAATGCTTTTCGGTGCCTGAAAATACTAAAAATGACATGATGCTGTTTTCTGAGCAACTAGTGATGGAAACCACAGGAAACTGCTTTGCTACTATGGAATTCACCAAACCATATGTTTCTGGCTTGGAAACTTGTTTCTGAGTGCTTGTGGCCAAAAGTAACAGCCTAAGTGACAACATGCTCTCAAAATGCTTTTCGGTGCCTGAAAACACTAAAAGTGACATGATGCTGTTTTCTGACCAACTAGTGATGGAAACCAGAGGAAACTGCCTTGCTACTATAGAATTCACCAAACCACATGTTTCTGGCCTGGAAACTTGTTTCTGAGTGCTTCTGGTCAAAAGTAACAGCCTAAGTGATAACATGCTCTCAAAATGCTTTTCGGGGCCTGAAAACACTAAAAATGACATGATGCTGTTTTCTGACCAACTAGTGATGGAAACCAGAGGAAACTGCCTTGCTACTATAGAATTCACCAAACCACATCTTTCTGTATTTCAAACTTGTTTCTGAGTGCTTCTCGTCAAAAGTAACAGCCTAAGTGAGAAGATGCTCTCAAAATGCTTTTCGGGGCCTGAAAACGCTAAAAGTGACATGATGCTGTTTTCTGACCAACTAGTGATGGAAACCAGAGGAAACTGCCTTGCTACTATAGAATTCACCAAACCACATGTTTCTGTCTTGGAAACTTGTTTCTGAGTGCTTGTGGTCAAAAGTAACAGCCTAAGTGACAACATGCTCTCAAAATGCTTTTCGGGGCCTGACAAAACTAAAAGTGACATGATGCTGTTTTCTGAGCAACTAGTGATGGACACCAGAGGAAACTGCCTTGCTACTATAGAATTCACCAAACCACATGTTTCTGGCTTGGAAACTTGTTTCTGAGTGCTTGTGGTCAAAAGTAACAGCCTAAGTGACAACATGCTCTCAAAATGCTTTTCGGTGCCTGAAAACACTAAAAGTGACATGATGCTGTTTTCTGACCAACTACTGATGGAAACCAGAGGAAACTGCCTTGCTACTATAGAATTCACCAAACCACATCTTTCTGTATTTCAAACTTGTTTCTGAGTACTTCTGGTCAAAACTAACAGCCTAAGTGAGAAGATGCTCTCAAAATGCTTTTCGGGGCCTGAAAACACTAAAAGTGACATGATGCTGTTTTCTGACCAACTAGTGATGGAAACCAGAGGAAACTACCTTGCTACTATAGAATTCACCAAACCACATGTTTCTGGCTTGGAAACTTGTTTCTGAGTGCTTGTGGTCAAAAGTAACAGCCTAAGTGACAACATGCTCTCAAAATGCTTTTCGGTGCCTGAAAACACTCAAAGTGACATGATGCTCTTTTCTGAGCAACTAGTGATGGAAACCACAGAAACTGCCTAGTTACTATAGAATTCACCAAACCACATGTTTCTGGCTTGGAAACTTGTTTCTGAGTGCTTTTGGTCAAAAGTAACAGCCTAAGTGACAACATGCTCTCAAAATGCTTTTCGGGGCCTGACAAAACTAAAAGTGACATGATGCTGTTTTCTGACCAACTAGTGATGGAAACCACAGAAACTGCCTTGTTACTATAGAATTCACCAAACCACATGTTTCTGGCTTTGAAACTTGTTTCTGAGTGCTTGTGGTCAAAAGTAACAGCCTAAGTGACAACATGCTCTCAAAATGCTTTTCGGGTCCTGAAAACACCAAAAGTGACATGATGCTGTTTTCTGACCAACTAGTGATGGAAACCAGAGGAAACTGCCTTGCTACTATAGAATTCACCAAACCACATGTTTCTGGCTTGGAAACTTGTTTCTGAGTGCTTGTGGTCAAAAGTAACAGCCTAAGTGACAACATGCTCTCAAAATGCTTTTCGGGGCCTGAAAACACTAAAAGTGACATGATGCTGTTTTCTGACCAACTAGTGATGGAAACCAGAGGAAACTGCCTTGCTACTATAGAATTCACCAAACCACATGTTTCTGTCTTGGAAACTTGTTTCTGAGTGCTTGTGGTCAAAAGTAACAGCCTAAGTGACAACATGCTCTCAAAATGCTTTTCGGGGCCTGACAAAACTAAAAGTGACATGATGCTGTTTTCTGAGCAACTAGTGATGGACACCAGAGGAAACTGCCTTGCTACTATAGAATTCACCAAACCACATGTTTCTGGCTTGGAAACTTGTTTCTGAGTGCTTGTGGTCAAAAGTAACAGCCTAAGTGACAACATGCTCTCAAAATGCTTTTCGGTGCCTGAAAACACTAAAAGTGACATGATGCTGTTTTCTGACCAACTACTGATGGAAACCAGAGGAAACTGCCTTGCTACTATAGAATTCACCAAACCACATCTTTCTGTATTTCAAACTTGTTTCTGAGTACTTCTGGTCAAAACTAACAGCCTAAGTGAGAAGATGCTCTCAAAATGCTTTTCGGGGCCTGAAAACACTAAAAGTGACATGATGCTGTTTTCTGACCAACTAGTGATGGAAACCAGAGGAAACTACCTTGCTACTATAGAATTCACCAAACCACATGTTTCTGGCTTGGAAACTTGTTTCTGAGTGCTTGTGGTCAAAAGTAACAGCCTAAGTGACAACATGCTCTCAAAATGCTTTTCGGTGCCTGAAAACACTCAAAGTGACATGATGCTCTTTTCTGAGCAACTAGTGATGGAAACCACAGAAACTGCCTAGTTACTATAGAATTCACCAAACCACATGTTTCTGGCTTGGAAACTTGTTTCTGAGTGCTTTTGGTCAAAAGTAACAGCCTAAGTGACAACATGCTCTCAAAATGCTTTTCGGGGCCTGACAAAACTAAAAGTGACATGATGCTGTTTTCTGACCAACTAGTGATGGAAACCACAGAAACTGCCTTGTTACTATAGAATTCACCAAACCACATGTTTCTGGCTTTGAAACTTGTTTCTGAGTGCTTGTGGTCAAAAGTAACAGCCTAAGTGACAACATGCTCTCAAAATGCTTTTCGGGTCCTGAAAACACCAAAAGTGACATGATGCTGTTTTCTGACCAACTAGTGATGGAAACCAGAGGAAACTGCCTTGCTACTATAGAATTCACCAAACCACATGTTTCTGGCTTGGAAACTTGTTTCTGAGTGCTTGTGGTCAAAAGTAACAGCCTAAGTGACAACATGCTCTCAAAATGCTTTTCGGGGCCTGAAAACACTAAAAGTGACATGATGCTGTTTTCTGACCAACTAGTGATGGAAACCAGAGGAAACTGCCTTGCTACTATAGAATTCACCAAACCACATCTTTCTGTATTTCAAACTTGTTTCTGAGTGCTTCTGGTCAAAAGTAACAGCCTAAGTGAGAAGATGCTCTCAAAATGCTTTTCGGGGCCTGAAAACACTAAAAGTGACATGATGCTGTTTTCTGACCAACTAGTGATGGAAACCAGAGGAAACTGTCTTGCTACTATAGAATTCACCAAACCACATGTTTCTGGCTTGGAAACTTGTTTCTGAGTGCTTTTGGTCAAAAGTAACAGCCTAAGTGACAACATGCTCTCAAAATGCTTTTCGGGGCCTGAAAACACTAAAAATGACATGATGCTGTTTTCTGAGCAACTAGTGATGGAAACCACAGGAAACTGCTTTGCTACTATGGAATTCACCAAACCATATGTTTCTGGCTTGGAAACTTGTTTCTGAGTGCTTGTGGCCAAAAGTAACAGCCTAAGTGACAACATGCTCTCAAAATGCTTTTCGGTGCGTGTAAACACTAAAAGTGACATGATGCTGTTTTCTGACCAACTAGTGATGGAAACCACAGGAAACTGCCTTGCTACTATAGAATTCACCAAACCACATCTTTCTGTATTTCAAACTTGTTTCTGAGTGCTTGTGGTCAAAAGTAACAGCCTAAGTGAGAAGATGCTCTCAAAATGCTTTTCGGGGCCTGAAAACACTAAAAGTGACATGATGCTGTTTTCTGACCAACTAGTGATGGAAACCAGAGGAAACTGCCTTGCTACTATAGAATTCACCAAACCACATGTTTCTGTCTTTGAAACTTGTTTCTGAGTGCTTCTGTTCAAAAGTAACAGCCTAAGTGACAAGATGTTCTCAAAATGCTTTTCGGTGCCTGAAAACGCTAAAAGTGACAAGATGCTGTTTTCTGACCAACTAGTGATGGAAACCAGAGGAAACTGCCTTGCTACTATAGAATTCACCAAACCACATGTTTCTGGCTTGGAAACTTGTTTCTGAGTGCTTGTGGTCAAAAGTAACAGCCTAAGTGACAACATGCTCTCAAAATGCTTTTCGGTGCCTGAAAACACTCAAAGTGACATGATGCTCTTTTCTGAGCAACTAGTGATGGAAACCACAGAAACTGCCTAGTTACTATAGAATTCACCAAACCACATGTTTCTGTCTTGGAAACTTGTTTCTGAGTGCTTGTGGTCAAAAGTAACAGCCTAAGTGACAACATGCTCTCAAAATGCTTTTCGGTGCCTGAAAATACTAAAAATGACATGATGCTGTTTTCTGAGCAACTAGTGATGGAAACCACGGGAAACTGCTTTGCTACTATGGAATTCAACAAACCATATGTTTCTGGCTTGGAAACTTGTTTCTGAGTGCTTGTGGCCAAAAGTAACAGCCTAAGTGACAACATGCTCTCAAAATGCTTTTCGGTGCCTGAAAACACTAAAAATGACATGATGCTGTTTTCTGACCAACTAGTGATGGAAACCAGAGGAAACTGCCTTGCTACTATAGAATTCACCAAACCACATGTTTCTGTCTTGGAAACTTGTTTCTGAGTGCTTGTGGTCAAAAGTAACAGCCTAAGTGACAACATGCTCTCAAAATGCTTTTCGGTGCCTGAAAACACTAAAAGTGACATGATGCTGTTTTCTGACCAACTAGTGATGGAAACCACAGGAAACTGCTTTGCTACTATAGAATTCACCAAACATATGTTTCTGGCTTGGAAACTTGTTTCTGAGTGCTTGTGGTCAAAAGTAACAGCCTAAGTGACAACATGCTCTCAAAATGCTTTTCGGGGCCTGACAAAACTAAAAGTGACATGATGCTGTTTTCTGAGCAACTAGTGATGGACACCAGAGGAAACTGCCTTGCTACTATAGAATTCACCAAACCACATGTTTCTGGCTTGGAAACTTGTTTCTGAGTGCTTGTGGTCAAAAGTAACAGCCTAAGTGACAACATGCTCTCAAAATGCTTTTCGGTGCCTGAAAACACTCAAAGTGACATGATGCTCTTTTCTGAGCAACTAGTGATGGAAACCACAGAAACTGCCTTGTTACTATAGAATTCACCAAACCACATGTTTCTGGCTTGGAAACTTGTTTCTGAGTGCTTGTGGTCAAAAGTAACAGCCTAAGTGACAACATGCTCTCAAAATGCTTTTCGGTGCCTGAAAACACTAAAAGTGACATGATGCTGTTTTCTGACCAACTACTGATGGAAACCAGAGGAAACTGCCTTGCTACTATAGAATTCACCAAACCCCATGTTTCTGGCCTGGAAACTTGTTTCTGAGTGCTTCTGGTCAAAAGTAACAGCCTAAGTGATAACATACTCTCAAAATGCTTTTCGGGGCCTGAAAACACTAAAAGTGACATGATGCTGTTTTCTGACCAATTAGTGATGGAAACCAGAGGAAACTGCCTTGCTACTGTAGAATTCACCAAACCACATCTTTCTGTATTTCAAACTTGTTTCTGAGTGCTTGTGGTCAAAACTAACAGCCTAAGTGAGAAGATGCTCTCAAAATGCTTTTCGGTGCCTGAAAACACTAAAAGTGACATGATGCTGTTTTCTGACCAACTACTGATGGAAACCAGAGGAAACTGCCTTGCTACTATAGAATTCACCAAACCACATCTTTCTGTATTTCAAACTTGTTTCTGAGTGCTTCTGGTCAAAAGTAACAGCCTAAGTGAGAAGATGCTCTCAAAATGCTTTTCGGGGCCTGAAAACGCTAAAAGTGACATGATGCTGTTTTCTGACCAACTAGTGATGGAAACCAGAGGAAACTGCCTTGCTACTATAGAATTCACCAAACCACATGTTTCTGGCTTGGAAACTTGTTTCTGAGTGCTTGTGGTCAAAAGTAACAGCCTAAGTGACAACATGCTCTCAAAATGCTTTTCAGTGCCTGTAAACACTAAAAGTTACACGATGCTGTTTTCTGACCAACTAGTGATGGAAACCAGAGGAACCTGCCTTGCTACTATAGAATTCACCAAACCACATGTTTCTGCCTTGGAAACTTGTTTCTGAGTGCTTGTGGTCAAAAGTAACAGCCTAAGTGACAACATGCTCTCAAAATGCTTTTCAGTGCCTGTAAACACTAAAAGTTACACGATGCTGTTTTCTGACCAACTAGTGATGGAAACCAGAGGAACCTGCCTTGCTACTATAGAATTCACCAAACCACATGTTTCTGCCTTGGAAACTTGTTTCTGAGTGCTTGTGGTCAAAAGTAACAGCCTAAGTGAGAACATGCTGTCAAAATGCTTTTCGGGGCCTGAAAACACTAAAAATGACATGATGCTGTTTTCTGACCAACTAGTGATGGAAACCAGAGGAAACTGCCTTGCTACTATAGAATTCACCAAACCACATGTTTCTGTCTTGGAAACTTGTTTCTGAGTGCTTGTGGTCAAAAGTAACAGCCTAAGTGAGAAGATGCTCTCAAAATGCTTTTCGGGGCCTGAAAATGCTAATAGTGACATGATGCTGTTTTCTGAGCAACTAGTGATGGAAACCACAGAAACTGCCTTGCTATTATAGAATTCACCAAACCAGATCTTTCTGTATTTCAAACTTGTTTCTGAGTGCTTGTGGTCAAAAGTAACAGCCTAAGTGACAACATGCTCTCAAAATGCTTTTCGGTGCCTGAAAACACTAAAAGTGACATGATGCTGTTTTCTGACCAACTAGTGATGGAAACCACAGGAAACTGCTTTGCTACTATAGAATTCACCAAACATATGTTTCTGGCTTGGAAACTTGTTTCTGAGTGCTTGTGGTCAAAAGTAACAGCCTAAGTGACAACATGCTCTCAAAATGCTTTTTGGTGCGTGTAAACACTAAAAGTGACATGATGCTGTTTTCTGACCAACTAGTGATGGAAACCAGAGGAAACTGCCTTGCTACTATAGAATTCACCAAACCACATCTTTCTGTATTTCAAACTTGTTTCTGAGTGCTTGTGGTCAAAAGTAACAGCCTAAGTGAGAAGATGCTCTCAAAATGCTTTTCGGGGCCTGAAAACACTAAAAGTGACATGATGCTGTTTTCTGACCAACTAGTGATGGAAACCAGAGGAAACTGCCTTGCTACTATAGAATTCACCAAACCACATGTTTCTGTCTTTGAAACTTGTTTCTGAGTGCTTCTGTTCAAAAGTAACAGCCTAAGTGACAAGATGTTCTCAAAATGCTTTTCGGTGCCTGAAAACGCTAAAAGTGACAAGATGCTGTTTTCTGACCAACTAGTGATGGAAACCAGAGGAAACTGCCTTGCTACTATAGAATTCACCAAACCACATGTTTCTGGCTTGGAAACTTGTTTCTGAGTGCTTGTGGTCAAAAGTAACAGCCTAAGTGACAACATGCTCTCAAAATGCTTTTCGGTGCCTGAAAATACTAAAAATGACATGATGCTGTTTTCTGACCAACTAGTGATGGAAACCACAGGAAACTGCTTTGCTACTATGGAATTCAACAAACCATATGTTTCTGGCTTGGAAACTTGTTTCTGAGTGCTTGTGGCCAAAAGTAACAGCCTAAGTGACAACATGCTCTCAAAATGCTTTTCGGTGCCTGAAAACACTAAAAGTGACATGATGCTGTTTTCTGACCAACTAGTGATGGAAACCAGAGGAAACTGCCTTGCTACTATAGAATTCACCAAACCACATGTTTCTGGCCTGGAAACTTGTTTCTGAGTGCTTCTGGTCAAAAGTAACAGCCTAAGTGATAACATGCTCTCAAAATGCTTTTCGGGGCCTGAAAACACTAAAAATGACATGATGCTGTTTTCTGACCAACTAGTGATGGAAACCAGAGGAAACTGCCTTGCTACTATAGAATTCACCAAACCACATGTTTCTGGCTTGGAAACTTGTTTCTGAGTGCTTCTGGTCAAAAGTAACAGCCTAAGTGAGAAGATGCTCTCAAAATGCTTTTCGGGGCCTGAAAACGCTAAAAGTGACATGATGCTGTTTTCTGACCAACTAGTGATGGAAACCAGAGGAAACTGCCTTGCTACTATAGAATTCACCAAACCACATGTTTCTGTCTTGGAAACTTGTTTCTGAGTGCTTGTGGTCAAAAGTAACAGCCTAAGTGAGAAGATGCTCTCAAAATGCTTTTCGGGGCCTGAAAACACTCAAAGTGACATGATGCTCTTTTCTGAGCAACTAGTGATGGAAACCACAGAAACTGCCTAGTTACTATAGAATTCACCAAACCACATGTTTCTGGCTTGGAAACTTGTTTCTGAGTGCTTGTGGTCAAAAGTAACAGCCTAAGTGACAACATGCTCTCAAAATGCTTTTCGGTGCCTGAAAACACTAAAAGTGACATGATGCTGTTTTCTGACCAACTACTGATGGAAACCAGAGGAAACTGCCTTGCTACTATAGAATTCACCAAACCACATCTTTCTGTATTTCAAACTTGTTTCTGAGTACTTCTGGTCAAAACTAACAGCCTAAGTGAGAAGATGCTCTCAAAATGCTTTTCGGGGCCTGAAAACACTAAAAGTGACATGATGCTGTTTTCTGACCAACTAGTGATGGAAACCAGAGGAAACTGCCTTGCTACTATAGAATTCACCAAACCACATGTTTCTGGCTTGGAAACTTGTTTCTGAGTGCTTGTGGTCAAAAGTAACAGCCTAAGTGAGAAGATGCTCTCAAAATGCTTTTCGGTGCCTGAAAACACTAAAAGTGACATGATGCTGTTTTCTGACCAACTAGTGATGGAAACCAGAGGAAACTGCCTTGCTACTATAGAATTCACCAAACCACATCTTTCTGTATTTCAAACTTGTTTCTGAGTGCTTGTGGTCAAAAGTAACAGCCTAAGTGAGAAGATGCTCTCAAAATGCTTTTCGGGGCCTGAAAACACTAAAAGTGACATGATGCTGTTTTCTGACCAACTAGTGATGGAAACCAGAGGAAACTGTCTTGCTACTATAGAATTCACCAAACCACATGTTTCTGGCTTGGAAACTTGTTTCTGAGTGCTTTTGGTCAAAAGTAACAGCCTAAGTGACAACATGCTCTCAAAATGCTTTTCGGTGCCTGAAAACACTAAAAGTGACATGATGCTGTTTTCTGAGCAACTAGTGATGGAAACCAGAGGAAACTGCCTTGCTACTATAGAATTCACCAAACCCCATGTTTCTGGCCTGGAAACTTGTTTCTGAGTGCTTCTGGTCAAAAGTAACAGCCTAAGTGACAACATACTCTCAAAATGCTTTTCGGGGCCTGAAAACACTAAAAATGACATGATGCTGTTTTCTGACCAATTAGTGATGGAAACCAGAGGAAACTGCCTTGCTACTGTAGAATTCACCAAACCACATCTTTCTGTATTTCAAACTTGTTTCTGAGTGCTTGTGGTCAAAACTAACAGCCTAAGTGAGAAGATGCTCTCAAAATGCTTTTCGGTGCCTGAAAACACTAAAAGTGACATGATGCTGTTTTCTGACCAACTACTGATGGAAACCAGAGGAAACTGCCTTGCTACTATAGAATTCACCAAACCACATCTTTCTGTATTTCAAACTTGTTTCTGAGTGCTTGTGGTCAAAAGTAACAGCCTAAGTGAGAAGATGCTCTCAAAATGCTTTTCGGGGCCTGAAAACGCTAAAAGTGACATGATGCTGTTTTCTGACCAACTAGTGATGGAAACCAGAGGAAACTGCCTTGCTACTATAGAATTCACCAAACCACATGTTTCTGGCTTGGAAACTTGTTTCTGAGTGCTTGTGGTCAAAAGTAACAGCCTAAGTGACAACATGCTCTCAAAATGCTTTTCGGTGCCTGAAAACACTAAAAGTGACATGATGCTGTTTTCTGAGCAACTAGTTGAGGGAAACCAGAGGAAACTGCCTTGCTACTATAGAATTCACCAAACCACATGTTTCTGGCTTGGAAACTTGTTTCTGAGTGCTTCTGGTCAAAAGTAACAGCCTAAGTGAGAACATGCTCTCAAAATGCTTTTCGGGGCCTGAAAACGCTAAAAGTGACATGATGCTGTTTTCTGACCAACTAGTGATGGAAACCAGAGGAAACTGCCTTGCTACTATAGAATTCACCAAACCACATCTTTCTGTATTTCAAACTTGTTTCTGAGTGCTTCTGGTCAAAACTAACAGCCTAAGTGAGAAGATGCTCTCAAAATGCTTTTCGGGGCCTGAAAACACTAAAAATGACATGATGCTGTTTTCTGACCAACTAGTGATGGAAACCAGAGGAAACTGCCTTGCTACTATAGAATTCACCAAACCACATGTTTCTGTCTTTGAAACTTGTTTCTGAGTGCTTGTGGTCAAAAGTAACAGCCTAAGTGACAACATGCTCTCAAAATGCTTTTCAGTGCCTGTAAACACTAAAAGTTACACGATGCTGTTTTCTGACCAACTAGTGATGGAAACCAGAGGAACCTGCCTTGCTACTATAGAATTCACCAAACCACATGTTTCTGCCTTGGAAACTTGTTTCTGAGTGCTTGTGGTCAAAAGTAACAGCCTAAGTGACAACATGCTCTCAAAATGCTTTTCGGGGCCTGAAAACACTAAAAATGACATGATGCTGTTTTCTGACCAACTAGTGATGGAAACCAGAGGAAACTGCCTTGCTACTATAGAATTCACCAAACCACATGTTTCTGTCTTGGAAACTTGTTTCTGAGTGCTTGTGGTCAAAAGTAACAGCCTAAGTGAGAAGATGCTCTCAAAATGCTTTTCGGGGCCTGAAAACGCTAATAGTGACATGATGCTGTTTTCTGAGCAACTAGTGATGGAAACCACAGAAACTGCCTTGCTACTATAGAATTCACCAAACCACATCTTTCTGTATTTCAAACTTGTTTCTGAGTGCTTGTGGTCAAAAGTAACAGCCTAAGTGACAACATGCTCTCAAAATGCTTTTCGGTGCCTGAAAACACTAAAAGTGACATGATGCTGTTTTTTGACCAACTAGTGATGGAAACCACAGGAAACTGCTTTGCTACTATAGAATTCACCAAACATATGTTTCTGGCTTGGAAACTTGTTTCTGAGTGCTTGTGGCCAAAAGTAACAGCCTAAGTGACAACATGCTCTCAAAATGCTTTTTGGTGCGTGTAAACACTAAAAGTGACATGATGCTGTTTTCTGACCAACTAGTGATGGAAACCACAGGAAACTGCCTTGCTACTATAGAATTCACCAAACCACATCTTTCTGTATTTCAAACTTGTTTCTGAGTGCTTGTGGTCAAAAGTAACAGCCTAAGTGAGAAGATGCTCTCAAAATGCTTTTCGGGGCCTGAAAACACTAAAAGTGACATGATGCTGTTTTCTGACCAACTAGTGATGGAAACCAGAGGAAACTGTCTTGCTACTATAGAATTCACCAAACCACATGTTTCTGGCTTGGAAACTTGTTTCTGAGTGCTTTTGGTCAAAAGTAACAGCCTAAGTGACAACATGCTCTCAAAATGCTTTTCGGGGCCTGAAAACACTAAAAATGACATGATGCTGTTTTCTGAGCAACTAGTGATGGAAACCACAGGAAACTGCTTTGCTACTATGGAATTCACCAAACCATATGTTTCTGGCTTGGAAACTTGTTTCTGAGTGCTTGTGGTCAAAAGTAACAGCCTAAGTGACAACATGCTCTCAAAATGCTTTTCGGTGCCTGAAAACACTAAAAGTGACATGATGCTGTTTTCTGAGCAACTAGTGATGGAAACCAGAGGAAACTGCCTTGCTACTATAGAATTCACCAAACCCCATGTTTCTGGCTTGGAAACTTGTTTCTGAGTGCTTCTGGTCAAAAGTAACAGCCTAAGTGATAACATACTCTCAAAATGCTTTTCGGGGCCTGAAAACACTAAAAATGACATGATGCTGTTTTCTGACCAATTAGTGATGGAAACCAGAGGAAACTGCCTTGCTACTGTAGAATTCACCAAACCACATCTTTCTGTATTTCAAACTTGTTTCTGAGTGCTTGTGGTCAAAACTAACAGCCTAAGTGAG
Organism: Epinephelus lanceolatus; assembly: GCF_041903045.1. NCBI lineage: Eukaryota > Metazoa > Chordata > Actinopteri > Perciformes > Serranidae > Epinephelus > Epinephelus lanceolatus. The sequence continues at coordinate 44,183,162 of NC_135741.1, forward strand.
AAGATGCTCTCAAAATGCTTTTCGGTGCCTGAAAACACTAAAAGTGACATGATGCTGTTTTCTGACCAACTACTGATGGAAACCAGAGGAAACTGCCTTGCTACTATAGAATTCACCAAACCACATCTTTCTGTATTTCAAACTTGTTTCTGAGTGCTTCTGGTCAAAAGTAACAGCCTAAGTGAGAAGATGCTCTCAAAATGCTTTTCGGGGCCTGAAAACGCTAAAAGTGACATGATGCTGTTTTCTGACCAACTAGTGATGGAAACCAGAGGAAACTGCCTTGCTACTATAGAATTCACCAAACCACATCTTTCTGTATTTCAAAATTGTTTCTGAGTGCTTCTGGTCAAAACTAACAGCCTAAGTGAGAAGATGCTCTCAAAATGCTTTTCGGGGCCTGAAAACACTAAAAATGACATGATGCTGTTTTCTGACCAACTAGTGATGGAAACCAGAGGAAACTGCCTTGCTACTATAGAATTCACCAAACCACATGTTTCTGTCTTTGAAACTTGTTTCTGAGTGCTTGTGGTCAAAAGTAACAGCCTAAGTGACAACATGCTCTCAAAATGCTTTTCAGTGCCTGTAAACACTAAAAGTTACACGATGCTGTTTTCTGACCAACTAGTGATGGAAACCAGAGGAACCTGCCTTGCTACTATAGAATTCACCAAACCACATGTTTCTGCCTTGGAAACTTGTTTCTGAGTGCTTGTGGTCAAAAGTAACAGCCTAAGTGACAACATGCTCTCAAAATGCTTTTCGGGGCCTGAAAACACTAAAAATGACATGATGCTGTTTTCTGAGCAACTAGTGATGGAAACCACAGGAAACTGCTTTGCTACTATGGAATTCACCAAACCATATGTTTCTGGCTTGGAAACTTGTTTCTGAGTGCTTGTGGTCAAAAGTAACAGCCTAAGTGACAACATGCTCTCAAAATGCTTTTCGGTGCCTGAAAACACTAAAAGTGACATGATGCTGTTTTCTGAGCAACTAGTGATGGAAACCAGAGGAAACTGCCTTGCTACTATAGAATTCACCAAACCCCATGTTTCTGGCCTGGAAACTTGTTTCTGAGTGCTTCTGGTCAAAAGTAACAGCCTAAGTGAGAAGATGCTCTCAAAATGCTTTTCGGGGCCTGAAAACACTAAAAATGACATGATGCTGTTTTCTGACCAATTAGTGATGGAAACCAGAGGAAACTGCCTTGCTACTGTAGAATTCACCAAACCACATCTTTCTGTATTTCAAACTTGTTTCTGAGTGCTTGTGGTCAAAACTAACAGCCTAAGTGAGAAGATGCTCTCAAAATGCTTTTCGGTGCCTGAAAACACTAAAAGTGACATGATGCTGTTTTCTGACCAACTACTGATGGAAACCAGAGGAAACTGCCTTGCTACTATAGAATTCACCAAACCACATCTTTCTGTATTTCAAACTTGTTTCTGAGTGCTTCTGGTCAAAAGTAACAGCCTACGTGAGAAGATGCTCTCAAAATGCTTTTCGGGGCCTGAAAACGCTAAAAGTGACATGATGCTGTTTTCTGACCAACTAGTGATGGAAACCAGAGGAAACTGCCTTGCTACTATAGAATTCACCAAACCACATCTTTCTGTATTTCAAACTTGTTTCTGAGTGCTTCTGGTCAAAACTAACAGCCTAAGTGAATAGATGCTCTCAAAATGCTTTTCGGGGCCTGAAAACACTAAAAATGACATGATGCTGTTTTCTGACCAACTAGTGATGGAAACCAGAGGAAACTGCCTTGCTACTATAGAATTCACCAAACCACATGTTTCTGGCTTGGAAACTTGTTTCTGAGTGCTTGTGGTCAAAAGTAACAGCCTAAGTGACAACATGCTCTCAAAATGCTTTTCAGTGCCTGTAAACACTAAAAGTTACACGATGCTGTTTTCTGACCAACTAGTGATGGAAACCAGAGGAACCTGCCTTGCTACTATAGAATTCACCAAACCACATGTTTCTGCCTTGGAAACTTGTTTCTGAGTGCTTGTGGTCAAAAGTAACAGCCTAAGTGACAACATGCTCTCAAAATGCTTTTCGGGGCCTGAAAACACTAAAAATGACATGATGCTGTTTTCTGACCAACTAGTGATGGAAACCAGAGGAAACTGCCTTGCTACTATAGAATTCACCAAACCACATGTTTCTGTCTTGGAAACTTGTTTCTGAGTGCTTGTGGTCAAAAGTAACAGCCTAAGTGAGAAGATGCTCTCAAAATGCTTTTCGGGGCCTGAAAACGCTAATAGTGACATGATGCTGTTTTCTGAGCAACTAGTGATGGAAACCACAGAAACTGCCTTGCTACTATAGAATTCACCAAACCACATCTTTCTGTATTTCAAACTTGTTTCTGAGTGCTTGTGGTCAAAAGTAACAGCCTAAGTGACAACATGCTCTCAAAATGCTTTTCGGTGCCTGAAAACACTCAAAGTGACATGATGCTCTTTTCTGAGCAACTAGTGATGGAAACCACAGAAACTGCCTAGTTACTATAGAATTCACCAAACCACATGTTTCTGGCTTGGAAACTTGTTTCTGAGTGCTTGTGGTCAAAAGTAACAGCCTAAGTGACAACATGCTCTCAAAATGCTTTTCGGTGCCTGAAAATACTAAAAATGACATGATGCTGTTTTCTGAGCAACTAGTGATGGAAACCACAGGAAACTGCTTTGCTACTATGGAATTCACCAAACCATATGTTTCTGGCTTGGAAACTTGTTTCTGAGTGCTTGTGGCCAAAAGTAACAGCCTAAGTGACAACATGCTCTCAAAATGCTTTTCGGTGCCTGAAAACACTAAAAGTGACATGATGCTGTTTTCTGACCAACTAGTGATGGAAACCAGAGGAAACTGCCTTGCTACTATAGAATTCACCAAACCACATGTTTCTGGCCTGGAAACTTGTTTCTGAGTGCTTCTGGTCAAAAGTAACAGCCTAAGTGATAACATGCTCTCAAAATGCTTTTCGGGGCCTGAAAACACTAAAAATGACATGATGCTGTTTTCTGACCAACTAGTGATGGAAACCAGAGGAAACTGCCTTGCTACTATAGAATTCACCAAACCACATCTTTCTGTATTTCAAACTTGTTTCTGAGTGCTTCTCGTCAAAAGTAACAGCCTAAGTGAGAAGATGCTCTCAAAATGCTTTTCGGGGCCTGAAAACGCTAAAAGTGACATGATGCTGTTTTCTGACCAACTAGTGATGGAAACCAGAGGAAACTGCCTTGCTACTATAGAATTCACCAAACCACATGTTTCTGTCTTGGAAACTTGTTTCTGAGTGCTTGTGGTCAAAAGTAACAGCCTAAGTGACAACATGCTCTCAAAATGCTTTTCGGGGCCTGACAAAACTAAAAGTGACATGATGCTGTTTTCTGAGCAACTAGTGATGGACACCAGAGGAAACTGCCTTGCTACTATAGAATTCACCAAACCACATGTTTCTGGCTTGGAAACTTGTTTCTGAGTGCTTGTGGTCAAAAGTAACAGCCTAAGTGACAACATGCTCTCAAAATGCTTTTCGGTGCCTGAAAACACTAAAAGTGACATGATGCTGTTTTCTGACCAACTACTGATGGAAACCAGAGGAAACTGCCTTGCTACTATAGAATTCACCAAACCACATCTTTCTGTATTTCAAACTTGTTTCTGAGTACTTCTGGTCAAAACTAACAGCCTAAGTGAGAAGATGCTCTCAAAATGCTTTTCGGGGCCTGAAAACACTAAAAGTGACATGATGCTGTTTTCTGACCAACTAGTGATGGAAACCAGAGGAAACTACCTTGCTACTATAGAATTCACCAAACCACATGTTTCTGGCTTGGAAACTTGTTTCTGAGTGCTTGTGGTCAAAAGTAACAGCCTAAGTGACAACATGCTCTCAAAATGCTTTTCGGTGCCTGAAAACACTCAAAGTGACATGATGCTCTTTTCTGAGCAACTAGTGATGGAAACCACAGAAACTGCCTAGTTACTATAGAATTCACCAAACCACATGTTTCTGGCTTGGAAACTTGTTTCTGAGTGCTTTTGGTCAAAAGTAACAGCCTAAGTGACAACATGCTCTCAAAATGCTTTTCGGGGCCTGACAAAACTAAAAGTGACATGATGCTGTTTTCTGACCAACTAGTGATGGAAACCACAGAAACTGCCTTGTTACTATAGAATTCACCAAACCACATGTTTCTGGCTTTGAAACTTGTTTCTGAGTGCTTGTGGTCAAAAGTAACAGCCTAAGTGACAACATGCTCTCAAAATGCTTTTCGGGTCCTGAAAACACCAAAAGTGACATGATGCTGTTTTCTGACCAACTAGTGATGGAAACCAGAGGAAACTGCCTTGCTACTATAGAATTCACCAAACCACATGTTTCTGGCTTGGAAACTTGTTTCTGAGTGCTTGTGGTCAAAAGTAACAGCCTAAGTGACAACATGCTCTCAAAATGCTTTTCGGGGCCTGAAAACACTAAAAGTGACATGATGCTGTTTTCTGACCAACTAGTGATGGAAACCAGAGGAAACTGCCTTGCTACTATAGAATTCACCAAACCACATGTTTCTGTCTTGGAAACTTGTTTCTGAGTGCTTGTGGTCAAAAGTAACAGCCTAAGTGACAACATGCTCTCAAAATGCTTTTCGGGGCCTGACAAAACTAAAAGTGACATGATGCTGTTTTCTGAGCAACTAGTGATGGACACCAGAGGAAACTGCCTTGCTACTATAGAATTCACCAAACCACATGTTTCTGGCTTGGAAACTTGTTTCTGAGTGCTTGTGGTCAAAAGTAACAGCCTAAGTGACAACATGCTCTCAAAATGCTTTTCGGTGCCTGAAAACACTAAAAGTGACATGATGCTGTTTTCTGACCAACTACTGATGGAAACCAGAGGAAACTGCCTTGCTACTATAGAATTCACCAAACCACATCTTTCTGTATTTCAAACTTGTTTCTGAGTACTTCTGGTCAAAACTAACAGCCTAAGTGAGAAGATGCTCTCAAAATGCTTTTCGGGGCCTGAAAACACTAAAAGTGACATGATGCTGTTTTCTGACCAACTAGTGATGGAAACCAGAGGAAACTACCTTGCTACTATAGAATTCACCAAACCACATGTTTCTGGCTTGGAAACTTGTTTCTGAGTGCTTGTGGTCAAAAGTAACAGCCTAAGTGACAACATGCTCTCAAAATGCTTTTCGGTGCCTGAAAACACTCAAAGTGACATGATGCTCTTTTCTGAGCAACTAGTGATGGAAACCACAGAAACTGCCTAGTTACTATAGAATTCACCAAACCACATGTTTCTGGCTTGGAAACTTGTTTCTGAGTGCTTTTGGTCAAAAGTAACAGCCTAAGTGACAACATGCTCTCAAAATGCTTTTCGGGGCCTGACAAAACTAAAAGTGACATGATGCTGTTTTCTGACCAACTAGTGATGGAAACCACAGAAACTGCCTTGTTACTATAGAATTCACCAAACCACATGTTTCTGGCTTTGAAACTTGTTTCTGAGTGCTTGTGGTCAAAAGTAACAGCCTAAGTGACAACATGCTCTCAAAATGCTTTTCGGGTCCTGAAAACACCAAAAGTGACATGATGCTGTTTTCTGACCAACTAGTGATGGAAACCAGAGGAAACTGCCTTGCTACTATAGAATTCACCAAACCACATGTTTCTGGCTTGGAAACTTGTTTCTGAGTGCTTGTGGTCAAAAGTAACAGCCTAAGTGACAACATGCTCTCAAAATGCTTTTCGGGGCCTGAAAACACTAAAAGTGACATGATGCTGTTTTCTGACCAACTAGTGATGGAAACCAGAGGAAACTGCCTTGCTACTATAGAATTCACCAAACCACATCTTTCTGTATTTCAAACTTGTTTCTGAGTGCTTCTGGTCAAAAGTAACAGCCTAAGTGAGAAGATGCTCTCAAAATGCTTTTCGGGGCCTGAAAACACTAAAAGTGACATGATGCTGTTTTCTGACCAACTAGTGATGGAAACCAGAGGAAACTGTCTTGCTACTATAGAATTCACCAAACCACATGTTTCTGGCTTGGAAACTTGTTTCTGAGTGCTTTTGGTCAAAAGTAACAGCCTAAGTGACAACATGCTCTCAAAATGCTTTTCGGGGCCTGAAAACACTAAAAATGACATGATGCTGTTTTCTGAGCAACTAGTGATGGAAACCACAGGAAACTGCTTTGCTACTATGGAATTCACCAAACCATATGTTTCTGGCTTGGAAACTTGTTTCTGAGTGCTTGTGGCCAAAAGTAACAGCCTAAGTGACAACATGCTCTCAAAATGCTTTTCGGTGCGTGTAAACACTAAAAGTGACATGATGCTGTTTTCTGACCAACTAGTGATGGAAACCACAGGAAACTGCCTTGCTACTATAGAATTCACCAAACCACATCTTTCTGTATTTCAAACTTGTTTCTGAGTGCTTGTGGTCAAAAGTAACAGCCTAAGTGAGAAGATGCTCTCAAAATGCTTTTCGGGGCCTGAAAACACTAAAAGTGACATGATGCTGTTTTCTGACCAACTAGTGATGGAAACCAGAGGAAACTGCCTTGCTACTATAGAATTCACCAAACCACATGTTTCTGTCTTTGAAACTTGTTTCTGAGTGCTTCTGTTCAAAAGTAACAGCCTAAGTGACAAGATGTTCTCAAAATGCTTTTCGGTGCCTGAAAACGCTAAAAGTGACAAGATGCTGTTTTCTGACCAACTAGTGATGGAAACCAGAGGAAACTGCCTTGCTACTATAGAATTCACCAAACCACATGTTTCTGGCTTGGAAACTTGTTTCTGAGTGCTTGTGGTCAAAAGTAACAGCCTAAGTGACAACATGCTCTCAAAATGCTTTTCGGTGCCTGAAAACACTCAAAGTGACATGATGCTCTTTTCTGAGCAACTAGTGATGGAAACCACAGAAACTGCCTAGTTACTATAGAATTCACCAAACCACATGTTTCTGTCTTGGAAACTTGTTTCTGAGTGCTTGTGGTCAAAAGTAACAGCCTAAGTGACAACATGCTCTCAAAATGCTTTTCGGTGCCTGAAAATACTAAAAATGACATGATGCTGTTTTCTGAGCAACTAGTGATGGAAACCACGGGAAACTGCTTTGCTACTATGGAATTCAACAAACCATATGTTTCTGGCTTGGAAACTTGTTTCTGAGTGCTTGTGGCCAAAAGTAACAGCCTAAGTGACAACATGCTCTCAAAATGCTTTTCGGTGCCTGAAAACACTAAAAATGACATGATGCTGTTTTCTGACCAACTAGTGATGGAAACCAGAGGAAACTGCCTTGCTACTATAGAATTCACCAAACCACATGTTTCTGTCTTGGAAACTTGTTTCTGAGTGCTTGTGGTCAAAAGTAACAGCCTAAGTGACAACATGCTCTCAAAATGCTTTTCGGTGCCTGAAAACACTCAAAGTGACATGATGCTGTTTTCTGACCAACTACTGATGGAAACCAGAGGAAACTGCCTTGCTACTATAGAATTCACCAAACCACATCTTTCTGTATTTCAAACTTGTTTCTGAGTACTTCTGGTCAAAACTAACAGCCTAAGTGAGAAGATGCTCTCAAAATGCTTTTCGGGGCCTGAAAACACTAAAAGTGACATGATGCTGTTTTCTGACCAACTAGTGATGGAAACCAGAGGAAACTGCCTTGCTACTATAGAATTCACCAAACCACATGTTTCTGGCTTGGAAACTTGTTTCTGAGTGCTTGTGGTCAAAAGTAACAGCCTAAGTGAGAAGATGCTCTCAAAATGCTTTTCGGTGCCTGAAAACACTAAAAGTGACATGATGCTGTTTTCTGACCAACTAGTGATGGAAACCAGAGGAAACTGCCTTGCTACTATAGAATTCACCAAACCACATCTTTCTGTATTTCAAACTTGTTTCTGAGTGCTTGTGGTCAAAAGTAACAGCCTAAGTGAGAAGATGCTCTCAAAATGCTTTTCGGGGCCTGAAAACACTAAAAGTGACATGATGCTGTTTTCTGACCAACTAGTGATGGAAACCAGAGGAAACTGTCTTGCTACTATAGAATTCACCAAACCACATGTTTCTGGCTTGGAAACTTGTTTCTGAGTGCTTTTGGTCAAAAGTAACAGCCTAAGTGACAACATGCTCTCAAAATGCTTTTCGGGGCCTGAAAACACTAAAAATGACATGATGCTGTTTTCTGAGCAACTAGTGATGGAAACCACAGGAAACTGCTTTGCTACTATGGAATTCACCAAACCATATGTTTCTGGCTTGGAAACTTGTTTCTGAGTGCTTGTGGTCAAAAGTAACAGCCTAAGTGACAACATGCTCTCAAAATGCTTTTCGGTGCCTGAAAACACTAAAAGTGACATGATGCTGTTTTCTGAGCAACTAGTGATGGAAACCAGAGGAAACTGCCTTGCTACTATAGAATTCACCAAACCCCATGTTTCTGGCCTGGAAACTTGTTTCTGAGTGCTTGTGGTCAAAAGTAACAGCCTAAGTGACAACATACTCTCAAAATGCTTTTCGGGGCCTGAAAACACTAAAAATGACATGATGCTGTTTTCTGACCAATTAGTGATGGAAACCAGAGGAAACTGCCTTGCTACTGTAGAATTCACCAAACCACATCTTTCTGTATTTCAAACTTGTTTCTGAGTGCTTGTGGTCAAAACTAACAACCTAAGTGAGAAGATGCTCTCAAAATGCTTTTCGGTGCCTGAAAACACTAAAAGTGACATGATGCTGTTTTCTGACCAACTACTGATGGAAACCAGAGGAAACTGCCTTGCTACTATAGAATTCACCAAACCACATCTTTCTGTATTTCAAACTTGTTTCTGAGTGCTTCTGGTCAAAAGTAACAGCCTAAGTGAGAAGATGCTCTCAAAATGCTTTTCGGGGCCTGAAAACGCTAAAAGTGACATGATGCTGTTTTCTGACCAACTAGTGATGGAAACCAGAGGAAACTGCCTTGCTACTATAGAATTCACCAAACCACATGTTTCTGGCTTGGAAACTTGTTTCTGAGTGCTTGTGGTCAAAAGTAACAGCCTAAGTGACAACATGCTCTCAAAATGCTTTTCGGTGCCTGAAAACACTCAAAGTGACATGATGCTGTTTTCTGAGCAACTAGTTGAGGGAAACCAGAGGAAACTGCCTTGCTACTATAGAATTCACCAAACCACATGTTTCTGGCTTGGAAACTTGTTTCTGAGTGCTTGTGGTCAAAAGTAACAGCCTAAGTGACAACATGCTCTCAAAATGCTTTTCGGGGCCTGAAAACGCTAAAAGTGACATGATGCTGTTTTCTGACCAACTAGTGATGGAAACCAGAGGAAACTGCCTTGCTACTATAGAATTCACCAAACCACATCTTTCTGTATTTCAAACTTGTTTCTGAGTGCTTGTGGCCAAAAGTAACAGCCTAAGTGACAACATGCTCTCAAAATGCTTTTTGGTGCGTGTAAACACTAAAAGTGACATGATGCTGTTTTCTGACCAACTAGTGATGGAAACCACAGGAAACTGCCTTGCTACTATAGAATTCACCAAACCACATCTTTCTGTATTTCAAACTTGTTTCTGAGTGCTTGTGGTCAAAAGTAACAGCCTAAGTGAGAAGATGCTCTCAAAATGCTTTTCGGGGCCTGAAAACACTAAAAGTGACATGATGCTGTTTTCTGACCAACTAGTGATGGAAACCAGAGGAAACTGCCTTGCTACTATAGAATTCACCAAACCACATCTTTCTGTATTTCAAACTTGTTTCTGAGTGCTTGTGGTCAAAAGTAACAGCCTAAGTGAGAAGATGCTCTCAAAATGCTTTTCGGGGCCTGAAAACGCTAAAAGTGACATGATGCTGTTTTCTGACCAACTAGTGATGGAAACCAGAGGAAACTGCCTTGCTACTATAGAATTCACCAAACCACATGTTTCTGTCTTTGAAACTTGTTTCTGAGTGCTTCTGTTCAAAAGTAACAGCCTAAGTGACAAGATGTTCTCAAAATGCTTTTCGGTGCCTGAAAACGCTAAAAGTGACAAGATGCTGTTTTCTGACCAACTAGTGATGGAAACCAGAGGAAACTGCCTTGCTACTATAGAATTCACCAAACCACATGTTTCTGGCTTGGAAACTTGTTTCTGAGTGCTTGTGGTCAAAAGTAACAGCCTAAGTGACAACATGCTCTCAAAATGCTTTTCGGTGCCTGAAAACACTCAAAGTGACATGATGCTCTTTTCTGAGCAACTAGTGATGGAAACCACAGAAACTGCCTAGTTACTATAGAATTCACCAAACCACATGTTTCTGGCTTGGAAACTTGTTTCTGAGTGCTTGTGGTCAAAAGTAACAGCCTAAGTGACAACATGCTCTCAAAATGCTTTTCGGTGCCTGAAAATACTAAAAATGACATGATGCTGTTTTCTGAGCAACTAGTGATGGAAACCACAGGAAACTGCTTTGCTACTATGGAATTCACCAAACCATATGTTTCTGGCTTGGAAACTTGTTTCTGAGTGCTTGTGGCCAAAAGTAACAGCCTAAGTGACAACATGCTCTCAAAATGCTTTTCGGTGCGTGTAAACACTAAAAGTGACATGATGCTGTTTTCTGACCAACTAGTGATGGAAACCACAGGAAACTGCCTTGCTACTATAGAATTCACCAAACCACATCTTTCTGTATTTCAAACTTGTTTCTGAGTGCTTGTGGTCAAAAGTAACAGCCTAAGTGAGAAGATGCTCTCAAAATGCTTTTCGGGGCCTGAAAACACTAAAAGTGACATGATGCTGTTTTCTGACCAACTAGTGATGGAAACCAGAGGAAACTGCCTTGCTACTATAGAATTCACCAAACCACATGTTTCTGTCTTTGAAACTTGTTTCTGAGTGCTTCTGTTCAAAAGTAACAGCCTAAGTGACAAGATGTTCTCAAAATGCTTTTCGGTGCCTGAAAACGCTAAAAGTGACAAGATGCTGTTTTCTGACCAACTAGTGATGGAAACCAGAGGAAACTGCCTTGCTACTATAGAATTCACCAAACCACATGTTTCTGGCTTGGAAACTTGTTTCTGAGTGCTTGTGGTCAAAAGTAACAGCCTAAGTGACAACATGCTCTCAAAATGCTTTTCGGTGCCTGAAAACACTCAAAGTGACATGATGCTCTTTTCTGAGCAACTAGTGATGGAAACCACAGAAACTGCCTAGTTACTATAGAATTCACCAAACCACATGTTTCTGTCTTGGAAACTTGTTTCTGAGTGCTTGTGGTCAAAAGTAACAGCCTAAGTGACAACATGCTCTCAAAATGCTTTTCGGTGCCTGAAAATACTAAAAATGACATGATGCTGTTTTCTGAGCAACTAGTGATGGAAACCACGGGAAACTGCTTTGCTACTATGGAATTCAACAAACCATATGTTTCTGGCTTGGAAACTTGTTTCTGAGTGCTTGTGGCCAAAAGTAACAGCCTAAGTGACAACATGCTCTCAAAATGCTTTTCGGTGCCTGAAAACACTAAAAATGACATGATGCTGTTTTCTGACCAACTAGTGATGGAAACCAGAGGAAACTGCCTTGCTACTATAGAATTCACCAAACCACATGTTTCTGTCTTGGAAACTTGTTTCTGAGTGCTTGTGGTCAAAAGTAACAGCCTAAGTGACAACATGCTCTCAAAATGCTTTTCGGTGCCTGAAAACACTCAAAGTGACATGATGCTCTTTTCTGAGCAACTAGTGATGGAAACCACAGAAACTGCCTTGTTACTATAGAATTCACCAAACCACATGTTTCTGGCTTGGAAACTTGTTTCTGAGTGCTTGTGGTCAAAAGTAACAGCCTAAGTGACAACATGCTCTCAAAATGCTTTTCGGTGCCTGAAAACACTAAAAGTGACATGATGCTGTTTTCTGACCAACTACTGATGGAAACCAGAGGAAACTGCCTTGCTACTATAGAATTCACCAAACCACATCTTTCTGTATTTCAAACTTGTTTCTGAGTACTTCTGGTCAAAACTAACAGCCTAAGTGAGAAGATGCTCTCAAAATGCTTTTCGGGGCCTGAAAACACTAAAAGTGACATGATGCTGTTTTCTGACCAACTAGTGATGGAAACCAGAGGAAACTGCCTTGCTACTATAGAATTCACCAAACCACATGTTTCTGGCTTGGAAACTTGTTTCTGAGTGCTTGTGGTCAAAAGTAACAGCCTAAGTGAGAAGATGCTCTCAAAATGCTTTTCGGTGCCTGAAAACACTAAAAGTGACATGATGCTGTTTTCTGACCAACTAGTGATGGAAACCAGAGGAAACTGCCTTGCTACTATAGAATTCACCAAACCACATCTTTCTGTATTTCAAACTTGTTTCTGAGTGCTTGTGGTCAAAAGTAACAGCCTAAGTGAGAAGATGCTCTCAAAATGCTTTTCGGGGCCTGAAAACACTAAAAGTGACATGATGCTGTTTTCTGACCAACTAGTGATGGAAACCAGAGGAAACTGTCTTGCTACTATAGAATTCACCAAACCACATGTTTCTGGCTTGGAAACTTGTTTCTGAGTGCTTTTGGTCAAAAGTAACAGCCTAAGTGACAACATGCTCTCAAAATGCTTTTCGGGGCCTGAAAACACTAAAAATGACATGATGCTGTTTTCTGAGCAACTAGTGATGGAAACCACAGGAAACTGCTTTGCTACTATGGAATTCACCAAACCATATGTTTCTGGCTTGGAAACTTGTTTCTGAGTGCTTGTGGTCAAAAGTAACAGCCTAAGTGACAACATGCTCTCAAAATGCTTTTCGGTGCCTGAAAACACTAAAAGTGACATGATGCTGTTTTCTGAGCAACTAGTGATGGAAACCAGAGGAAACTGCCTTGCTACTATAGAATTCACCAAACCCCATGTTTCTGGCCTGGAAACTTGTTTCTGAGTGCTTCTGGTCAAAAGTAACAGCCTAAGTGACAACATACTCTCAAAATGCTTTTCGGGGCCTGAAAACACTAAAAATGACATGATGCTGTTTTCTGACCAATTAGTGATGGAAACCAGAGGAAACTGCCTTGCTACTGTAGAATTCACCAAACCACATCTTTCTGTATTTCAAACTTGTTTCTGAGTGCTTGTGGTCAAAACTAACAGCCTAAGTGAGAAGATGCTCTCAAAATGCTTTTCGGTGCCTGAAAACACTAAAAGTGACATGATGCTGTTTTCTGACCAACTACTGATGGAAACCAGAGGAAACTGCCTTGCTACTATAGAATTCACCAAACCACATCTTTCTGTATTTCAAACTTGTTTCTGAGTGCTTCTGGTCAAAAGTAACAGCCTAAGTGAGAAGATGCTCTCAAAATGCTTTTCGGGGCCTGAAAACGCTAAAAGTGACATGATGCTGTTTTCTGACCAACTAGTGATGGAAACCAGAGGAAACTGCCTTGCTACTATAGAATTCACCAAACCACATGTTTCTGGCTTGGAAACTTGTTTCTGAGTGCTTGTGGTCAAAAGTAACAGCCTAAGTGACAACATGCTCTCAAAATGCTTTTCGGTGCCTGAAAACACTCAAAGTGACATGATGCTGTTTTCTGAGCAACTAGTTGAGGGAAACCAGAGGAAACTGCCTTGCTACTATAGAATTCACCAAACCACATGTTTCTGGCTTGGAAACTTGTTTCTGAGTGCTTGTGGTCAAAAGTAACAGCCTAAGTGAGAACATGCTCTCAAAATGCTTTTCGGGGCCTGAAAACGCTAAAAGTGACATGATGCTGTTTTCTGACCAACTAGTGATGGAAACCAGAGGAAACTGCCTTGCTACTATAGAATTCACCAAACCACATCTTTCTGTATTTCAAACTTGTTTCTGAGTGCTTCTGGTCAAAACTAACAGCCTAAGTGAGAAGATGCTCTCAAAATGCTTTTCGGGGCCTGAAAACACTAAAAATGACATGATGCTGTTTTCTGACCAACTAGTGATGGAAACCAGAGGAAACTGCCTTGCTACTATAGAATTCACCAAACCACATGTTTCTGTCTTTGAAACTTGTTTCTGAGTGCTTGTGGTCAAAAGTAACAGCCTAAGTGACAACATGCTCTCAAAATGCTTTTCAGTGCCTGTAAACACTAAAAGTTACACGATGCTGTTTTCTGACCAACTAGTGATGGAAACCAGAGGAACCTGCCTTGCTACTATAGAATTCACCAAACCACATGTTTCTGCCTTGGAAACTTGTTTCTGAGTGCTTGTGGTCAAAAGTAACAGCCTAAGTGACAACATGCTCTCAAAATGCTTTTCGGGGCCTGAAAACACTAAAAATGACATGATGCTGTTTTCTGACCAACTAGTGATGGAAACCAGAGGAAACTGCCTTGCTACTATAGAATTCACCAAACCACATGTTTCTGTCTTGGAAACTTGTTTCTGAGTGCTTGTGGTCAAAAGTAACAGCCTAAGTGAGAAGATGCTCTCAAAATGCTTTTCGGGGCCTGAAAACGCTAATAGTGACATGATGCTGTTTTCTGAGCAACTAGTGATGGAAACCACAGAAACTGCCTTGCTACTATAGAATTCACCAAACCACATCTTTCTGTATTTCAAACTTGTTTCTGAGTGCTTGTGGTCAAAAGTAACAGCCTAAGTGACAACATGCTCTCAAAATGCTTTTCGGTGCCTGAAAACACTAAAAGTGACATGATGCTGTTTTTTGACCAACTAGTGATGGAAACCACAGGAAACTGCTTTGCTACTATAGAATTCACCAAACATATGTTTCTGGCTTGGAAACTTGTTTCTGAGTGCTTGTGGCCAAAAGTAACAGCCTAAGTGACAACATGCTCTCAAAATGCTTTTTGGTGCGTGTAAACACTAAAAGTGACATGATGCTGTTTTCTGACCAACTAGTGATGGAAACCACAGGAAACTGCCTTGCTACTATAGAATTCACCAAACCACATCTTTCTGTATTTCAAACTTGTTTCTGAGTGCTTGTGGTCAAAAGTAACAGCCTAAGTGAGAAGATGCTCTCAAAATGCTTTTCGGGGCCTGAAAACACTAAAAGTGACATGATGCTGTTTTCTGACCAACTAGTGATGGAAACCAGAGGAAACTGCCTTGCTACTATAGAATTCACCAAACCACATCTTTCTGTATTTCAAACTTGTTTCTGAGTGCTTGTGGTCAAAAGTAACAGCCTAAGTGAGAAGATGCTCTCAAAATGCTTTTCGGGGCCTGAAAACGCTAAAAGTGACATGATGCTGTTTTCTGACCAACTAGTGATGGAAACCAGAGGAAACTGCCTTGCTACTATAGAATTCACCAAACCACATGTTTCTGTCTTTGAAACTTGTTTCTGAGTGCTTCTGTTCAAAAGTAACAGCCTAAGTGACAAGATGTTCTCAAAATGCTTTTCGGTGCCTGAAAACGCTAAAAGTGACAAGATGCTGTTTTCTGACCAACTAGTGATGGAAACCAGAGGAAACTGCCTTGCTACTATAGAATTCACCAAACCACATGTTTCTGGCTTGGAAACTTGTTTCTGAGTGCTTGTGGTCAAAAGTAACAGCCTAAGTGACAACATGCTCTCAAAATGCTTTTCGGTGCCTGAAAACACTCAAAGTGACATGATGCTCTTTTCTGAGCAACTAGTGATGGAAACCACAGAAACTGCCTAGTTACTATAGAATTCACCAAACCACATGTTTCTGGCTTGGAAACTTGTTTCTGAGTGCTTGTGGTCAAAAGTAACAGCCTAAGTGACAACATGCTCTCAAAATGCTTTTCGGTGCCTGAAAATACTAAAAATGACATGATGCTGTTTTCTGAGCAACTAGTGATGGAAACCACAGGAAACTGCTTTGCTACTATGGAATTCACCAAACCATATGTTTCTGGCTTGGAAACTTGTTTCTGAGTGCTTGTGGCCAAAAGTAACAGCCTAAGTGACAACATGCTCTCAAAATGCTTTTCGGTGCGTGTAAACACTAAAAGTGACATGATGCTGTTTTCTGAGCAACTAGTGATGGAAACCACAGGAAACTGCCTTGCTACTATAGAATTCACCAAACCACATCTTTCTGTATTTCAAACTTGTTTCTGAGTGCTTGTGGTCAAAAGTAACAGCCTAAGTGAGAAGATGCTCTCAAAATGCTTTTCGGGGCCTGAAAACACTAAAAGTGACATGATGCTGTTTTCTGACCAACTAGTGATGGAAACCAGAGGAAACTGCCTTGCTACTATAGAATTCACCAAACCACATGTTTCTGTCTTTGAAACTTGTTTCTGAGTGCTTCTGTTCAAAAGTAACAGCCTAAGTGACAAGATGTTCTCAAAATGCTTTTCGGTGCCTGAAAACGCTAAAAGTGACAAGATGCTGTTTTCTGACCAACTAGTGATGGAAACCAGAGGAAACTGCCTTGCTACTATAGAATTCACCAAACCACATGTTTCTGGCTTGGAAACTTGTTTCTGAGTGCTTGTGGTCAAAAGTAACAGCCTAAGTGACAACATGCTCTCAAAATGCTTTTCGGTGCCTGAAAACACTCAAAGTGACATGATGCTCTTTTCTGAGCAACTAGTGATGGAAACCACAGAAACTGCCTAGTTACTATAGAATTCACCAAACCACATGTTTCTGTCTTGGAAACTTGTTTCTGAGTGCTTGTGGTCAAAAGTAACAGCCTAAGTGACAACATGCTCTCAAAATGCTTTTCGGTGCCTGAAAATACTAAAAATGACATGATGCTGTTTTCTGAGCAACTAGTGATGGAAACCACGGGAAACTGCTTTGCTACTATGGAATTCAACAAACCATATGTTTCTGGCTTGGAAACTTGTTTCTGAGTGCTTGTGGCCAAAAGTAACAGCCTAAGTGACAACATGCTCTCAAAATGCTTTTCGGTGCCTGAAAACACTAAAAATGACATGATGCTGTTTTCTGACCAACTAGTGATGGAAACCAGAGGAAACTGCCTTGCTACTATAGAATTCACCAAACCACATGTTTCTGTCTTGGAAACTTGTTTCTGAGTGCTTGTGGTCAAAAGTAACAGCCTAAGTGACAACATGCTCTCAAAATGCTTTTCGGTGCCTGAAAACACTCAAAGTGACATGATGCTCTTTTCTGAGCAACTAGTGATGGAAACCACAGAAACTGCCTTGTTACTATAGAATTCACCAAACCACATGTTTCTGGCTTGGAAACTTGTTTCTGAGTGCTTGTGGTCAAAAGTAACAGCCTAAGTGACAACATGCTCTCAAAATGCTTTTCGGTGCCTGAAAACACTAAAAGTGACATGATGCTGTTTTCTGACCAACTACTGATGGAAACCAGAGGAAACTGCCTTGCTACTATAGAATTCACCAAACCACATCTTTCTGTATTTCAAACTTGTTTCTGAGTACTTCTGGTCAAAACTAACAGCCTAAGTGAGAAGATGCTCTCAAAATGCTTTTCGGGGCCTGAAAACACTAAAAGTGACATGATGCTGTTTTCTGACCAACTAGTGATGGAAACCAGAGGAAACTGCCTTGCTACTATAGAATTCACCAAACCACATGTTTCTGGCTTGGAAACTTGTTTCTGAGTGCTTGTGGTCAAAAGTAACAGCCTAAGTGAGAAGATGCTCTCAAAATGCTTTTCGGTGCCTGAAAACACTAAAAGTGACATGATGCTGTTTTCTGACCAACTAGTGATGGAAACCAGAGGAAACTGCCTTGCTACTATAGAATTCACCAAACCACATCTTTCTGTATTTCAAACTTGTTTCTGAGTGCTTGTGGTCAAAAGTAACAGCCTAAGTGAGAAGATGCTCTCAAAATGCTTTTCGGGGCCTGAAAACACTAAAAGTGACATGATGCTGTTTTCTGACCAACTAGTGATGGAAACCAGAGGAAACTGTCTTGCTACTATAGAATTCACCAAACCACATGTTTCTGGCTTGGAAACTTGTTTCTGAGTGCTTTTGGTCAAAAGTAACAGCCTAAGTGACAACATGCTCTCAAAATGCTTTTCGGGGCCTGAAAACACTAAAAATGACATGATGCTGTTTTCTGAGCAACTAGTGATGGAAACCACAGGAAACTGCTTTGCTACTATGGAATTCACCAAACCATATGTTTCTGGCTTGGAAACTTGTTTCTGAGTGCTTGTGGTCAAAAGTAACAGCCTAAGTGACAACATGCTCTCAAAATGCTTTTCGGTGCCTGAAAACACTAAAAGTGACATGATGCTGTTTTCTGAGCAACTAGTGATGGAAACCAGAGGAAACTGCCTTGCTACTATAGAATTCACCAAACCCCATGTTTCTGGCCTGGAAACTTGTTTCTGAGTGCTTCTGGTCAAAAGTAACAGCCTAAGTGACAACATACTCTCAAAATGCTTTTCGGGGCCTGAAAACACTAAAAATGACATGATGCTGTTTTCTGACCAATTAGTGATGGAAACCAGAGGAAACTGCCTTGCTACTGTAGAATTCACCAAACCACATCTTTCTGTATTTCAAACTTGTTTCTGAGTGCTTGTGGTCAAAACTAACAGCCTAAGTGAGAAGATGCTCTCAAAATGCTTTTCGGTGCCTGAAAACACTAAAAGTGACATGATGCTGTTTTCTGACCAACTACTGATGGAAACCAGAGGAAACTGCCTTGCTACTATAGAATTCACCAAACCACATCTTTCTGTATTTCAAACTTGTTTCTGAGTGCTTCTGGTCAAAAGTAACAGCCTAAGTGAGAAGATGCTCTCAAAATGCTTTTCGGGGCCTGAAAACGCTAAAAGTGACATGATGCTGTTTTCTGACCAACTAGTGATGGAAACCAGAGGAAACTGCCTTGCTACTATAGAATTCACCAAACCACATGTTTCTGGCTTGGAAACTTGTTTCTGAGTGCTTGTGGTCAAAAGTAACAGCCTAAGTGACAACATGCTCTCAAAATGCTTTTCGGTGCCTGAAAACACTCAAAGTGACATGATGCTGTTTTCTGAGCAACTAGTTGAGGGAAACCAGAGGAAACTGCCTTGCTACTATAGAATTCACCAAACCACATGTTTCTGGCTTGGAAACTTGTTTCTGAGTGCTTGTGGTCAAAAGTAACAGCCTAAGTGAGAACATGCTCTCAAAATGCTTTTCGGGGCCTGAAAACGCTAAAAGTGACATGATGCTGTTTTCTGACCAACTAGTGATGGAAACCAGAGGAAACTGCCTTGCTACTATAGAATTCACCAAACCACATCTTTCTGTATTTCAAACTTGTTTCTGAGTGCTTCTGGTCAAAACTAACAGCCTAAGTGAGAAGATGCTCTCAAAATGCTTTTCGGGGCCTGAAAACACTAAAAATGACATGATGCTGTTTTCTGACCAACTAGTGATGGAAACCAGAGGAAACTGCCTTGCTACTATAGAATTCACCAAACCACATGTTTCTGTCTTTGAAACTTGTTTCTGAGTGCTTGTGGTCAAAAGTAACAGCCTAAGTGACAACATGCTCTCAAAATGCTTTTCAGTGCCTGTAAACACTAAAAGTTACACGATGCTGTTTTCTGACCAACTAGTGATGGAAACCAGAGGAACCTGCCTTGCTACTATAGAATTCACCAAACCACATGTTTCTGCCTTGGAAACTTGTTTCTGAGTGCTTGTGGTCAAAAGTAACAGCCTAAGTGACAACATGCTCTCAAAATGCTTTTCGGGGCCTGAAAACACTAAAAATGACATGATGCTGTTTTCTGACCAACTAGTGATGGAAACCAGAGGAAACTGCCTTGCTACTATAGAATTCACCAAACCACATGTTTCTGTCTTGGAAACTTGTTTCTGAGTGCTTGTGGTCAAAAGTAACAGCCTAAGTGAGAAGATGCTCTCAAAATGCTTTTCGGGGCCTGAAAACGCTAATAGTGACATGATGCTGTTTTCTGAGCAACTAGTGATGGAAACCACAGAAACTGCCTTGCTACTATAGAATTCACCAAACCACATCTTTCTGTATTTCAAACTTGTTTCTGAGTGCTTGTGGTCAAAAGTAACAGCCTAAGTGACAACATGCTCTCAAAATGCTTTTCGGTGCCTGAAAACACTAAAAGTGACATGATGCTGTTTTTTGACCAACTAGTGATGGAAACCACAGGAAACTGCTTTGCTACTATAGAATTCACCAAACATATGTTTCTGGCTTGGAAACTTGTTTCTGAGTGCTTGTGGCCAAAAGTAACAGCCTAAGTGACAACATGCTCTCAAAATGCTTTTTGGTGCGTGTAAACACTAAAAGTGACATGATGCTGTTTTCTGACCAACTAGTGATGGAAACCACAGGAAACTGCCTTGCTACTATAGAATTCACCAAACCACATCCTTCTGTATTTCAAACTTGTTTCTGAGTGCTTGTGGTCAAAAGTAACAGCCTAAGTGAGAAGATGCTCTCAAAATGCTTTTCGGGGCCTGAAAACACTAAAAGTGACATGATGCTGTTTTCTGACCAACTAGTGATGGAAACCAGAGGAAACTGCCTTGCTACTATAGAATTCACCAAACCACATCTTTCTGTATTTCAAACTTGTTTCTGAGTGCTTGTGGTCAAAAGTAACAGCCTAAGTGAGAAGATGCTCTCAAAATGCTTTTCGGGGCCTGAAAACGCTAAAAGTGACATGATGCTGTTTTCTGACCAACTAGTGATGGAAACCAGAGGAAACTGCCTTGCTACTATAGAATTCACCAAACCACATGTTTCTGTCTTTGAAACTTGTTTCTGAGTGCTTCTGTTCAAAAGTAACAGCCTAAGTGACAAGATGTTCTCAAAATGCTTTTCGGTGCCTGAAAACGCTAAAAGTGACAAGATGCTGTTTTCTGACCAACTAGTGATGGAAACCAGAGGAAACTGCCTTGCTACTATAGAATTCACCAAACCACATGTTTCTGGCTTGGAAACTTGTTTCTGAGTGCTTGTGGTCAAAAGTAACAGCCTAAGTGACAACATGCTCTCAAAATGCTTTTCGGTGCCTGAAAACACTCAAAGTGACATGATGCTCTTTTCTGAGCAACTAGTGATGGAAACCACAGAAACTGCCTAGTTACTATAGAATTCACCAAACCACATGTTTCTGGCTTGGAAACTTGTTTCTGAGTGCTTGTGGTCAAAAGTAACAGCCTAAGTGACAACATGCTCTCAAAATGCTTTTCGGTGCCTGAAAATACTAAAAATGACATGATGCTGTTTTCTGAGCAACTAGTGATGGAAACCACAGGAAACTGCTTTGCTACTATGGAATTCACCAAACCATATGTTTCTGGCTTGGAAACTTGTTTCTGAGTGCTTGTGGCCAAAAGTAACAGCCTAAGTGACAACATGCTCTCAAAATGCTTTTCGGTGCCTGAAAACACTAAAAGTGACATGATGCTGTTTTCTGACCAACTAGTGATGGAAACCAGAGGAAACTGCCTTGCTACTATAGAATTCACCAAACCACATGTTTCTGGCCTGGAAACTTGTTTCTGAGTGCTTCTGGTCAAAAGTAACAGCCTAAGTGATAACATGCTCTCAAAATGCTTTTCGGGGCCTGAAAACACTAAAAATGACATGATGCTGTTTTCTGACCAACTAGTGATGGAAACCAGAGGAAACTGCCTTGCTACTATAGAATTCACCAAACCACATCTTTCTGTATTTCAAACTTGTTTCTGAGTGCTTCTGGTCAAAAGTAACAGCCTAAGTGAGAAGATGCTCTCAAAATGCTTTTCGGGGCCTGAAAACGCTAAAAGTGACATGATGCTGTTTTCTGACCAACTAGTGATGGAAACCAGAGGAAACTGCCTTGCTACTATAGAATTCACCAAACCACATGTTTCTGTCTTGGAAACTTGTTTCTGAGTGCTTGTGGTCAAAAGTAACAGCCTAAGTGACAACATGCTCTCAAAATGCTTTTCGGTGCCTGAAAACACTCAAAGTGACATGATGCTGTTATCTGAGCAACTAGTTGAGGGAAACCAGAGGAAACTGCCTTGCTACTATAGAATTCACCAAACCACATGTTTCTGGCTTGGAAACTTGTTTCTGAGTGCTTGTGGTCAAAAGTAACAGCCTAAGTGACAACATGCTCTCAAAATGCTTTTCGGTGCCTGAAAACACTCAAAGTGACATGATGCTCTTTTCTGAGCAACTAGTGATGGAAACCACAGAAACTGCCTTGTTACTATAGAATTCACCAAACCACATGTTTCTGGCTTGGAAACTTGTTTCTGAGTGCTTGTGGTCAAAAGTAACAGCCTAAGTGACAACATGCTCTCAAAATGCTTTTCGGTGCCTGAAAACACTCAAAGTGACATGATGCTCTTTTCTGAGCAACTAGTGATGGAAACCACAGAAACTGCCTAGTTACTATAGAATTCACCAAACCACATGTTTCTGGCTTGGAAACTTGTTTCTGAGTGCTTTTGGTCAAAAGTAACAGCCTAAGTGACAACATGCTCTCAAAATGCTTTTCGGGGCCTCACAAAACTAAAAGTGACATGATGCTGTTTTCTGACCAACTAGTGATGGAAACCACAGAAACTGCCTTGTTACTATAGAATTCACCAAACCACATGTTTCTGGCTTTGAAACTTGTTTCTGAGTGCTTGTGGTCAAAAGTAACAGCCTAAGTGACAACATGCTCTCAAAATGCTTTTCGGGTCCTGAAAACACCAAAAGTGACATGATGCTGTTTTCTGACCAACTACTGATGGAAACCAGAGGAAACTGCCTTGCTACTATAGAATTCACCAAACCACATCTTTCTGTATTTCAAACTTGTTTCTGAGTACTTCTGGTCAAAACTAACAGCCTAAGTGAGAAGATGCTCTCAAAATGCTTTTCGGGGCCTGAAAACACTAAAAGTGACATGATGCTGTTTTCTGACCAACTAGTGATGGAAACCAGAGGAAACTGCCTTGCTACTATAGAATTCACCAAACCACATGTTTCTGGCTTGGAAACTTGTTTCTGAGTGCTTGTGGTCAAAAGTAACAGCCTAAGTGACAACATGCTCTCAAAATGCTTTTCGGTGCCTGAAAACACTAAAAGTGACATGATGCTGTTTTCTGACCAACTAGTGATGGAAACCAGAGGAAACTGCCTTGCTACTATAGAATTCACCAAACCACATCTTTCTGTATTTCAAACTTGTTTCTGAGTGCTTGTGGTCAAAAGTAACAGCCTAAGTGAGAAGATGCTCTCAAAATGCTTTTCGGGGCCTGAAAACACTAAAAGTGACATGATGCTGTTTTCTGACCAACTAGTGATGGAAACCAGAGGAAACTGTCTTGCTACTATAGAATTCACCAAACCACATGTTTCTGGCTTGGAAACTTGTTTCTGAGTGCTTTTGGTCAAAAGTAACAGCCTAAGTGACAACATGCTCTCAAAATGCTTTTCGGGGCCTGAAAACACTAAAAATGACATGATGCTGTTTTCTGAGCAACTAGTGATGGAAACCACAGGAAACTGCTTTGCTACTATGGAATTCACCAAACCATATGTTTCTGGCTTGGAAACTTGTTTCTGAGTGCTTGTGGTCAAAAGTAACAGCCTAAGTGACAACATGCTCTCAAAATGCTTTTCGGTGCCTGAAAACACTAAAAGTGACATGATGCTGTTTTCTGAGCAACTAGTGATGGAAACCAGAGGAAACTGCCTTGCTACTATAGAATTCACCAAACCCCATGTTTCTGGCCTGGAAACTTGTTTCTGAGTGCTTCTGGTCAAAAGTAACAGCCTAAGTGATAACATACTCTCAAAATGCTTTTCGGGGCCTGAAAACACTAAAAATGACATGATGCTGTTTTCTGACCAATTAGTGATGGAAACCAGAGGAAACTGCCTTGCTACTGTAGAATTCACCAAACCACATCTTTCTGTATTTCAAACTTGTTTCTGAGTGCTTGTGGTCAAAACTAACAGCCTAAGTGAGAAGATGCTCTCAAAATGCTTTTCGGTGCCTGAAAACACTAAAAGTGACATGATGCTGTTTTCTGACCAACTACTGATGGAAACCAGAGGAAACTGCCTTGCTACTATAGAATTCACCAAACCACATGTTTCTGTCTTTGAAACTTGTTTCTGAGTGCTTCTGGTCAAAAGTAACAGCCTAAGTGAGAAGATGCTCTCAAAATGCTTTTCGGGGCCTGAAAAAGCTAAAAGTGACATGATGCTGTTTTCTGACAAACTAGTGATGGAAACCAGAGGAAACTGCCTTGCTACTATAGAATTCACCAAACCACATGTTTCTGGCTTGGAAACTTGTTTCTGAGTGCTTGTGGTCAAAAGTAACAGCCTAAGTGACAACATGCTCTCAAAATGCTTTTCGGTGCCTGAAAACACTCAAAGTGACATGATGCTGTTTTCTGAGCAACTAGTTGAGGGAAACCAGAGGAAACTGCCTTGCTACTATAGAATTCACCAAACCACATGTTTCTGGCTTGGAAACTTGTTTCTGAGTGCTTGTGGTCAAAAGTAACAGCCTAAGTGAGAACATGCTCTCAAAATGCTTTTCGGGGCCTGAAAACGCTAAAAGTGACATGATGCTGTTTTCTGACCAACTAGTGATGGAAACCAGAGGAAACTGCCTTGCTACTATAGAATTCACCAAACCACATCTTTCTGTATTTCAAACTTGTTTCTGAGTGCTTCTGGTCAAAACTAACAGCCTAAGTGAGAAGATGCTCTCAAAATGCTTTTCGGGGCCTGAAAACACTAAAAATGACATGATGCTGTTTTCTGACCAACTAGTGATGGAAACCAGAGGAAACTGCCTTGCTACTATAGAATTCACCAAACCACATGTTTCTGTCTTTGAAACTTGTTTCTGAGTGCTTGTGGTCAAAAGTAACAGCCTAAGTGACAACATGCTCTCAAAATGCTTTTCGGTGCGTGTAAACACTAAAAGTGACATGATGCTGTTTTCTGACCAACTAGTGATGGAAACCACAGGAAACTGCCTTGCTACTATAGAATTCACCAAACCACATCTTTCTGTATTTCAAACTTGTTTCTGAGTGCTTGTGGTCAAAAGTAACAGCCTAAGTGAGAAGATGCTCTCAAAATGCTTTTCGGGGCCTGAAAACACTAAAAGTGACATGATGCTGTTTTCTGACCAACTAGTGATGGAAACCAGAGGAAACTGCCTTGCTACTATAGAATTCACCAAACCACATGTTTCTGGCTTGGAAACTTGTTTCTGAGTGCTTGTGGTCAAAAGTAACAGCCTAAGTGACAACATGCTCTCAAAATGCTTTTCGGTGCCTGAAAACACTCAAAGTGACATGATGCTCTTTTCTGAGCAACTAGTGATGGAAACCACAGAAACTGCCTAGTTACTATAGAATTCACCAAACCACATGTTTCTGGCTTGGAAACTTGTTTCTGAGTGCTTGTGGTCAAAAGTAACAGCCTAAGTGACAACATGCTCTCAAAATGCTTTTCGGTGCCTGAAAATACTAAAAATGACATGATGCTGTTTTCTGAGCAACTAGTGATGGAAACCACAGGAAACTGCTTTGCTACTATGGAATTCACCAAACCATATGTTTCTGGCTTGGAAACTTGTTTCTGAGTGCTTGTGGCCAAAAGTAACAGCCTAAGTGACAACATGCTCTCAAAATGCTTTTCGGTGCCTGAAAACACTCAAAGTGACATGATGCTCTTTTCTGAGCAACTAGTGATGGAAACCACAGAAACTGCCTTGTTACTATAGAATTCACCAAACCACATGTTTCTGGCTTGGAAACTTGTTTCTGAGTGCTTGTGGTCAAAAGTAACAGCCTAAGTGACAACATGCTCTCAAAATGCTTTTCGGTGCCTGAAAACACTAAAAGTGACATGATGCTGTTTTCTGACCAACTAGTGATGGAAACCAGAGGAAACTGCCTTGCTACTATAGAATTCACCAAACCACATCTTTCTGTATTTCAAACTTGTTTCTGAGTGCTTGTGGTCAAAAGTAACAGCCTAAGTGACAACATGCTCTCAAAATGCTTTTCGGTGCCTGAAAACACTAAAAGTGACATGATGCTGTTTTCTGACCAACTAGTGATGGAAACCAGAGGAAACTGCCTTGCTACTATAGAATTCACCAAACCACATCTTTCTGTCTTTGAAACTTGTTTCTGAGTGCTTGTGGTCAAAAGTAACAGCCTAAGTGACAACATGCTCTCAAAATGCTTTTCAGTGCCTGTAAACACTAAAAGTTACACGATGCTGTTTTCTGACCAACTAGTGATGGAAACCAGAGGAACCTGCCTTGCTACTATAGAATTCACCAAACCACATGTTTCTGGCTTGGAAACTTGTTTCTGAGTGCTTGTGGTCAAAAGTAACAGCCTAAGTGACAACATGCTCTCAAAAAGCTTTTCGGGGCCTGAAAACACTAAAAATGACATGATGCTGTTTTTTGACCAACTAGTGATGGAAACCAGAGGAAACTGCCTTGCTACTATAGAATTCACCAAACCACATGTTTCTGTCTTGGAAACTTGTTTCTGAGTGCTTGTGGTCAAAAGTAACAGCCTAAGTGAGAAGATGCTCTCAAAATGCTTTTCGGGGCCTGAAAACGCTAATAGTGACATGATGCTGTTTTCTGAGCAACTAGTGATGGAAACCACAGAAACTGCCTTGCTACTATAGAATTCACCAAACCACATCTTTCTGTATTTCAAACTTGTTTCTGAGTGCTTGTGGTCAAAAGTAACAGCCTAAGTGACAACATGCTCTCAAAATGCTTTTCGGTGCCTGAAAACACTAAAAGTGACATGATGCTGTTTTCTGACCAACTAGTGATGGAAACCACAGGAAACTGCCTTGCTACTATAGAATTCACCAAACCACATGTTTCTGTCTTTGAAACTTGTTTCTGAGTGCTTCTGTTCAAAAGTAACAGCCTAAGTGACAAGATGTTCTCAAAATGCTTTTCGGTGCCTGAAAACGCTAAAAGTGACAAGATGCTGTTTTCTGACCAACTAGTGATGGAAACCAGAGGAAACTGCCTTGCTACTATAGAATTCACCAAACCACATGTTTCTGGCTTGGAAACTTGTTTCTGAGTGCTTGTGGTCAAAAGTAACAGCCTAAGTGACAACATGCTCTCAAAATGCTTTTCGGTGCCTGAAAACACTCAAAGTGACATGATGCTCTTTTCTGAGCAACTAGTGATGGAAACCACAGAAACTGCCTAGTTACTATAGAATTCACCAAACCACATGTTTCTGGCTTGGAAACTTGTTTCTGAGTGCTTGTGGTCAAAAGTAACAGCCTAAGTGACAACATGCTCTCAAAATGCTTTTCGGTGCCTGAAAACACTCAAAGTGACATGATGCTCTTTTCTGAGCAACTAGTGATGGAAACCACAGAAACTGCCTAGTTACTATAGAATTCACCAAACCACATGTTTCTGGCTTGGAAACTTGTTTCTGAGTGCTTGTGGTCAAAAGTAACAGCCTAAGTGACAACATGCTCTCAAAATGCTTTTCGGTGCCTGAAAACACTAAAAGTGACATGATGCTGTTTTCTGACCAACTACTGATGGAAACCAGAGGAAACTGCCTTGCTACTATAGAATTCACCAAACCACATCTTTCTGTATTTCAAACTTGTTTCTGAGTGCTTCTGGTCAAAAGTAACAGCCTAAGTGAGAAGATGCTCTCAAAATGCTTTTCGGGGCCTGAAAACGCTAAAAGTGACATGATGCTGTTTTCTGACCAACTAGTGATGGAAACCAGAGGAAACTGCCTTGCTACTATAGAATTCACCAAACCACATCTTTCTGGCTTGGAAACTTGTTTCTGAGTGCTTGTGGTCAAAAGTAACAGCCTAAGTGACAACATGCTCTCAAAATGCTTTTCGGTGCCTGAAAACACTCAAAGTGACATGATGCTGTTTTCTGAGCAACTAGTTGAGGGAAACCAGAGGAAACTGCCTTGCTACTATAGAATTCACCAAACCACATGTTTCTGGCTTGGAAACTTGTTTCTGAGTGCTTGTGGTCAAAAGTAACAGCCTAAGTGAGAACATGCTCTCAAAATGCTTTTCGGGGCCTGAAAACGCTAAAAGTGACATGATGCTGTTTTCTGACCAACTAGTGATGGAAACCAGAGGAAACTGCCTTGCTACTATAGAATTCACCAAACCACATCTTTCTGTATTTCAAACTTGTTTCTGAGTGCTTTTGGTCAAAACTAACAGCCTAAGTGAGAAGATGCTCTCAAAATGCTTTTCGGGGCCTGAAAACACTAAAAATGACATGATGCTGTTTTCTGACCAACTAGTGATGGAAACCAGAGGAAACTGCCTTGCTACTATAGAATTCACCAAACCACATGTTTCTGTCTTTGAAACTTGTTTCTGAGTGCTTGTGGTCAAAAGTAACAGCCTAAGTGACAACATGCTCTCAAAATGCTTTTCAGTGCCTGTAAACACTAAAAGTTACATGATGCTGTTTTCTGACCAACTAGTGATGGAAACCAGAGGAAACTGCCTTGCTACTATAGAATTCACCAAACC
The DNA here is from genome assembly GCF_041903045.1 of Epinephelus lanceolatus. Classification (NCBI taxonomy): domain Eukaryota; kingdom Metazoa; phylum Chordata; class Actinopteri; order Perciformes; family Serranidae; genus Epinephelus; species Epinephelus lanceolatus. The sequence goes on from NC_135741.1 coordinate 44,211,722, forward strand.
ACATGTTTCTGTCTTTGAAACTTGTTTCTGAGTGCTTGTGGTCAAAAGTAACAGCCTAAGTGACAACATGCTCTCAAAATGCTTTTCAGTGCCTGTAAACACTAAAAGTTACACGATGCTGTTTTCTGACCAACTAGTGATGGAAACCAGAGGAACCTGCCTTGCTACTATAGAATTCACCAAACCACATGTTTCTGGCTTGGAAACTTGTTTCTGAGTGCTTGTGGCCAAAAGTAACAGCCTAAGTGACAACATGCTCTCAAAATGCTTTTCGGTGCCTGAAAACACTCAAAGTGACATGATGCTGTTTTCTGACCAACTAGTGATGGAAACCAGAGGAAACTGCCTTGCTACTATAGAATTCACCAAACCACATCTTTCTGTATTTCAAACTTGTTTCTGAGTGCTTGTGGTCAAAACTAACAGCCTAAGTGAGAAGATGCTCTCAAAATGCTTTTCGGGGCCTGAAAACACTAAAAGTGACATGATGCTGTTTTCTGACCAACTAGTGATGGAAACCAGAGGAAACTGCCTTGCTACTATAGAATTCACCAAACCACATCTTTCTGTATTTCAAACTTGTTTCTGAGTGCTTCTGGTCAAAAGTAACAGCCTAAGTGAGAAGATGCTCTCAAAATGCTTTTCGGTGCCTGAAAACGCTAAAAGTGACATGATGCTGTTTTCTGACCAACTAGTGATGGAAACCAGAGGAAACTGCCTTGCTACTATAGAATTCACGAAACCACATGTTTCTGGCGTGGAAACTTGTTTCTGAGTGCTTGTGGTCAAAAGTAACAGCCTAAGTGACAACATGCTCTCAAAATGCTTTTCGGGGCCTGACAAAACTAAAAGTGACATGATGCTGTTTTCTGAGCAACTAGTGATGGACACCAGAGGAAACTGCCTTGCTACTATAGAATTCACCAAACCACATGTTTCTGGCTTGGAAACTTGTTTCTGAGTGCTTGTGGTCAAAAGTAACAGCCTAAGTGACAACATGCTCTCAAAATGCTTTTCGGTGCCTGAAAACACTCAAAGTGACATGATGCTCTTTTCTGAGCAACTAGTGATGGAAACCACAGAAACTGCCTAGTTACTATAGAATTCACCAAACCACATGTTTCTGGCTTGGAAACTTGTTTCTGAGTGCTTGTGGTCAAAAGTAACAGCCTAAGTGACAACATGCTCTCAAAATGCTTTTCGGGTCCTGACAAAACTAAAAGTGACATGATGCTGTTTTCTGACCAACTAGTGATGGAAACCACAGAAACTGCCTTGTTACTATAGAATTCACCAAACCACATGTTTCTGGCTTGGAAACTTGTTTCTGAGTGCTTGTGGTCAAAAGTAACAGCCTAAGTGACAACATGCTCTCAAAATGCTTTTCGGTGCCTGAAAACACTAAAAGTGACATGATGCTGTTTTCTGAGCAACTAGTGATGGAAACCAGAGGAAACTGCCTTGCTACTATAGAATTCACCAAACCACATCTTTCTGTATTTCAAACTTGTTTCTGAGTGCTTCTGGTCAAAACTAACAGCCTAAGTGAGAAGATGCTCTCAAAATGCTTTTCGGGGCCTGAAAACACTAAAAATGACATGATGCTGTTTTCTGACCAACTAGTGATGGAAACCAGAGGAAACTGCCTTGCTACTATAGAATTCACCAAACCACATGTTTCTGTCTTTGAAACTTGTTTCTGAGTGCTTGTGGTCAAAAGTAACAGCCTAAGTGACAACATGCTCTCAAAATGCTTTTCAGTGCCTGTAAACACTAAAAGTTACACGATGCTGTTTTCTGACCAACTAGTGATGGAAACCAGAGGAACCTGCCTTGCTACTATAGAATTCACCAAACCACATGTTTCTGCCTTGGAAACTTGTTTCTGAGTGCTTGTGGTCAAAAGTAACAGCCTAAGTGACAACATGCTCTCAAAATGCTTTTCGGGGCCTGAAAACACTAAAAATGACATGATGCTGTTTTCTGACCAACTAGTGATGGAAACCAGAGGAAACTGCCTTGCTACTATAGAATTCACCAAACCACATGTTTCTGTCTTGGAAACTTGTTTCTGAGTGCTTGTGGTCAAAAGTAACAGCCTAAGTGAGAAGATGCTCTCAAAATGCTTTTCGGGGCCTGAAAACGCTAATAGTGACATGATGCTGTTTTCTGAGCAACTAGTGATGGAAACCACAGAAACTGCCTTGCTACTATAGAATTCACCAAACCACATGTTTCTGTCTTGGAAACTTGTTTCTGAGTGCTTGTGGTCAAAAGTAACAGCCTAAGTGAGAAGATGCTCTCAAAATGCTTTTCGGGGCCTGAAAACGCTAATAGTGACATGATGCTGTTTTCTGAGCAACTAGTGATGGAAACCACAGAAACTGCCTTGCTACTATAGAATTCACCAAACCACATCTTTCTGTATTTCAAACTTGTTTCTGAGTGCTTGTGGTCAAAAGTAACAGCCTAAGTGACAACATGCTCTCAAAATGCTTTTCGGTGCCTGAAAACACTAAAAGTGACATGATGCTGTTTTCTGACCAACTAGTGATGGAAACCACAGGAAACTGCCTTGCTACTATAGAATTCACCAAACCACATGTTTCTGTCTTTGAAACTTGTTTCTGAGTGCTTCTGTTCAAAAGTAACAGCCTAAGTGACAAGATGTTCTCAAAATGCTTTTCGGTGCCTGAAAACGCTAAAAGTGACAAGATGCTGTTTTCTGACCAACTAGTGATGGAAACCAGAGGAAACTGCCTTGCTACTATAGAATTCACCAAACCACATGTTTCTGGCTTGGAAACTTGTTTCTGAGTGCTTGTGGTCAAAAGTAACAGCCTAAGTGACAACATGCTCTCAAAATGCTTTTCGGTGCCTGAAAACACTCAAAGTGACATGATGCTCTTTTCTGAGCAACTAGTGATGGAAACCACAGAAACTGCCTAGTTACTATAGAATTCACCAAACCACATGTTTCTGGCTTGGAAACTTGTTTCTGAGTGCTTGTGGTCAAAAGTAACAGCCTAAGTGACAACATGCTCTCAAAATGCTTTTCGGTGCCTGAAAACACTCAAAGTGACATGATGCTCTTTTCTGAGCAACTAGTGATGGAAACCACAGAAACTGCCTAGTTACTATAGAATTCACCAAACCACATGTTTCTGGCTTGGAAACTTGTTTCTGAGTGCTTGTGGTCAAAAGTAACAGCCTAAGTGACAACATGCTCTCAAAATGCTTTTCGGTGCCTGAAAACACTAAAAGTGACATGATGCTGTTTTCTGACCAACTACTGATGGAAACCAGAGGAAACTGCCTTGCTACTATAGAATTCACCAAACCACATCTTTCTGTATTTCAAACTTGTTTCTGAGTGCTTCTGGTCAAAAGTAACAGCCTAAGTGAGAAGATGCTCTCAAAATGCTTTTCGGGGCCTGAAAACGCTAAAAGTGACATGATGCTGTTTTCTGACCAACTAGTGATGGAAACCAGAGGAAACTGCCTTGCTACTATAGAATTCACCAAACCACATGTTTCTGGCTTGGAAACTTGTTTCTGAGTGCTTGTGGTCAAAAGTAACAGCCTAAGTGACAACATGCTCTCAAAATGCTTTTCGGTGCCTGAAAACACTCAAAGTGACATGATGCTGTTTTCTGAGCAACTAGTTGAGGGAAACCAGAGGAAACTGCCTTGCTACTATAGAATTCACCAAACCACATGTTTCTGGCTTGGAAACTTGTTTCTGAGTGCTTGTGGTCAAAAGTAACAGCCTAAGTGATAACATGCTCTCAAAATGCTTTTCGGGGCCTGAAAACACTAAAAATGAGATGATGCTGTTTTCTGACCAACTAGTGATGGAAACCAGAGGAAACTGCCTTGCTACTATAGAATTCACCAAACCACATCTTTCTGTATTTCAAACTTGTTTCTGAGTGCTTGTGGTCAAAACTAACAGCCTAAGTGAGAAGATGCTCTCAAAATGCTTTTCGGGGCCTGAAAACACTAAAAGTGACATGATGCTGTTTTCTGACCAACTAGTGATGGAAACCAGAGGAAACTGCCTTGCTACTATAGAATTCACCAAACCACATCTTTCTGTATTTCAAACTTGTTTCTGAGTGCTTCTGGTCAAAAGTAACAGCCTAAGTGAGAAGATGCTCTCAAAATGCTTTTCGGGGCCTGAAAACGCTAAAAGTGACATGATGCTGTTTTCTGACCAACTAGTGATGGAAACCAGAGGAAACTGCCTTGCTACTATAGAATTCACCAAACCACATGTTTCTGGCGTGGAAACTTGTTTCTGAGTGCTTGTGGTCAAAAGTAACAGCCTAAGTGACAACATGCTCTCAAAATGCTTTTCGGGGCCTGACAAAACTAAAAGTGACATGATGCTGTTTTCTGAGCAACTAGTGATGGACACCAGAGGAAACTGCCTTGCTACTATAGAATTCACCAAACCACATGTTTCTGGCTTGGAAACTTGTTTCTGAGTGCTTGTGGTCAAAAGTAACAGCCTAAGTGACAACATGCTCTCAAAATGCTTTTCGGTGCCTGAAAACACTCAAAGTGACATGATGCTCTTTTCTGAGCAACTAGTGATGGAAACCACAGAAACTGCCTAGTTACTATAGAATTCACCAAACCACATGTTTCTGGCTTGGAAACTTGTTTCTGAGTGCTTGTGGTCAAAAGTAACAGCCTAAGTGACAACATGCTCTCAAAATGCTTTTCGGGTCCTGACAAAACTAAAAGTGACATGATGCTGTTTTCTGACCAACTAGTGATGGAAACCACAGAAACTGCCTTGTTACTATAGAATTCACCAAACCACATGTTTCTGGCTTGGAAACTTGTTTCTGAGTGCTTGTGGTCAAAAGTAACAGCCTAAGTGACAACATGCTCTCAAAATGCTTTTCGGGGCCTGAAAACACTAAAAATGACATGATGCTGTTTTCTGACCAACTAGTGATGGAAACCAGAGGAAACTGCCTTGCTACTATAGAATTCACCAAACCACATGTTTCTGTCTTTGAAACTTGTTTCTGAGTGCTTGTGGTCAAAAGTAACAGCCTAAGTGACAACATGCTCTAAAAATGCTTTTCAGTGCCTGTAAACACTAAAAGTTACACGATGCTGTTTTCTGACCAACTAGTGATGGAAACCAGAGGAACCTGCCTTGCTACTATAGAATTCACCAAACCACATGTTTCTGGCTTGGAAACTTGTTTCTGAGTGCTTGTGGTCAAAAGTAACAGCCTAAGTGACAACATGCTCTCAAAATGCTTTTCGGTGCCTGAAAACACTCAAAGTGACATGATGCTGTTTTCTGAGCAACTAGTTGAGGGAAACCAGAGGAAACTGCCTTGCTACTATAGAATTCACCAAACCACATGTTTCTGGCTTGGAAACTTGTTTCTGAGTGCTTGTGGTCAAAAGTAACAGCCTAAGTGAGAACATGCTCTCAAAATGCTTTTCGGGGCCTGAAAACGCTAAAAGTGACATGATGCTGTTTTCTGACCAACTAGTGATGGAAACCAGAGGAAACTGCCTTGCTACTATAGAATTCACCAAACCACATCTTTCTGTATTTCAAACTTGTTTCTGAGTGCTTCTGGTCAAAACTAACAGCCTAAGTGAGAAGATGCTCTCAAAATGCTTTTCGGGGCCTGAAAACACTAAAAATGACATGATGCTGTTTTCTGACCAACTAGTGATGGAAACCAGAGGAAACTGCCTTGCTACTATAGAATTCACCAAACCACATGTTTCTGTCTTTGAAACTTGTTTCTGAGTGCTTGTGGTCAAAAGTAACAGCCTAAGTGACAACATGCTCTCAAAATGCTTTTCAGTGCCTGTAAACACTAAAAGTTACATGATGCTGTTTTCTGACCAACTAGTGATGGAAACCAGAGGAAACTGCCTTGCTACTATAGAATTCACCAAACCACATGTTTCTGTCTTTGAAACTTGTTTCTGAGTGCTTGTGGTCAAAAGTAACAGCCTAAGTGACAACATGCTCTCAAAATGCTTTTCAGTGCCTGTAAACACTAAAAGTTACACGATGCTGTTTTCTGACCAACTAGTGATGGAAACCAGAGGAACCTGCCTTGCTACTATAGAATTCACCAAACCACATGTTTCTGGCTTGGAAACTTGTTTCTGAGTGCTTGTGGCCAAAAGTAACAGCCTAAGTGACAACATGCTCTCAAAATGCTTTTCGGTGCCTGAAAACACTAAAAGTGACATGATGCTGTTTTCTGACCAACTAGTGATGGAAACCAGAGGAAACTGCCTTGCTACTATAGAATTCACCAAACCACATGTTTCTGGCTTGGAAACTTGTTTCTGAGTGCTTGTGGTCAAAAGTAACAGCCTAAGTGATAACATGCTCTCAAATGCTTTTCGGGGCCTGAAAACACTAAAAATGAGATGATGCTGTTTTCTGACCAACTAGTGATGGAAACCAGAGGAAACTGCCTTGCTACTATAGAATTCACCAAACCACATCTTTCTGTATTTCAAACTTGTTTCTGAGTGCTTGTGGTCAAAACTAACAGCCTAAGTGAGAAGATGCTCTCAAAATGCTTTTCGGGGCCTGAAAACACTAAAAGTGACATGATGCTGTTTTCTGACCAACTAGTGATGGAAACCAGAGGAAACTGCCTTGCTACTATAGAATTCACCAAACCACATCTTTCTGTATTTCAAACTTGTTTCTGAGTGCTTCTGGTCAAAAGTAACAGCCTAAGTGAGAAGATGCTCTCAAAATGCTTTTCGGGGCCTGAAAACGCTAATAGTGACATGATGCTGTTTTCTGAGCAACTAGTGATGGAAACCACAGAAACTGCCTTGCTACTATAGAATTCACCAAACCACATGTTTCTGTCTTGGAAACTTGTTTCTGAGTGCTTGTGGTCAAAAGTAACAGCCTAAGTGAGAAGATGCTCTCAAAATGCTTTTCGGGGCCTGAAAACGCTAATAGTGACATGATGCTGTTTTCTGAGCAACTAGTGATGGAAACCACAGAAACTGCCTTGCTACTATAGAATTCACCAAACCACATCTTTCTGTATTTCAAACTTGTTTCTGAGTGCTTGTGGTCAAAAGTAACAGCCTAAGTGACAACATGCTCTCAAAATGCTTTTCGGTGCCTGAAAACACTAAAAGTGACATGATGCTGTTTTCTGACCAACTAGTGATGGAAACCACAGGAAACTGCCTTGCTACTATAGAATTCACCAAACCACATGTTTCTGTCTTTGAAACTTGTTTCTGAGTGCTTCTGTTCAAAAGTAACAGCCTAAGTGACAAGATGTTCTCAAAATGCTTTTCGGTGCCTGAAAACGCTAAAAGTGACAAGATGCTGTTTTCTGACCAACTAGTGATGGAAACCAGAGGAAACTGCCTTGCTACTATAGAATTCACCAAACCACATGTTTCTGGCTTGGAAACTTGTTTCTGAGTGCTTGTGGTCAAAAGTAACAGCCTAAGTGACAACATGCTCTCAAAATGCTTTTCGGTGCCTGAAAACACTCAAAGTGACATGATGCTCTTTTCTGAGCAACTAGTGATGGAAACCACAGAAACTGCCTAGTTACTATAGAATTCACCAAACCACATGTTTCTGGCTTGGAAACTTGTTTCTGAGTGCTTGTGGTCAAAAGTAACAGCCTAAGTGACAACATGCTCTCAAAATGCTTTTCGGTGCCTGAAAACACTCAAAGTGACATGATGCTCTTTTCTGAGCAACTAGTGATGGAAACCACAGAAACTGCCTAGTTACAATAGAATTCACCAAACCACATGTTTCTGGCTTGGAAACTTGTTTCTGAGTGCTTGTGGTCAAAAGTAACAGCCTAAGTGACAACATGCTCTCAAAATGCTTTTCGGTGCCTGAAAACACTAAAAGTGACATGATGCTGTTTTCTGACCAACTACTGATGGAAACCAGAGGAAACTGCCTTGCTACTATAGAATTCACCAAACCACATCTTTCTGTATTTCAAACTTGTTTCTGAGTGCTTCTGGTCAAAAGTAACAGCCTAAGTGAGAAGATGCTCTCAAAATGCTTTTCGGGGCCTGAAAACGCTAAAAGTGACATGATGCTGTTTTCTGACCAACTAGTGATGGAAACCAGAGGAAACTGCCTTGCTACTATAGAATTCACCAAACCACATGTTTCTGGCTTGGAAACTTGTTTCTGAGTGCTTGTGGTCAAAAGTAACAGCCTAAGTGACAACATGCTCTCAAAATGCTTTTCGGTGCCTGAAAACACTCAAAGTGACATGATGCTGTTTTCTGAGCAACTAGTTGAGGGAAACCAGAGGAAACTGCCTTGCTACTATAGAATTCACCAAACCACATGTTTCTGGCTTGGAAACTTGTTTCTGAGTGCTTGTGGTCAAAAGTAACAGCCTAAGTGAGAACATGCTCTCAAAATGCTTTTCGGGGCCTGAAAACGCTAAAAGTGACATGATGCTGTTTTCTGACCAACTAGTGATGGAAACCAGAGGAAACTGCCTTGCTACTATAGAATTCACCAAACCACATCTTTCTGTATTTCAAACTTGTTTCTGAGTGCTTCTGGTCAAAACTAACAGCCTAAGTGAGAAGATGCTCTCAAAATGCTTTTCGGGGCCTGAAAACACTAAAAATGACATGATGCTGTTTTCTGACCAACTAGTGATGGAAACCAGAGGAAACTGCCTTGCTACTATAGAATTCACCAAACCACATGTTTCTGTCTTTGAAACTTGTTTCTGAGTGCTTGTGGTCAAAAGTAACAGCCTAAGTGACAACATGCTCTCAAAATGCTTTTCAGTGCCTGTAAACACTAAAAGTTACATGATGCTGTTTTCTGACCAACTAGTGATGGAAACCAGAGGAAACTGCCTTGCTACTATAGAATTCACCAAACCACATGTTTCTGTCTTTGAAACTTGTTTCTGAGTGCTTGTGGTCAAAAGTAACAGCCTAAGTGACAACATGCTCTCAAAATGCTTTTCAGTGCCTGTAAACACTAAAAGTTACACGATGCTGTTTTCTGACCAACTAGTGATGGAAACCAGAGGAACCTGCCTTGCTACTATAGAATTCACCAAACCACATGTTTCTGGCTTGGAAACTTGTTTCTGAGTGCTTGTGGCCAAAAGTAACAGCCTAAGTGACAACATGCTCTCAAAATGCTTTTCGGTGCCTGAAAACACTAAAAGTGACATGATGCTGTTTTCTGACCAACTAGTGATGGAAACCAGAGGAAACTGCCTTGCTACTATAGAATTCACCAAACCACATGTTTCTGGCTTGGAAACTTGTTTCTGAGTGCTTGTGGTCAAAAGTAACAGCCTAAGTGATAACATGCTCTCAAAATGCTTTTCGGGGCCTGAAAACACTAAAAATGAGATGATGCTGTTTTCTGACCAACTAGTGATGGAAACCAGAGGAAACTGCCTTGCTACTATAGAATTCACCAAACCACATCTTTCTGTATTTCAAACTTGTTTCTGAGTGCTTGTGGTCAAAACTAACAGCCTAAGTGAGAAGATGCTCTCAAAATGCTTTTCGGGGCCTGAAAACACTAAAAGTGACATGATGCTGTTTTCTGACCAACTAGTGATGGAAACCAGAGGAAACTGCCTTGCTACTATAGAATTCACCAAACCACATCTTTCTGTATTTCAAACTTGTTTCTGAGTGCTTCTGGTCAAAAGTAACAGCCTAAGTGAGAAGATGCTCTCAAAATGCTTTTCGGGGCCTGAAAACGCTAAAAGTGACATGATGCTGTTTTCTGACCAACTAGTGATGGAAACCAGAGGAAACTGCCTTGCTACTATAGAATTCACCAAACCACATGTTTCTGGCGTGGAAACTTGTTTCTGAGTGCTTGTGGTCAAAAGTAACAGCCTAAGTGACAACATGCTCTCAAAATGCTTTTCGGGGCCTGACAAAACTAAAAGTGACATGATGCTGTTTTCTGAGCAACTAGTGATGGACACCACAGAAACTGCCTAGTTACTATAGAATTCACCAAACCACATGTTTCTGGCTTGGAAACTTGTTTCTGAGTGCTTGTGGTCAAAAGTAACAGCCTAAGTGAGAAGATGCTCTCAAAATGCTTTTCGGGGCCTGAAAACGCTAAAAGTGACATGATGCTGTTTTCTGACCAACTAGTGATGGAAACCAGAGGAAACTGCCTTGCTACTATAGAATTCACCAAACCACATGTTTCTGGCTTGGAAACTTGTTTCTGAGTGCTTGTGGTCAAAAGTAACAGCCTAAGTGACAACATGCTCTCAAAATGCTTTTCGGTGCCTGAAAACACTCAAAGTGACATGATGCTGTTTTCTGAGCAACTAGTTGAGGGAAACCAGAGGAAACTGCCTTGCTACTATAGAATTCACCAAACCACATGTTTCTGGCTTGGAAACTTGTTTCTGAGTGCTTGTGGTCAAAAGTAACAGCCTAAGTGAGAACATGCTCTCAAAATGCTTTTCGGGGCCTGAAAACGCTAAAAGTGACATGATGCTGTTTTCTGACCAACTAGTGATGGAAACCAGAGGAAACTGCCTTGCTACTATAGAATTCACCAAACCACATCTTTCTGTATTTCAAACTTGTTTCTGAGTGCTTCTGGTCAAAACTAACAGCCTAAGTGAGAAGATGCTCTCAAAATGCTTTTCGGGGCCTGAAAACGCTAAAAGTGACATGATGCTGTTTTCTGACCAACTAGTGATGGAAACCAGAGGAAACTGCCTTGCTACTATAGAATTCACCAAACCACATGTTTCTGTCTTGGAAACTTGTTTCTGAGTGCTTGTGGTCAAAAGTAACAGCCTAAGTGACAACATGCTCTCAAAATGCTTTTCGGGGCCTGACAAAACTAAAAGTGACATGATGCTGTTTTCTGAGCAACTAGTGATGGACACCAGAGGAAACTGCCTTGCTACTATAGAATTCACCAAACCACATGTTTCTGGCTTGGAAACTTGTTTCTGAGTGCTTGTGGTCAAAAGTAACAGCCTAATTGACAACATGCTCTCAAAATGCTTTTCGGTGCCTGAAAACACTCAAAGTGACATGATGCTCTTTTCTGAGCAACTAGTGATGGAAACCACAGAAACTGCCTAGTTACTATAGAATTCACCAAACCACATGTTTCTGGCTTGGAAACTTGTTTCTGAGTGCTTGTGGTCAAAAGTAACAGCCTAAGTGACAACATGCTCTCAAAATGCTTTTCGGGTCCTGACAAAACTAAAAGTGACATGATGCTGTTTTCTGACCAACTACTGATGGAAACCAGAGGAAACTGCCTTGCTACTATAGAATTCACCAAACCACATCTTTCTGTATTTCAAACTTGTTTCTGAGTACTTCTGGTCAAAACTAACAGCCTAAGTGAGAACATGCTCTCAAAATGCTTTTCGGGGCCTGAAAACACTAAAAGTGACATGATGCTGTTTTCTGACCAACTACTGATGGAAACCAGAGGAAACTGCCTTGCTACTATAGAATTCACCAAACCACATCTTTCTGTATTTCAAACTTGTTTCTGAGTGCTTCTGGTCAAAACTAACAGCCTAAGTGAGAAGATGCTCTCAAAATGCTTTTCGGGGCCTGAAAACACTAAAAATGACATGATGCTGTTTTCTGACCAACTAGTGATGGAAACCAGAGGAAACTGCCTTGCTACTATAGAATTCACCAAACCACATGTTTCTGTCTTTGAAACTTGTTTCTGAGTGCTTGTGGTCAAAAGTAACAGCCTAAGTGACAACATGCTCTCAAAATGCTTTTCGGGCCCTGAAAACACTAAAAGTGACATGTTGCTGTTTTCTGACCAACTAGTGATGAAAACCAGAAGAAACTGCCTTGCTACTATAGACTTCACCAAAGTACATGTTTCTGGCTTGGAAACTTGTTTCTGAGTGCTTCTGGACAAAAGTAACAGCCTAAGTGACAACATGCTGTCAAAATGCTTTTCGGGCCCTGAAAACACTAAAAGTGACATGTTGCTGTTTTCTGACCAACTAGTGATGAAAACCAGAAGAAACTGCCTTGCTACTATAGACTTCACCAAAGTACATGTTTCTGGCTTGGAAACTTGTTTCTGAGTGCTTCTGGACAAAAGTAACAGCCTAAGTGACAACATGCTGTCAAAATGCTTTTCGGGCCCTGAAAACACTAAAAGTGACATGTTGCTGTTTTCTGACCAACTAGTGATGAAAACCAGAAGAAACTGCCTTGCTACTATAGACTTCACCAAAGTACATGTTTCTGGCTTGGAAACTTGTTTCTGAGTGCTTCTGGACAAAAGTAACAGCCCAAGTGACAACATGCTGTCAAAATGCTTTTCGGGCCCTGAAAACACTAAAAGTGACATGTTGCTGTTTTCTGACCAACTAGTGATGAAAACCAGAAGAAACTGCCTTGCTACTATAGACTTCACCAAAGTACATGTTTCTGGCTTGGAAACTTGTTTCTGAGTGCTTCTGGACAAAAGTAACAGCCTAAGTGACAACATGCTGTCAAAATGCTTTTCGGGCCCTGAAAACACTAAAAGTGACATGTTGCTGTTTTCTGACCAACTAGTGATGAAAACCAGAGGAAACTGCCTTGCTACTATAGACTTCACCAAAGTACATGTTTCTGGGTTGGAAACTTGTTTCTGAGTGCTTCTGGACAAAAGTAACAGCCTAAGTGACAACATGCTGTCAAAATGCTTTTCGGGCCCTGAAAACACTAAAAGTGACATGTTGCTGTTTTCTGACCAACTAGTGATGAAAACCAGAAGAAACTGCCTTGCTACTATAGACTTCACCAAAGTACATGTTTCTGGCTTGGAAACTTGTTTCTGAGTGCTTCTGGACAAAAGTAACAGCCTAAGTGACAACATGCTGTCAAAATGCTTTTCGGGCCCTGAAAACACTAAAAGTGACATGTTGCTGTTTTCTGACCAACTAGTGATGAAAACCACAAGAAACTGCCTTGCTACTATAGACTTTACCAAAGTACATGTTTCTGGCTTGGAAACTTGTTTCTGAGTGCTTCTGGTGAAAAGTAACAGCCTAAGTGACAACATGCTGTCAAAAAGCTTTTCGGGCCCTGAAAACACTAAAAGTGACATGTTGCTGTTTTCTGACCAACTAGTGATGAAAACCAGAAGAAACTGCCTTGCTACTATAGACTTCACCAAAGTACATGTTTCTGGCTTGGAAACTTGTTTCTGAGTGCTTCTGGTGAAAAGTAACAGCCTAAGTGACAACATGCTGTCAAAATGCTTTTCGGGCCCTGAAAACACTAAAAGTGACATGTTGCTGTTTTCTGACCAACTAGTGATGAAAACCAGAAGAAACTGCCTTGCTACTATAGACTTCACCAAAGTACATGTTTCTGGCTTGGAAACTTGTTTCTGAGTGCTTCTGGACAAAAGTAACAGCCTAAGTGACAACATGCTGTCAAAATGCTTTTCGGGCCCTGAAAACACTAAAAGTGACATGTTGCTGTTTTCTGACCAACTAGTGATGAAAACCAGAAGAAACTGCCTTGCTACTATAGACTTCACCAAACCACATGTTTCTGGCTTGGAAACTTGTTTCTGAGTGCTTCTGGACAAAAGTAACAGCCTAAGTGACAACATGCTGTCAAAATGCTTTTCGGGCCCTGAAAACACTAAAAGTGACATGTTGCTGTTTTCTGACCAACTAGTGATGAAAACCAGAGGAAACTGCCTTGCTACTATAGACTTCACCAAAGTACATGTTTCTGGCTTGGAAACTTGTTTCTGAGTGCTTCTGGACAAAAGTAACAGCCCAAGTGACAACATTCTGTCAAAATGCTTTTCGGGCCCTGAAAACACTAAAAATGACATGATGCTGTTTTCTGAGCAACTAGTGATGGAAACCACAGGAAACTGCTTTGCTACTATGGAATTCACCAAACCATATGTTTCTGGCTTGGAAACTTGTTTCTGAGTGCTTTTGGTCAAAAGTAACAGCCTAAGTGACAACATGCTGTCAAAATGCGTTTCGGTGCCTGAAAACACTAAAAGTGACATGATGCTGTTTTCTGAGCAACTAGTGATGGAAACCAGAGGAAACTGCCTTGCTACTATAGAATTCACCAAACCACATCTTTCTGTATTTCAAACTTGTTTCTGAGTGCTTGTGGTCAAAACTAACAGCCTAAGTGAGAAGATGCTCTCAAAATGCTTTTCGGTGCCTGAAAACACTAAAAGTGACATGATGCTGTTTTCTGACCAACTAGTGATGGAAACCAGAGGAAACTGCCTTGCTACTATAGAATTCACCAAACCACATCTTTCTGTATTTCAAACTTGTTTCTGAGTGCTTCTGGTCAAAAGTAACAGCCTAAGTGAGAAGATGCTCTCAAAATGCTTTTCGGGGCCTGAAAACGCTAAAAGTGACATGATGCTGTTTTCTGACCAACTAGTGATGGAAACCAGAGGAAACTGCCTTGCTACTATAGAATTCACCAAACCACATGTTTCTGTCTTTGAAACTTGTTTCTGAGTGCTTGTGGTCAAAAGTAACAGCCTAAGTGACAACATGCTCTCAAAATGCTTTTCGGTGCCTGAAAACACTCAAAGTGACATGATGCTGTTTTCTGACCAACTAGTGATGGAAACCAGAGGAAACTGCCTTGCTACTATAGAATTCACCAAACCACATGTTTCTGGCTTGGAAACTTGTTTCTGAGTGCTTGTGGTCAAAAGTAACAGCCTAAGTGACAACATGCTCTCAAAATGCTTTTCGGTGCCTGAAAACACTAAAAGTGACATGATGCTGTTTTCTGACCAACTAGTGATGGAAACCAGAGGAAACTGCCTTGCTACTATAGAATTCACCAAACCACATGTTTCTGGCTTGGAAACTTGTTTCTGAGTGCTTGTGGTCAAAAGTAACAGCCTAAGTGAGAAGATGCTCTCAAAATGCTTTTCGGGGCCTGAAAACGCTAAAAGTGACATGATGCTGTTTTCTGACCAACTAGTGATGGAAACCAGAGGAAACTGCCTTGCTACTATAGAATTCACCAAACCACATGTTTCTGTCTTTGAAACTTGTTTCTGAGTGCTTCTGTTCAAAAGTAACAGCCTAAGTGACAAGATGTTCTCAAAATGCTTTTCGGTACCTGAAAACGCTAAAAGTGACAAGATGCTGTTTTCTGACCAACTAGTGATGGAAACCAGAGGAAACTGCCTTGCTACTATAGAATTCACCAAACCACATCTTTCTGTATTTCAAACTTGTTTCTGAGTGCTTGTGGTCAAAAGTAACAGCCTAAGTGAGAAGATGCTCTCAAAATGCTTTTCAGTGCCTGTAAACACTAAAAGTTACACGATGCTGTTTTCTGACCAACTAGTGATGGAAACCAGAGGAAACTGCCTTGCTACTATAGAATTCACCAAACCACATCTTTCTATATTTCAAACTTGTTTCTGAGTGCTTCTGGTCAAAAGTAACAGCCTAAGTGAGAAGATGCTCTCAAAATGCTTTTCGGGGCCTGAAAACGCTAAAAGTGACATGATGCTGTTTTCTGACCAACTAGTGATGGAAACCAGAGGAAACTGCCTTGCTACTATAGAATTCACCAAACCACATGTTTCTGGCTTGGAAACTTGTTTCTGAGTGCTTGTGGTCAAAAGTAACAGCCTAAGTGAGAAAATGCTCTCAAAATGCTTTTCGGGGTCTGAAAACGCTAAAAGTGACATGATGCTGTTTTCTGAGCAACTAGTTGAGGGAAACCAGAGGAAACTGCCTTGCTACTATAGACTTCACCAAAGTACATGTTTCTGGCTTGGAAACTTGTTTCTGAGTGCTTCTGTTGAAAAGTAACAGCCCAAGTGACAACATGCTCTCAAAATGCTTTTCGGGCCCTGAAAACACTAAAAGTGACATGTTGCTGTTTTCTGACCAACTAGTGATGAAAACCAGAAGAAACTGCCTTGCTACTATAGACTTCACCAAAGTACATGTTTCTGGCTTGGAAACTTGTTTCTGAGTGCTTCTGGACAAAAGTAACAGCCTAAGTGACAACATGCTGTCAAAATGCTTTTCGGGCCCTGAAAACACTAAAAGTGACATGTTGCTGTTTTCTGACCAACTAGTGATGAAAACCAGAAGAAACTGCCTTGCTACTATAGACTTCACCAAAGTACATGTTTCTGGCTTGGAAACTTGTTTCTGAGTGCTTCTGGACAAAAGTAACAGCCTAAGTGACAACATGCTGTCAAAATGCTTTTCGGGCCCTGAAAACACTAAAAGTGACATGTTGCTGTTTTCTGACCAACTAGTGATGAAAACCAGAGGAAACTGCCTTGCTACTATAGACTTCACCAAAGTACATGTTTCTGGCTTGGAAACTTGTTTCTGAGTGCTTCTGGACAAAAGTAACAGCCCAAGTGACAACATGCTGTCAAAATGCTTTTCGGGGCCTGAAAACGCTAAAAGTGACATGATGCTGTTTTCTGACCAACTAGTGATGGAAACCAGAGGAAACTGCCTTGCTACTATAGAATTCACCAAAGTACATGTTTCTGGCTTGGAAACTTGTTTCTGAGTGCTTGTGGTCAAAAGTAACAGCCTAAGTGAGAAAATGCTCTCAAAATGCTTTTCGGGGCCTGAAAACGCTAAAAGTGACATGATGCTGTTTTCTGACCAACTAGTGATGGAAACCAGAGGAAACTGCCTTGCTACTATAGAATTCACCAAACCACATCTTTCTGTATTTCAAACTTGTTTCTGAGTGCTTCTGGTCAAAACTAACAGCCTAAGTGAGAAGATGCTCTCAAAATGCTTTTCGGGGCCTGAAAACACTAAAAATGACATGATGCTGTTTTCTGACCAACTAGTGATGGAAACCAGAGGAAACTGTCTGGCTACTATAGAATTCACCAAACCACATCTTTCTGTCTTTGAAACTTGTTTCTGAGTGCTTGTGGTCAAAAGTAACAGCCTAAGTGAGAAGATGCTCTCAAAATGCTTTTCAGTGCCTGTAAACACTAAAAGTTACACAATGCTGTTTTCTGACCAACTAGTGATGGAAACCAGAGGAAACTGCCTTGCTACTATAGAATTCACCAAACCACATCTTTCTATATTTCAAACTTGTTTCTGAGTGCTTCTGGTCAAAAGTAACAGCCTAAGTGAGAAGATGCTCTCAAAATGCTTTTCGGGGCCTGAAAACGCTAAAAGTGACATGATGCTGTTTTCTGACCAACTAGTGATGGAAACCAGAGGAAACTGCCTTGCTACTATAGAATTCACCAAACCACATGTTTCTGGCTTGGAAACTTGTTTCTGAGTGCTTGTGGTCAAAAGTAACAGCCTAAGTGACAACATGCTCTCAAAATGCTTTTCGGTGCCTGAAAACACTCAAAGTGACATGATGCTCTTTTCTGAGCAACTAGTGATGGAAACCACAGAAACTGCCTAGTTACTATAGAATTCACCAAACCACATGTTTCTGGCTTGGAAACTTGTTTCTGAGTGCTTGTGGTCAAAAGTAACAGCCTAAGTGACAACATGCTCTCAAAATGCTTTTCGGGGCCTGAAAACACTAAAAGTGACATGATGCTGTTTTCTGACCACCTAGTGATGGAAACCACAGGAAACTGCCTTGCTACTATGGAATTCACCAAACCACATGTTTCTGGCTTGGAAACTTGTTTCTGAGTGCTTGTGGTCAAAAGTAACAGCCTAAGTGACAACATGCTCTCAAAATGCTTTTCGGTGCCTGAAAACACTCAAAGTGACATGATGCTGTTTTCTGAGCAACTAGTTGAGGGAAACCAGAGGAAACTGCCTTGCTACTATAGAATTCACCAAACCACATGTTTCTGGCTTGGAAACTTGTTTCTGAGTGCTTGTGGTCAAAAGTAACAGCCTAAGTGAGAAAATGCTCTCAAAATGCTTTTCGGGGCCTGAAAACACTAAAAATGACATGATGCTGTTTTCTGACCAACTAGTGATGGAAACCAGAGGAAACTGTCTGGCTACTATAGAATTCACCAAACCACATGTTTCTGTCTTTGAAACTTGTTTCTGAGTGCTTGTGGTCAAAAGTAACAGCCTAAGTGACAACATGCTCTCAAAATGCTTTTCGGGCCCTGAAAACACTAAAAGTGACATGTTGCTGTTTTCTGACCAACTAGTGATGAAAACCAGAAGAAACTGCCTTGCTACTATAGACTTCACCAAAGTACATGTTTCTGGCTTGGAAACTTGTTTCTGAGTGCTTCTGGACAAAAGTAACAGCCTAAGTGACAACATGCTGTCAAAATGCTTTTCGGGCCCTGAAAACACTAAAAGTGACATGTTGCTGTTTTCTGACCAACTAGTGATGAAAACCAGAAGAAACTGCCTTGCTACTATAGACTTCACCAAAGTACATGTTTCTGGCTTGGAAACTTGTTTCTGAGTGCTTCTGGACAAAAGTAACAGCCTAAGTGACAACATGCTGTCAAAATGCTTTTCGGGCCCTGAAAACACTAAAAGTGACATGTTGCTGTTTTCTGACCAACTAGTGATGAAAACCAGAAGAAACTGCCTTGCTACTATAGACTTCACCAAAGTACATGTTTCTGGCTTGGAAACTTGTTTCTGAGTGCTTCTGGACAAAAGTAACAGCCCAAGTGACAACATGCTGTCAAAATGCTTTTCGGGCCCTGAAAACACTAAAAGTGACATGTTGCTGTTTTCTGACCAACTAGTGATGAAAACCAGAAGAAACTGCCTTGCTACTATAGACTTCACCAAAGTACATGTTTCTGGCTTGGAAACTTGTTTCTGAGTGCTTGTGGTCAAAAGTAACAGCCTAAGTGACAACATGCTCTCAAAATGCTTTTCGGTGCCTGAAAACACTCAAAGTGACATGATGCTCTTTTCTGAGCAACTAGTGATGGAAACCACAGAAACTGCCTAGTTACTATAGAATTCACCAAACCACATGTTTCTGGCTTGGAAACTTGTTTCTGAGTGCTTGTGGTCAAAAGTAACAGCCTAAGTGACAACATGCTCTCAAAATGCTTTTCGGTGCCTGAAAACACTCAAAGTGACATGATGCTCTTTTCTGAGCAACTAGTGATGGAAACCACAGAAACTGCCTAGTTACAATAGAATTCACCAAACCACATGTTTCTGGCTTGGAAACTTGTTTCTGAGTGCTTGTGGTCAAAAGTAACAGCCTAAGTGACAACATGCTCTCAAAATGCTTTTCGGTGCCTGAAAACACTAAAAGTGACATGATGCTGTTTTCTGACCAACTACTGATGGAAACCAGAGGAAACTGCCTTGCTACTATAGAATTCACCAAACCACATCTTTCTGTATTTCAAACTTGTTTCTGAGTGCTTCTGGTCAAAAGTAACAGCCTAAGTGAGAAGATGCTCTCAAAATGCTTTTCGGGGCCTGAAAACGCTAAAAGTGACATGATGCTGTTTTCTGACCAACTAGTGATGGAAACCAGAGGAAACTGCCTTGCTACTATAGAATTCACCAAACCACATGTTTCTGGCTTGGAAACTTGTTTCTGAGTGCTTGTGGTCAAAAGTAACAGCCTAAGTGACAACATGCTCTCAAAATGCTTTTCGGTGCCTGAAAACACTCAAAGTGACATGATGCTGTTTTCTGAGCAACTAGTTGAGGGAAACCAGAGGAAACTGCCTTGCTACTATAGAATTCACCAAACCACATGTTTCTGGCTTGGAAACTTGTTTCTGAGTGCTTGTGGTCAAAAGTAACAGCCTAAGTGAGAACATGCTCTCAAAATGCTTTTCGGGGCCTGAAAACGCTAAAAGTGACATGATGCTGTTTTCTGACCAACTAGTGATGGAAACCAGAGGAAACTGCCTTGCTACTATAGAATTCACCAAACCACATCTTTCTGTATTTCAAACTTGTTTCTGAGTGCTTCTGGTCAAAACTAACAGCCTAAGTGAGAAGATGCTCTCAAAATGCTTTTCGGGGCCTGAAAACACTAAAAATGACATGATGCTGTTTTCTGACCAACTAGTGATGGAAACCAGAGGAAACTGCCTTGCTACTATAGAATTCACCAAACCACATGTTTCTGTCTTTGAAACTTGTTTCTGAGTGCTTGTGGTCAAAAGTAACAGCCTAAGTGACAACATGCTCTCAAAATGCTTTTCAGTGCCTGTAAACACTAAAAGTTACATGATGCTGTTTTCTGACCAACTAGTGATGGAAACCAGAGGAAACTGCCTTGCTACTATAGAATTCACCAAACCACATGTTTCTGTCTTTGAAACTTGTTTCTGAGTGCTTGTGGTCAAAAGTAACAGCCTAAGTGACAACATGCTCTCAAAATGCTTTTCAGTGCCTGTAAACACTAAAAGTTACACGATGCTGTTTTCTGACCAACTAGTGATGGAAACCAGAGGAACCTGCCTTGCTACTATAGAATTCACCAAACCACATGTTTCTGGCTTGGAAACTTGTTTCTGAGTGCTTGTGGCCAAAAGTAACAGCCTAAGTGACAACATGCTCTCAAAATGCTTTTCGGTGCCTGAAAACACTAAAAGTGACATGATGCTGTTTTCTGACCAACTAGTGATGGAAACCAGAGGAAACTGCCTTGCTACTATAGAATTCACCAAACCACATGTTTCTGGCTTGGAAACTTGTTTCTGAGTGCTTGTGGTCAAAAGTAACAGCCTAAGTGATAACATGCTCTCAAAATGCTTTTCGGGGCCTGAAAACACTAAAAATGAGATGATGCTGTTTTCTGACCAACTAGTGATGGAAACCAGAGGAAACAGCCTTGCTACTATAGAATTCACCAAACCACATCTTTCTGTATTTCAAACTTGTTTCTGAGTGCTTGTGGTCAAAACTAACAGCCTAAGTGAGAAGATGCTCTCAAAATGCTTTTCGGGGCCTGAAAACACTAAAAGTGACATGATGCTGTTTTCTGACCAACTAGTGATGGAAACCAGAGGAAACTGCCTTGCTACTATAGAATTCACCAAACCACATCTTTCTGTATTTCAAACTTGTTTCTGAGTGCTTCTGGTCAAAAGTAACAGCCTAAGTGAGAAGATGCTCTCAAAATGCTTTTCGGGGCCTGAAAACGCTAAAAGTGACATGATGCTGTTTTCTGACCAACTAGTGATGGAAACCAGAGGAAACTGCCTTGCTACTATAGAATTCACCAAACCACATGTTTCTGGCGTGGAAACTTGTTTCTGAGTGCTTGTGGTCAAAAGTAACAGCCTAAGTGACAACATGCTCTCAAAATGCTTTTCGGGGCCTGACAAAACTAAAAGTGACATGATGCTGTTTTCTGAGCAACTAGTGATGGACACCACAGAAACTGCCTAGTTACTATAGAATTCACCAAACCACATGTTTCTGGCTTGGAAACTTGTTTCTGAGTGCTTGTGGTCAAAAGTAACAGCCTAAGTGAGAAGATGCTCTCAAAATGCTTTTCGGGGCCTGAAAACGCTAAAAGTGACATGATGCTGTTTTCTGACCAACTAGTGATGGAAACCAGAGGAAACTGCCTTGCTACTATAGAATTCACCAAACCACATGTTTCTGGCTTGGAAACTTGTTTCTGAGTGCTTGTGGTCAAAAGTAACAGCCTAAGTGACAACATGCTCTCAAAATGCTTTTCGGTGCCTGAAAACACTCAAAGTGACATGATGCTGTTTTCTGAGCAACTAGTTGAGGGAAACCAGAGGAAACTGCCTTGCTACTATAGAATTCACCAAACCACATGTTTCTGGCTTGGAAACTTGTTTCTGAGTGCTTGTGGTCAAAAGTAACAGCCTAAGTGAGAACATGCTCTCAAAATGCTTTTCGGGGCCTGAAAACGCTAAAAGTGACATGATGCTGTTTTCTGACCAACTAGTGATGGAAACCAGAGGAAACTGCCTTGCTACTATAGAATTCACCAAACCACATCTTTCTGTATTTCAAACTTGTTTCTGAGTGCTTCTGGTCAAAACTAACAGCCTAAGTGAGAAGATGCTCTCAAAATGCTTTTCGGGGCCTGAAAACGCTAAAAGTGACATGATGCTGTTTTCTGACCAACTAGTGATGGAAACCAGAGGAAACTGCCTTGCTACTATAGAATTCACCAAACCACATGTTTCTGTCTTGGAAACTTGTTTCTGAGTGCTTGTGGTCAAAAGTAACAGCCTAAGTGACAACATGCTCTCAAAATGCTTTTCGGGGCCTGACAAAACTAAAAGTGACATGATGCTGTTTTCTGAGCAACTAGTGATGGACACCAGAGGAAACTGCCTTGCTACTATAGAATTCACCAAACCACATGTTTCTGGCTTGGAAACTTGTTTCTGAGTGCTTGTGGTCAAAAGTAACAGCCTAATTGACAACATGCTCTCAAAATGCTTTTCGGTGCCTGAAAACACTCAAAGTGACATGATGCTCTTTTCTGAGCAACTAGTGATGGAAACCACAGAAACTGCCTAGTTACTATAGAATTCACCAAACCACATGTTTCTGGCTTGGAAACTTGTTTCTGAGTGCTTGTGGTCAAAAGTAACAGCCTAAGTGACAACATGCTCTCAAAATGCTTTTCGGGTCCTGACAAAACTAAAAGTGACATGATGCTGTTTTCTGACCAACTACTGATGGAAACCAGAGGAAACTGCCTTGC
Organism: Epinephelus lanceolatus; assembly: GCF_041903045.1. Classification (NCBI taxonomy): domain Eukaryota; kingdom Metazoa; phylum Chordata; class Actinopteri; order Perciformes; family Serranidae; genus Epinephelus; species Epinephelus lanceolatus. Next base: position 44,234,381 of record NC_135741.1, read on the forward strand.
TACTATAGAATTCACCAAACCACATCTTTCTGTATTTCAAACTTGTTTCTGAGTACTTCTGGTCAAAACTAACAGCCTAAGTGAGAAGATGCTCTCAAAATGCTTTTCGGGGCCTGAAAACACTAAAAGTGACATGATGCTGTTTTCTGACCAACTACTGATGGAAACCAGAGGAAACTGCCTTGCTACTATAGAATTCACCAAACCACATCTTTCTGTATTTCAAACTTGTTTCTGAGTGCTTCTGGTCAAAACTAACAGGCTAAGTGAGAAGATGCTCTCAAAATGCTTTTCGGGGCCTGAAAACACTAAAAATGACATGATGCTGTTTTCTGACCAACTAGTGATGGAAACCAGAGGAAACTGCCTTGCTACTATAGAATTCACTAAACCACATGTTTCTGTCTTTGAAACTTGTTTCTGAGTGCTTGTGGTCAAAAGTAACAGCCTAAGTGACAACATGCTCTCAAAATGCTTTTCAGTGCCTGTAAACACTAAAAGTTACACGATGCTGTTTTCTGACCAACTAGTGATGGAAACCAGAGGAAACTGCCTTGCTACTATAGAATTCACCAAACCACATGTTTCTGGCTTGGAAACTTGTTTCTGAGTGCTTGTGGTCAAAAGTAACAGCCTAAGTGACAACATGCTCTCAAAATGCTTTTCGGGGCCTGAAAACACTAAAAATGACATGATGCTGTTTTCTGACCAACTAGTGATGGAAACCAGAGGAAACTGCCTTGCTACTATAGAATTCACCAAACCACATGTTTCTGTCTTGGAAACTTGTTTCTGAGTGCTTGTGGTCAAAAGTAACAGCCTAAGTGAGAAGATGCTCTCAAAATGCTTTTCGGGGCCTGAAAACGCTAATAGTGACATGATGCTGTTTTCTGAGCAACTAGTGATGGAAACCACAGAAACTGCCTTGCTACTATAGAATTCACCAAACCACATCTTTCTGTATTTCAAACTTGTTTCTGAGTGCTTGTGGTCAAAAGTAACAGCCTAAGTGACAACATGCTCTCAAAATGCTTTTCGGTGCCTGAAAACACTAAAAGTGACATGATGCTGTTTTCTGACCAACTAGTGATGGAAACCACAGGAAACTGCCTTGCTACTATGGAATTCACCAAACCACATGTTTCTGGCTTGGAAACTTGTTTCTGAGTGCTTGTGGTCAAAAGTAACAGCCTAAGTGACAACATGCTCTCAAAATGCTTTTCGGTGCCTGAAAATACTAAAAATGACATGATGCTGTTTTCTGAGCAACTAGTGATGGAAACCACAGGAAACTGCCTTGCTACTATAGAATTCACCAAACCACATGTTTCTGGCTTGGAAACTTGTTTCTGAGTGCTTGTGGTCAAAAGTAACAGCCTAAGTGACAACATGCTCTCAAAATGCTTTTCGGTGCCTGAAAACACTCAAAGTGACATGATGCTCTTTTCTGAGCAACTAGTGATGGAAACCACAGAAACTGCCTTGTTACTATAGAATTCACCAAACCACATGTTTCTGGCTTGGAAACTTGTTTCTGAGTGCTTATGGCCAAAAGTAACAGCCTAAGTGACAACATGCTCTCAAAATGTTTTTCGGTGCCTGAAAACACTAAAAGTGACATGATGCTGTTTTCTGAGCAACTAGTGATGGAAACCAGAGGAAACTGCCTTGCTACTATAGAATTCACCAAACCACATGTTTCTGTCTTGGAAACTTGTTTCTGAGTGCTTGTGGTCAAAAGTAACAGCCTAAGTGACAACATGCTCTCAAAATGCTTTTCGGTGCCTGAAAACACTCAAAGTGACATGATGCTGTTATCTGAGCAACTAGTTGATGGAAACCAGAGGAAACTGCCTTGCTACTATAGAATTCACCAAACCACATGTTTCTGGCTTGGAAACTTGTTTCTGAGTGCTTGTGGTCAAAAGTAACAGCCTAAGTGAGAACATGCTCTCAAAATGCTTTTCGGGGCCTGAAACCGCTAAAAGTGACATGATGCTGTTTTCTGACCAACTAGTGATGGAAACCAGAGGAAACTGCCTTGCTACTATAGAATTCACCAAACCACATCTTTCTGTATTTCAAACTTGTTTCTGAGTGCTTCTGGTCAAAACTAACAGCCTAAGTGAGAAGATGCTCTCAAAATGCTTTTCGGGGCCTGAAAACACTAAAAATGACATGATGCTGTTTTCTGACCAACGAGTCATGGAAAACAAAGGAAACTGCCTTGCTACTATAGAATTCACCAAACCACATCTTTCTGTCTTTGAAACTTGTTTCTGAGTGCTTGTGGTCAAAAGTCACAGCCTAAGTGACAACATGCTCTCAAAATGCTTTTCGGTGCCTGTAAACACTAAAAGTTACACGATGCTGTTTTCTGACCAACTAGTGATGGAAAGCACAGGAAACTGCCTTGCTACTATAGAATTCACCAAACCACATCTTTCTGGCTTGGAAACTTGTTTCTGAGTGCTTGTGGCCAAAAGTAACAGCCTAAGTGACAACATGCTCTCAAAATGCTTTTCGGTGCCTGAAAACACTAAAAGTGACATGATGCTGTTTTCGGAGCAACTAGTGATGGAAACCACAGAAACTGCCTAGTTACTATAGAATTCACCAAACCACATGTTTCTGTCTTGGAAACTTGTTTCTGAGTGCTTGTGGTCAAAAGTAACAGCCTAAGTGACAACATGCTCTCAAAATGCTTTTCGGTGCCTGAAAACACTCAAAGTGACATGATGCTCTTTTCTGAGCAACTAGTGATGGAAACCACAGAAACTGCCTAGTTACTATAGAATTCACCAAACCACATGTTTCTGGCTTGGAAACTTGTTTCTGAGTGCTTTTGGTCAAAAGTAACAGCCTAAGTGACAACATGCTCTCAAAATGCTTTTCGGGGCCTGACAAAACTAAAAGTGACATGATGCTGTTTTCTGACCAACTAGTGATGGAAACCACAGAAACTGCCTTGTTACTATAGAATTCACCAAACCACATGTTTCTGGCTTGGAAACTTGTTTCTGAGTGCTTGTGGTCAAAAGTAACAGCCTAAGTGACAACATGCTCTCAAAATGCTTTTCGGGTCCTGAAAACACCAAAAGTGACATGATGCTGTTTTCTGACCAACTACTGATGGAAACCAGAGGAAACTGCCTTGCTACTATAGAATTCACCAAACCACATCTTTCTGTATTTCAAACTTGTTTCTGAGTGCTTCTGGTCAAAACTAACAGCCTAAGTGAGAAGATGCTCTCAAAATGCTTTTCGGGGCCTGAAAACACTAAAAGTGACATGATGCTGTTTTCTGACCACCTAGTGATGGAAACCACAGGAAACTGCCTTGCTACTATGGAATTCACCAAACCACATGTTTCTGGCTTGGAAACTTGTTTCTGAGTGCTTCTGGTCAAAAGTAACAGCCTAAGTGACAACATGCTCTCAAAATGCTTTTCGGTGCCTGAAAACACTCAAAGTGACATGATGCTGTTTTCTGAGCAACTAGTTGAGGGAAACCAGAGGAAACTGCCTTGCTACTATAGAATTCACCAAACCACATGTTTCTGGCTTGGAAACTTGTTTCTGAGTGCTTGTGGTCAAAACTAACAGCCTAAGTGACAACATGCTCTCAAAATGCTTTTCGGGGCCTGAAAACGCTAAAAGTGACATGATGCTGTTTTCTGACCAACTAGTGATGGAAACCAGAGGAAACTGCCTTGCTACTATAGAATTCACCAAACCACATCTTTCTGTATTTCAAACTTGTTTCTGAGTGCTTGTGGTCAAAAGTAACAGCCTAAGTGACAACATGCTCTCAAAATGCTTTTCGGTGCCTGAAAACACTAAAAGTGACATGATGCTGTTTTCTGAGCAACTAGTGATGGAAACCAGAGGAAACTGCCTTGCTACTATAGAATTCACCAAACCACATCTTTCTGTCTTTGAAACTTGTTTCTGAGTGCTTGTGGTCAAAAGTCACAGCCTAAGTGACAACATGCTCTCAAAATGCTTTTCGGTGCCTGTAAACACTAAAAGTTACACGATGCTGTTTTCTGACCAACTAGTGATGGAAAGCACAGGAAACTGCCTTGCTACTATGGAATTCACCAAACCACATGTTTCTGGCTTGGAAACTTGTTTCTGAGTGCTTCTGGTCAAAAGTAACAGCCTAAGTGACAACATGCTCTCAAAATGCTTTTCGGGGCCTGACAAAACTAAAAGTGACATGATGCTGTTTTCTGACCAACTAGTGATGGAAACCACAGAAACTGCCTTGTTACTATAGAATTCACCAAACCACATGTTTCTGGCTTGGAAACTTGTTTCTGAGTGCTTGTGGTCAAAAGTAACAGCCTAAGTGACAACATGCTCTCAAAATGCTTTTCGGGTCCTGAAAACACCAAAAGTGACATGATGCTGTTTTCTGACCAACTACTGATGGAAACCAGAGGAAACTGCCTTGCTACTATAGAATTCACCAAACCACATCTTTCTGTATTTCAAACTTGTTTCTGAGTACTTCTGGTCAAAACTAACAGCCTAAGTGAGAAGATGCTCTCAAAATGCTTTTCGGGGCCTGAAAACACTAAAAGTGACATGATGCTGTTTTCTGACCAACTAGTGATGGAAACCAGAGGAAACTGCCTTGCTACTATAGAATTCACCAAACCACATCTTTCTGTATTTCAAACTTGTTTCTGAGTGCTTCTGGTCAAAAGTAACAGCCTAAGTGAGAAGATGCTCTCAAAATGCTTTTCGGGGCCTGAAAACGCTAAAAGTGACATGATGCTGTTTTCTGACCAACTAGTGATGGAAACCAGAGGAAACTGCCTTGCTACTATAGAATTCACCAAACCACATGTTTCTGGCTTGGAAACTTGTTTCTGAGTGCTTGTGGTCAAAAGTAACAGCCTAAGTGACAACATGCTCTCAAAATGCTTTTCGGTGCCTGAAAACACTCAAAGTGACATGATGCTATTTTCTGAGCAACTAGTTGAGGGAAACCAGAGGAAACTGCCTTGCTACTATAGAATTCACCAAACCACATGTTTCTGGCTTGGAAACTTGTTTCTGAGTGCTTGTGGTCAAAAGTAACAGCCTAAGTGACAACATGCTCTCAAAATGCTTTTCGGTGCCTGAAAACACTAAAAGTGACATGATGCTGTTTTCTGACCAACTAGTGATGGAAACCAGAGGAAACTGCCTTGCTACTATAGAATTCACCAAACCACATGTTTCTGGCTTTGAAACTTGTTTCTGAGTGCTTGTGGTCAAAAGTAACAGCCTAAGTGACAACATGCTCTCAAAATGCTTTTCGGTGCCTGAAAACACTAAAAGTGACATGATGCTGTTTTCTGACCAACTAGTGATGGAAACCAGAGGAAACTGCCTTGCTACTATAGAATTCACCAAACCACATGTTTCTGGCTTGGAAACGTGTTTCTGAGTGCTTGTGGTCAAAAGTAACAGCCTAAGTGACAACATGCTCTCAAAATGCAATTCGGGGCCTGAAAACGCTAAAAATGACATGATGCTGTTTTCTGACCAACTAGTGATGGAAACCAGAGGAAACTGCCTTGCTACTATAGAATTCACCAAACCACATGTTTCTGTATTTCAAACTTGTTTCTGAGTGCTTCTGGTCAAAAGTAACAGCCTAAGTGACAACATGCTCTCAAAATGCTTTTCGGGGCCTGACAAAACTAAAAGTGACATGATGCTGTTTTCTGACCAACTAGTGATGGAAACCAGAGGAAACTGCCTTGCTACTATAGATTTCACCAAACCACAACTTTCTATCTTTGAAACTTGTTTCTGAGTGCTTGTGGTCAAAAGTAACAGCCTAAGTGACAACATGCTGTCAAAATGCTTTTCGGTGCCTGAAAACACTAAAAGTGACATGATGCTGTTTTCTGACCAACTAGTGATGGAAACCAGAGGAAACTGCCTTGCTACTATAGAATTCACCCAACCACATGTTTCTGGCTTGGAAACTTGTTTCTGAGTGCTTGTGGTCAAAAGTAACAGCCTAAGTGACAACATGCTCTCAAAATGCTTTTCGGTGCCTGAAAACACTAAAAGTGACATGATGCTGTTTTCTGACCAACGAGTGATGGAAACCAGAGGAAACTGCCTTGCTACTATAGAATTCACCAAACCACATCTTTCTGTCTTTGAAACTTGTTTCTGAGTGCTTCTGGTCAAAAGTCACAGCCTAAGTGACAACATGCTCTCAAAATGCTTTTCGGTGCCTGTAAACACTAAAAGTTACACGATGCTGTTTTCTGACCATCTAGTGATGGAAATCAGAGGAAACTGCCTTGCTACTATAGAATTCACCAAACCACATGTTTCTGGCTTGGAAACTTGTTTCTGAGTGCTTGTGGCCAAAAGTCACAGCCTAAGTGACAACATGCTCTCAAAATGCTTTTCGGTGCCTGTAAACGCTAAAAGTTACACGATGCTGTTTTCTGACCATCTAGTGATGGAAATCAGAGGAAACTGCCTTGCTACTATAGAATTCACCAAACCACATGTTTCTGGCTTGGAAACTTGTTTCTGAGTGCTTGTGGCCAAAAGTAACAGCCTAAGTGACAACATGCTCTCAAAATGCTTTTCGGTGCCTGAAAACACTAAAAGTGACATGATGCTGTTTTCTGAGCAACTAGTGATGGAAACCAGAGGAAACTGCCTTGCTACTATAGAATTCACCAAACCACATGTTTCTGGCTTGGAAACTTGTTTCTGAGTGCTTGTGGTCAAAAGTAACAGCCTAAGTGACAACATGCTCTCAAAATGCTTTTCGGTGCCTGAAAACACTAAAAGTGACATGATGCTCTTTTCTGAGAAACTAGTGATGGAAACCAGAGGAAACTGCCTCGCTACTATAGAATTCACCAAACCATATGTTTCTGGCTTGGAAACTTGTTTCTGAGTGCTTGTGGTCAAAAGTAACAGCCTAAGTGACAACATGCTCTCAAAATGGTTTTCGGTGCCTGAAAACACTAAAAGTGACATGATGCTGTTTTCTGACCAACTAGTGATGGAAACCAGAGGAAACTGCCTTGCTTACTATAGAATTCACCAAACCACATCTTTCTGTATTTCAAACTTGTTTCTGAGTGCTTCTGGTCAAAAGTAACAGCCTAAGTGAGAAGATGCTCTCAAAATGCTTTTCGGGCCTGAAAACGCTAAAAGTGACATGATGCTGTTTTCTGACCAACTAGTGATGGAAACCAGAGGAAACTGCCTTGCTACTATAGAATTCACCAAACCACATGTTTCTGTCTTGGAAACTTGTTTTCTGAGTGCTTGTGGTCAAAAGTAACAGCCTAAGTGACAACATGCTCTCAAAATGCTTTTCGGGGCCTGACAAAACTAAAAGTGACATGATGCTGTTTTCTGAGCAACTAGTGATGGACACCAGAGGAAACTGCCTTGCTACTATAGAATTCACCAAACCACATGTTTCTGGCTTGGAAACTTGTTTCTGAGTGCTTGTGGTCAAAAGTAACAGCCTAAGTGACAACATGCTCTCAAAATGCTTTTCGGTGCCTGAAAACACTAAAAGTGACATGATGCTGTTTTCTGAGCAACTAGTGATGGAAACCAGAGGAAACTGCCTTGCTACTATAGAATTCACCAAACCACATGTTTCTGTCTTGGAAACTTGTTTCTGAGTGCTTGTGGTCAAAAGTAACAGCCTAAGTGACAACATGCTCTCAAAATGCTTTTCGGTGCCTGAAAACACTCAAAGTGACATGATGCTGTTATCTGAGCAACTAGTTGAGGGAAACCAGAGGAAACTGCCTTGCTACTATAGAATTCACCAAACCACATGTTTCTGGCTTGGAAACTTGTTTCTGAGTGCTTGTGGTCAAAAGTAACAGCCTAAGTGAGAACATGCTCTCAAAATGCTTTTCGGGGCCTGAAAACGCTAAAAGTGACATGATGCTGTTTTCTGACCAACTAGTGATGGAAACCAGAGGAAACTGCCTTGCTACTATAGAATTCACCAAACCACATCTTTCTGTATTTCAAACTTGTTTCTGAGTGCTTCTGGTCAAAACTAACAGCCTAAGTGAGAAGATGCTCTCAAAATGCTTTTCGGGGCCTGAAAACACTAAAAATGACATGATGCTGTTTTCTGACCAACGAGTCATGGAAAACAAAGGAAACTGCCTTGCTACTATAGAATTCACCAAACCACATCTTTCTGTCTTTGAAACTTGTTTCTGAGTGCTTGTGGTCAAAAGTCACAGCCTAAGTGACAACATGCTCTCAAAATGCTTTTCGGTACCTGTAAACACTAAAAGTTACACGATGCTGTTTTCTGACCAACTAGTGATGGAAAGCACAGGGAAACTGCCTTGCTACTATAGAATTCACCAAACCACATCTTTCTGGCTTGGAAACTTGTTTCTGAGTGCTTGTGGCCAAAAGTAACAGCCTAAGTGACAACATGCTCTCAAAATGCTTTTCGGTGCCTGAAAACACTAAAAGTGACATGATGCTGTTTTCGGAGCAACTAGTGATGGAAACCACAGAAACTGCCTAGTTACTATAGAATTCACCAAACCACATGTTTCTGTCTTGGAAACTTGTTTCTGAGTGCTTGTGGTCAAAAGTAACAGCCTAAGTGACAACATGCTCTCAAAATGCTTTTCGGTGCCTGAAAACACTCAAAGTGACATGATGCTCTTTCTGAGCAACTAGTGATGGAAACCACAGAAACTGCCTAGTTACTATAGAATTCACCAAACCACATGTTTCTGGCTTGGAAACTTGTTCTGAGTGCTTTTGGTCAAAAGTAACAGCCTAAGTGACAACATGCTCTCAAAATGCTTTTCGGGGCCTGACAAAACTAAAGTGACATGATGCTGTTTTCTGACCAACTAGTGATGGAAACCACAGAAACTGCCTTGTTACTATAGAATTCACCAAACCACATGTTTCTGGCTTGGAAACTTGTTTCTGAGTGCTTGTGGTCAAAAGTAACAGCCTAAGTGACAACATGCTCTCAAAATGCTTTTCGGGTCCTGAAAACACCAAAAGTGACATGATGCTGTTTTCTGACCAACTACTGATGGAAACCAGAGGAAACTGCCTTGCTACTATAGAATTCACCAAACCACATCTTTCTGTATTTCAAACTTGTTTCTGAGTACTTCTGGTCAAAACTAACAGCCTAAGTGAGAAGATGCTCTCAAAATGCTTTTCGGGGCCTGAAAACACTAAAGTGACATGATGCTGTTTTCTGACCAACTAGTGATGGAAACCAGAGGAAACTGCCTTGCTACTATAGAATTCACCAAACCACATCTTTCTGTATTTCAAACTTGTTTCTGAGTGCTTCTGGTCAAAAGTAACAGCCTAAGTGACAACATGCTCTCAAAATGCTTTTCGGGGCCTGACAAAACTAAAGTGACATGATGCTGTTTTCTGACCAACTAGTGATGGAAACCAGAGGACACTGCCTTGCTACTATAGAATTCACCAAACCACATCTTTCTGTCTTTGAAACTTGTTTCTGAGTGCTTCTGGTCAAAAGTCACAGCCTAAGTGACAACATGCTCTCAAAATGCTTTTCGGTGCCTGTAAACACTAAAAGTTACACGATGCTGTTTTTCTGACCATCTAGTGATGGAAATCAGAGGAAACTGCCTTGCTACTATAGAATTCACCAAACCACATCTTTCTGGCTTGGAAACTTGTTTCTGAGTGCTTGTGGCCAAAAGTCACAGCCTAAGTGACAACATGCTCTCAAAATGCTTTCGGTGCCTGTAAACGCTAAAAGTTACACGATGCTGTTTCTGACCATCTAGTGATGGAAATCAGAGGAAACTGCCTTGCTACTATAGAATTCACCAAACCACATGTTTCTGGCTTGGAAACTTGTTTCTGAGTGCTTGTGGCCAAAAGTAACAGCCTAAGTGACAACATGCTCTCAAAATGCTTTTCGGTGCCTGAAAACACTCAAAGTGACATGATGCTGTTTTCTGAGCAACTAGTGATGGAAACCAGAGGAAACTGCCTTGCTACTATAGAATTCACCAAACCACATGTTTCTGGCTTGGAAACTTGTTTCTGAGTGCTTGTGGTCAAAAGTAACAGCCTAAGTGACAACATGCTCTCAAAATGCTTTTCGGTGCCTGAAAACACTAAAAGTGACATGATGCTCTTTTCTGAGAAACTAGTGATGGAAACCAGAGGAAACTGCCTCGCTACTATAGAATTCACCAAACCATATGTTTCTGGCTTGGAAACTTGTTTCTGAGTGCTTGTGGTCAAAAGTAACAGCCTAAGTGACAACATGCTCTCAAAATGGTTTTCGGTGCCTGAAAACACTAAAAGTGACATGATGCTGTTTTCTGACCAACTAGTGATGGAAACCACAGAAACTGCCTAGTTACTATAGAATTCACCAAACCACATGTTTCTGGCTTGGAAACTTGTTTCTGAGTGCTTGTGGTCAAAAATAACAGCCTAAGTGACAACATGCTCTCAAAATGCTTTTCGCTGCCTGAAAACACTAAAATGACATGATGCTGTTTTCTGAGCAACTAGTGATGGAAACCACAGGAAACTGCTTTGCTACTATGGAATTCACCAAACCATATGTTTCTGGCTTGGAAACTTGTTTCTGAGTGCTTGTGGCCAAAAGTAACAGCCTAAGTGACAACATGCTCTCAAAATGCTTTTCGGTGCCTGAAAACACTAAAAGTGACATGATGCTGTTTCTGACCAACTAGTGATGGAAACCAGAGGAAACTGCCTTGCTACTATAGAATTCACCAAACCACATGTTTCTGGCCTGGAAACTTGTTTCTGAGTGCTTCTGGTCAAAAGTAACAGCCTAAGTGATAACATACTGTCAAAATGCTTTTCGGGGCCTGAAAACACTAAAAATGACATGATGCTGTTTTCTGACCAACTAGTGATGGAAACCAGAGGAAACTGCCTTGCTACTATAGAATTCACCAAACCACATCTTTCTGTATTTCAAACTTGTTTGTGAGTGCTTGTGACCAAAAGTAACAGCCTAAGTGAGAAGATGCTCTCAAAATGCTTTTCGGGGCCTGAAAACACTAAAAGTGACATGATGCTGTTTTCTGACCAACTAGTGATGGAAACCAGAGGAAACTGCCTTGCTACTATAGAATTCACCAAACCACATCTTTCTGTATTTCAAACTTCTTTCTGAGTGCTTCTGGTCAAAAGTAACAGCCTAAGTGAGAAGATGCTCTCAAAATGCTTTTCGGGGCCTGAAAACGCTAAAAGTGACATGATGCTGTTTTCTGACCAACTAGTGATGGAAACCAGAGGAAACTGCCTTGCTACTATAGAATTCACCAAACCACATGTTTCTGGCTTGGAAACTTGTTTCTGAGTGCTTGTGGTCAAAAGTAACAGCCTAAGTGACAACATGCTCTCAAAATGCTTTTCGGGGCCTGACAAAACTAAAAGTGACATGATGCTGTTTTCTGAGCAACTAGTGATGGAAACCAGAGGAAACTGCCTTGCTACTATAGAATTCACCAAACCACATGTTTCTGGCTTGGAAACTTGTTTCTGAGTGCTTGTGGTCAAAAGTAACAGCCTAAGTGACAACATGCTCTCAAAATGCTTTTCGGTGCCTGAAAACACTCAAAGTGACATGATGCTCTTTTCTGAGCAACTAGTGATGGAAACCACAGAAACTGCCTAGTTACTATAGAATTCACCAAACCACATGTTTCTGGCTTGGAAACTTGTTTCTGAGTGCTTGTGGTCAAAAGTAACAGCCTAAGTGACAACATGCTCTCAAATGCTTTTCGGTGCCTGAAAACACTCAAAGTGACATGATGCTGTTTTCTGACCAACTAGTGATGGAAACCAGAGGAAACTGCCTTGCTACTATAGAATTCACCAAACCACATGTTTCTGGCTTGGAAACTTGTTTCTGAGTGCTTGTGGTCAAAAGTAACAGCCTAAGTGACAACATGCTCTCAAAATGCTTTTCGGGGCCTGAAAACACTAAAAGTGACATGATGCTGTTTTCTGACCAACTAGTGATGGAAACCAGAGGAAACTGCCTTGCTACTATAGAATTCACCAAACCACATGTTTCTGCCTTGGAAACTTGTTTCTGAGTGCTTCTGGTCAAAAGTAACAGCCTAAGTGACAACATGCTCTCAAAATGCTTTTCGGGGCCTGAAAACACTAAAAGTGACATGATGCTGTTTTCTGACCACCTAGTGATGGAAACCACAGGAAACTGCCTTGCTACTATGGAATTCACCAAACCACATGTTTCTGGCTTGGAAACTTGTTTCTGAGTGCTTCTGGTCAAAAGTAACAGCCTAAGTGACAACATGCTCTCAAATGCTTTTCGGTGCCTGAAAACACTCAAAGTGACATGATGCTGTTTTCTGAGCAACTAGTTGAGGGAAACCAGAGGAAACTGCCTAGCTACTATAGAATTCACCAAACCACATGTTTCTGGCTTGGAAACTTGTTTCTGAGTGCTTGTGGTCAAAAGTAACAGCCTAAGTGACAACATGCTCTCAAAATGCTTTTCGGGGCCTGAAAACGCTAAAAGTGACATGATGCTGTTTTCTGACCAACTAGTGATGGAAACCAGAGGAAACTGCCTTGCTACTATAGAATTCACCAAACCACATCTTTCTGTATTTCAAACTTGTTTCTGAGTGCTTGTGGTCAAAAGTAACAGCCTAAGTGACAACATGCTCTCAAAATGCTTTTCGGTGCCTGAAAACACTAAAAGTGACATGATGCTGTTTTCTGACCAACTAGTGATGGAAACCAGAGGAAACTGCCTTGCTACTATAGAATTCACCCAACCACATGTTTCTGGCTTGGAAACTTGTTTCTGAGTGCTTGTGGTCAAAAGTAACAGCCTAAGTGACAACATGCTCTCAAAATGCTTTTCGGTGCCTGAAAACACTAAAGTGACATGATGCTGTTTTCTGACCAACGAGTGATGGAAACCAGAGGAAACTGCCTTGCTACTATAGAATTCACCAAACCACATCTTTCTGTCTTTGAAACTTGTTTCTGAGTGCTTCTGGTCAAAAGTCACAGCCTAAGTGACAACATGCTCTCAAAATGCTTTTCGGTGCCTGTAAACACTAAAAGTTACACGATGCTGTTTTCTGACCATCTAGTGATGGAAATCAGAGGAAACTGCCTTGCTACTATAGAATTCACCAAACCACATGTTTCTGGCTTGGAAACTTGTTTCTGAGTGCTTGTGGCCAAAAGTCACAGCCTAAGTGACAACATGCTCTCAAAATGCTTTTCGGTGCCTGTAAACGCTAAAAGTTACACGATGCTGTTTTCTGACCATCTAGTGATGGAAATCAGAGGAAACTGCCTTGCTACTATAGAATTCACCAAACCACATGTTTCTGGCTTGGAAACTTGTTTCTGAGTGCTTGTGGCCAAAAGTAACAGCCTAAGTGACAACATGCTCTCAAAATGCTTTTCGGTGCCTGAAAACACTAAAAGTGACATGATGCTGTTTTCTGAGCAACTAGTGATGGAAACCAGAGGAAACTGCCTTGCTACTATAGAATTCACCAAACCACATGTTTCTGGCTTGGAAACTTGTTTCTGAGTGCTTGTGGTCAAAAGTAACAGCCTAAGTGACAACATGCTCTCAAAATGCTTTTCGGTGCCTGAAAACACTAAAAGTGACATGATGCTGTTTTCTGAGCAACTAGTGATGGAAACCACAGGAAACTGCCTTGCTACTATAGAATTCACCAAACCACATGTTTCTGTATTTCAAACTTGTTTCTGAGTGCTTCTGGTCAAAAGTAACAGCCTAAGTGAGAAGATGCTCTCAAAATGCTTTTCGGGGCCTGAAAACACTAAAAATGACATGATGCTGTTTTCTGACCAACGAGTGATGGAAACCAGAGGAAACTGCCTTGCTACTATAGAATTCACCAAACCACATCTTTCTGTCTTTGAAACTTGTTTCTGAGTGCTTGTGGTCAAAAGTCACAGCCTAAGTGACAACATGCTCTCAAAATGCTTTTCGGTGCCTGTAAACACTAAAAGTTACACGATGCTGTTTTCTGACCAACTAGTGATGGAAACCACAAGAAACTGCCTTGCTACTATAGAATTCACCAAACCACATGTTTCTGGCTTGGAAACTTGTTTCTGAGTGCTTGTGGCCAAAAGTAACAGCCTAAGTGACAACATGCTCTCAAAATGCTTTTCGGTGCCTGAAAACACTAAAAGTGACATGATGCTGTTTTCGGAGCAACTAGTGATGGAAACCACAGAAACTGCCTAGTTACTATAGAATTCACCAAACCACATGTTTCTGGCTTGGAAACTTGTTTCTGAGTGCTTGTGGTCAAAAGTAACAGCCTAAGTGACAACATGCTCTCAAAATGCTTTTCGGGGCCTGAAAACACTAAAAGTGACATGATGCTGTTTTCTGAGCAACTAGTGATGGAAACCAGAGGAAACTGCCTTGCTACTATAGAATTCACCAAACCACATGTTTCTGTATTTCAAACTTGTTTCTGAGTGCTTCTGGTCAAAAGTAACAGCCTAAGTGAGAAGATGCTCTCAAAATGCTTTTCGGGGCCTGAAAACGCTAAAAGTGACATGATGCTGTTTTCTGACCAACTAGTGATGGAAACCAGAGGAAACTGCCTTGCTACTATAGAATTCACCAAACCACATGTTTCTGTCTTGGAAACTTGTTTCTGAGTGCTTGTGGTCAAAAGTAACAGCCTAAGTGACAACATGCTCTCAAAATGCTTTTCGGTGCCTGAAAAACACTCAAAGTGACATGATGCTATTTTCTGAGCAACTAGTGATGGAAACCACAGAAACTGCCTTGCTACTATAGAATTCACCAAACCACATGTTTCTGGCTTGGAAACTTGTTTCTGAGTGCTTGTGGTCAAAAGTAACAGCCTAAGTGACAACATGCTCTCAAAATGCTTTTCGGGGCCTGAAAACACTAAAAGTGACATGATGCTGTTTTCTGACCACCTAGTGATGGAAACCACAGGAAACTGCCTTGCTACTATGGAATTCACCAAACCACATGTTTCTGGCTTGGAAACTTGTTTCTGAGTGCTTGTGGTCAAAAGTAACAGCCTAAGTGACAACATGCTCTCAAAATGCTTTTCGGTGCCTGAAAACACTCAAAGTGACATGATGCTCTTTTCTGAGCAACTAGTAATGGAAACCACAGAAACTGCCTAGTTACTATAGAATTCACCAAACCACATGTTTCTGGCTTGGAAACTT
Source organism: Epinephelus lanceolatus (assembly GCF_041903045.1). Lineage (NCBI taxonomy): Eukaryota > Metazoa > Chordata > Actinopteri > Perciformes > Serranidae > Epinephelus > Epinephelus lanceolatus. The sequence goes on from NC_135741.1 coordinate 44,249,660, forward strand.
GTTTCTGAGTGCTTTTGGTCAAAAGTAACAGCCTAAGTGACAACATGCTCTCAAAATGCTTTTCGGGGCCTGAAAACACTAAAAATGACATGATGCTGTTTTCTGAGCAACTAGTGATGGAAACCACAGGAAACTGCTTTGCTTACTATGGAATTCACCAAACCATATGTTTCTGGCTTGGAAACTTGTTTCTGAGTGCTTGTGGCCAAAAGTAACAGCCTAAGTGACAACATGCTCTCAAAATGCTTTTCGGTGCCTGAAAACACTAAAAGTGACATGATGCTGTTTTCTGAGCAACTAGTGATGGAAACCAGAGGAAACTGCCTTGCTACTATAGAATTCACCAAACCACATCTTTCTGGCCTGGAAACTTGTTTCTGAGTGCTTCTGGTCAAAAGTAACAGCCTAAGTGATAACATACTCTCAAAATGCTTTTCGGGGCCTGAAAACACTAAAAATGACATGATGCTGTTTTCTGACCAACTAGTGATGGAAACCAGAGGAAACTGCCTTGCTACTGTAGAATTCACCAAACCACATCTTTCTGTATTTCAAACTTGTTTGTGAGTGCTTGTGGTCAAAACTAACAGCCTAAGTGAGAAGATGCTCTCAAAATGCTTTTCGGTGCCTGAAAACACTAAAAGTGACATGATGCTGTTTTCTGACCAACTAGTGATGGAAACCAGAGGAAACTGCCTTGCTACTATAGAATTCACCAAACCACATCTTTCTGTATTTCAAACTTGTTTCTGAGTGCTTCTGGTCAAAAGTAACAGCCTAAGTGAGAAGATGCTCTCAAAATGCTTTTCGGGGCCTGAAAACGCTAAAAGTGACATGATGCTGTTTTCTGACCAACTAGTGATGGAAACCAGAGGAAACTGCCTTGCTACTATAGAATTCACCAAACCACATGTTTCTGGCTTGGAAACTTGTTTCTGAGTGCTTGTGGTCAAAAGTAACAGCCTAAGTGACAACATGCTCTCAAAATGCTTTTCGGTGCCTGAAAACACTCAAAGTGACATGATGCTGTTTTCTGACCAACTAGTGATGGAAACCAGAGGAAACTGCCTTGCTACTATAGAATTCACCAAACCACATGTTTCTGGCTTGGAAACTTGTTTCTGAGTGCTTGTGGTCAAAAGTAACAGCCTAAGTGAGAACATGCTCTCAAAATGCTTTTCGGGGCCTGAAAACGCTAAAAGTGACATGATGCTGTTTTCTGACCAACTAGTGATGGAAACCAGAGGAAACTGCCTTGCTACTATAGAATTCACCAAACCACATCTTTCTGTATTTCAAACTTGTTTCTGAGTGCTTCTGGTCAAAACTAACAGCCTAAGTGAGAAGATGCTCTCAAAATGCTTTTCGGGGCCTGAAAACACTAAAAATGACATGATGCTGTTTTCTGACCAACTAGTGATGGAAACCAGAGGAAACTGCCTTGCTACTATAGAATTCACCAAACCACATGTTTCTGCCTTGGAAACTTGTTTCTGAGTGCTTGTGGTCAAAAGTAACAGCCTAAGTGACAACATGCTCTCAAAATGCTTTTCGGGGCCTGAAAACACTAAAAATGACATGATGCTGTTTTCTGACCAACTAGTGATGGAAACCAGAGGAAACTGCCTTGCTACTATAGAATTCACCAAACCACATGTTTCTGTCTTGGAAACTTGTTTCTGAGTGCTTGTGGTCAAAAGTAACAGCCTAAGTGACAACATGCTCTCAAAATGCTTTTCAGTGCCTGTAAACACTAAAAGTTACACGATGCTGTTTTCTGACCAACTAGTGATGGAAACCAGAGGAACCTGCCTTGCTACTATAGAATTCACCAAACCACATCTTTCTGGCTTGGAAACTTGTTTCTGAGTGCTTGTGGTCAAAAGTAACAGCCTAAGTGACAACATGCTCTCAAAATGCTTTTCGGTGCCTGAAAACACTAAAAGTGACATGATGCTGTTTTCTGACCACCTAGTGATGGAAACCACAGGAAACTGCCTTGCTACTATGGAATTCACCAAACCACATGTTTCTGGCTTGGAAACTTGTTTCTGAGTGCTTGTGGTCAAAAGTAACAGCCTAAGTGACAACATGCTCTCAAAATGCTTTTCGGTGCCTGAAAACACTCAAAGTGACATGATGCTCTTTTCTGAGCAACTAGTGATGGAAACCACAGAAACTGCCTAGTTACTATAGAATTCACCAAACCACATGTTTCTGGCTTGGAAACTTGTTTCTGAGTGCTTGTGGTCAAAAATAACAGCCTAAGTGACAACATGCTCTCAAAATGCTTTTCGGTGCCTGAAAACACTAAAAATGACATGATGCTGTTTTCTGAGCAACTAGTGATGGAAACCACAGGAAACTGCTTTGCTACTATGGAATTCACCAAACCATATGTTTCTGGCTTGGAAACTTGTTTCTGAGTGCTTGTGGCCAAAAGTAACAGCCTAAGTGACAACATGCTCTCAAAATGCTTTTCGGTGCCTGAAAACACTAAAAGTGACATGATGCTGTTTTCTGACCAACTAGTGATGGAAACCAGAGGAAACTGCCTTGCTACTATAGAATTCACCAAACCACATGTTTCTGGCCTGGAAACTTGTTTCTGAGTGCTTCTGGTCAAAAGTAACAGCCTAAGTGATAACATACTGTCAAAATGCTTTCGGGGCCTGAAAACACTAAAAATGACATGATGCTGTTTTCTGACCAACTAGTGATGGAAACCAGAGGAAACTGCCTTGCTACTATAGAATTCACCAAACCACATCTTTCTGTATTTCAAACTTGTTTGTGAGTGCTTGTGGCCAAAAGTAACAGCCTAAGTGAGAAGATGCTCTCAAAATGCTTTTCGGGCCTGAAAACACTAAAAGTGACATGATGCTGTTTTCTGACCAACTAGTGATGGAAACCAGAGGAAACTGCCTTGCTACTATAGAATTCACCAAACCACATCTTTCTGTATTTCAAACTTCTTTCTGAGTGCTTCTGGTCAAAAGTAACAGCCTAAGTGAGAAGATGCTCTCAAAATGCTTTCGGGGCCTGAAAACGCTAAAAGTGACATGATGCTGTTTTCTGACCAACTAGTGATGGAAACCAGAGGAAACTGCCTTGCTACTATAGAATTCACCAAACCACATGTTTCTGTCTTGGAAACTTGTTTCTGAGTGCTTGTGGTCAAAAGTAACAGCCTAAGTGACAACATGCTCTCAAAATGCTTTTCGGGGCCTGACAAAACTAAAAGTGACATGATGCTGTTTTCTGAGCAACTAGTGATGGAAACCAGAGGAAACTGCCTTGCTACTATAGAATTCACCAAACCACATGTTTCTGGCTTGGAAACTTGTTTCTGAGTGCTTGTGGTCAAAAGTAACAGCCTAAGTGACAACATGCTCTCAAAATGCTTTTCGGTGCCTGAAAACACTCAAAGTGACATGATGCTCTTTTCTGAGCAACTAGTGATGGAAACCACAGAAACTGCCTAGTTACTATAGAATTCACCAAACCACATGTTTCTGGCTTGGAAACTTGTTTCTGAGTGCTTGTGGTCAAAAGTAACAGCCTAAGTGACAACATGCTCTCAAAATGCTTTTCGGTGCCTGAAAACACTCAAAGTGACATGATGCTGTTTTCTGACCAACTAGTGATGGAAACCAGAGGAAACTGCCTTGCTACTATAGAATTCACCAAACCACATGTTTCTGGCTTGGAAACTTGTTTCTGAGTGCTTGTGGCCAAAAGTAACAGCCTAAGTGACAACATGCTCTCAAAATGCAATTCGGGGCCTGAAAACGCTAAAAATGACATGATGCTGTTTTCTGACCAACTAGTGATGGAAACCAGAGGAAACTGCCTTGCTACTATAGAATTCACCAAACCACATGTTTCTGTATTTCAAACTTGTTTCTGAGTGCTTCTGGTCAAAAGTAACAGCCTAAGTGACAACATGCTCTCAAAATGCTTTTCGGGGCCTGACAAAACTAAAAGTGACATGATGCTGTTTTCTGACCAACTAGTGATGGAAACCAGAGGACACTGCCTTGCTACTATAGATTTCACCAAACCACAACTTTCTATCTTTGAAACTTGTTTCTGAGTGCTTGTGGTCAAAAGTAACAGCCTAAGTGACAACATGCTCTCAAAATGCTTTTCGGTGCCTGAAAACACTAAAAGTGACATGATGCTGTTTTCTGACCAACTAGTGATGGAAACCAGAGGAAACTGCCTTGCTACTATAGAATTCACCCAACCACATGTTTCTGGCTTGGAAACTTGTTTCTGAGTGCTTGTGGTCAAAAGTAACAGCCTAAGTGACAACATGCTCTCAAAATGCTTTTCGGTGCCTGAAAACACTAAAAGTGACATGATGCTGTTTTCTGACCAACTACTGATGGAAACCAGAGGAAACTGCCTTGCTACTATAGAATTCACCAAACCACATCTTTCTGTCTTTGAAACTTGTTTCTGAGTGCTTCTGGTCAAAAGTCACAGCCTAAGTGACAACATGCTCTCAAAATGCTTTTCAGTGCCTGTAAACACTAAAAGTTACACGATGCTGTTTTCTGACCATCTAGTGATGGAAATCAGAGGAAACTGCCTTGCTACTATAGAATTCACCAAACCACATGTTTCTGGCTTGGAAACTTGTTTCTGAGTGCTTGTGGCCAAAAGTCACAGCCTAAGTGACAACATGCTCTCAAAATGCTTTTCGGTGCCTGTAAACGCTAAAAGTTACACGATGCTGTTTTCTGACCATCTAGTGATGGAAATCAGAGGAAACTGCCTTGCTACTATAGAATTCACCAAACCACATGTTTCTGGCTTGGAAACTTGTTTCTGAGTGCTTGTGGCCAAAAGTAACAGCCTAAGTGACAACATGCTCTCAAAATGCTTTTCGGTGCCTGAAAACACTAAAAGTGACATGATGCTGTTTTCTGAGCAACTAGTGATGGAAACCAGAGGAAACTGCCTTGCTACTATAGAATTCACCAAACCACATGTTTCTGGCTTGGAAACTTGTTTCTGAGTGCTTGTGGTCAAAAGTAACAGCCTAAGTGACAACATGCTCTCAAAATGCTTTTCGGTGCCTGAAAACACTAAAAGTGACATGATGCTCTTTTCTGAGAAACTAGTGATGGAAACCAGAGGAAACTGCCTCGCTACTATAGAATTCACCAAACCATATGTTTCTGGCTTGGAAACTTGTTTCTGAGTGCTTGTGGTCAAAAGTAACAGCCTAAGTGACAACATGCTCTCAAAATGGTTTTCGGTGCCTGAAAACACTAAAAATGACATGATGCTGTTTTCTGACCAACTAGTGATGGAAACCACAGGAAACTGCTTTGCTACTATGGAATTCACCAAACCATATGTTTCTGGCTTGGAAACTTGTTTCTGAGTGCTTGTGGCCAAAAGTAACAGCCTAAGTGACAACATGCTCTCAAAATGCTTTTCGGTGCCTGAAAACACTAAAAGTGACATGATGCTGTTTTCTGACCAACTAGTGATGGAAACCAGAGGAAACTGCCTTGCTACTATAGAATTCACCAAACCACATGTTTCTGTCTTGGAAACTTGTTTCTGAGTGCTTGTGGTCAAAAGTAACAGCCTAAGTGACAACATGCTCTCAAAATGCTTTTCGGGGCCTGAAAACACTAAAAGTGACATGATGCTGTTTTCTGAGCAACTAGTGATGGAAACCACAGGAAACTGCCTTGCTACTATAGAATTCACCAAACCACATGTTTCTGTATTTCAAACTTGTTTCTGAGTGCTTCTGGTCAAAAGTAACAGCCTAAGTGAGAAGATGCTCTCAAAATGCTTTTCGGGGCCTGAAAACACTAAAAATGACATGATGCTGTTTTCTGACCAACGAGTGATGGAAACCAGAGGAAACTGCCTTGCTACTATAGAATTCACCAAACCACATGTTTCTGTCTTTGAAACTTGTTTCTGAGTGCTTGTGGTCAAAAGTCACAGCCTAAGTGACAACATGCTCTCAAAATGCTTTTCGGTGCCTGTAAACACTAAAAGTTACACGATGCTGTTTTCTGACCAACTAGTGATGGAAACCACAGGAAACTGCCTTGCTACTATAGAATTCACCAAACCACATGTTTCTGGCTTGGAAACTTGTTTCTGAGTGCTTGTGGCCAAAAGTAACAGCCTAAGTGACAACATGCTCTCAAAATGCTTTTCGGTGCCTGAAAACACTCAAAGTGACATGATGCTATTTTCTGAGCAACTAGTGATGGAAACCACAGAAACTGCCTTGCTACTATAGAATTCACCAAACCACATGTTTCTGGCTTGGAAACTTGTTTCTGAGTGCTTGTGGCCAAAAGTAACAGCCTAAGTGACAACATGCTCTCAAAATGCTTTTCGGTGCCTGAAAACACTAAAAGTGACATGATGCTGTTTTCTGACCAACTAGTGATGGAAACCAGAGGAAACTGCCTTGCTACTATAGAATTCACCAAACCACATGTTTCTGTCTTGGAAACTTGTTTCTGAGTGCTTGTGGTCAAAAGTAACAGCCTAAGTGACAACATGCTCTCAAAATGCTTTTCGGGGCCTGAAAACACTAAAAGTGACATGATGCTGTTTTCTGAGCAACTAGTGATGGAAACCACAGGAAACTGCCTTGCTACTATAGAATTCACCAAACCACATGTTTCTGTATTTCAAACTTGTTTCTGAGTGCTTCTGGTCAAAAGTAACAGCCTAAGTGAGAAGATGCTCTCAAAATGCTTTTCGGGGCCTGAAAACACTAAAAATGACATGATGCTGTTTTCTGACCAACGAGTGATGGAAACCAGAGGAAACTGCCTTGCTACTATAGAATTCACCAAACCACATGTTTCTGTCTTTGAAACTTGTTTCTGAGTGCTTGTGGTCAAAAGTCACAGCCTAAGTGACAACATGCTCTCAAAATGCTTTTCGGTGCCTGTAAACACTAAAAGTTACACGATGCTGTTTTCTGACCAACTAGTGATGGAAACCACAGGAAACTGCCTTGCTACTATAGAATTCACCAAACCACATCTTTCTGGCTTGGAAACTTGTTTCTGAGTGCTTGTGGCCAAAAGTAACAGCCTAAGTGACAACATGCTCTCAAAATGCTTTTCGGTGCCTGAAAACACTCAAAGTGACATGATGCTATTTTCTGAGCAACTAGTGATGGAAACCACAGAAACTGCCTTGCTACTATAGAATTCACCAAACCACATGTTTCTGGCTTGGAAACTTGTTTCTGAGTGCTTGTGGTCAAAAGTAACAGCCTAAGTGACAACATGCTCTCAAAATGCTTTTCGGGGCCTGAAAACACTAAAAGTGACATGATGCTGTTTTCTGACCACCTAGTGATGGAAACCACAGGAAACTGCCTTGCTACTATGGAATTCACCAAACCACATGTTTCTGGCTTGGAAACTTGTTTCTGAGTGCTTGTGGTCAAAAGTAACAGCCTAAGTGACAACATGCTCTCAAAATGCTTTTCGGTGCCTGAAAACACTCAAAGTGACATGATGCTGTTTTCTGACCAACTAGTGATGGAAACCAGAGGAAACTGCCTTGCTACTATAGAATTCACCAAACCACATCTTTCTGTATTTCAAACTTGTTTCTGAGTGCTTCTGGTCAAAAGTAACAGCCTAAGTGACAACATGCTCTCAAAATGCTTTTCGGTGCCTGAAAACACTAAAAGTGACATGATGCTGTTTTCTGACCACCTAGTGATGGAAACCACAGGAAACTGCCTTGCTACTATGGAATTCACCAAACCACATGTTTCTGGCTTGGAAACTTGTTTCTGAGTGCTTGTGGTCAAAAGTAACAGCCTAAGTGAGAAGATGCTCTCAAAATGCTTTTCGGTGCCTGAAAACACTCAAAGTGACATGATGCTCTTTTCTGAGCAACTAGTGATGGAAACCACAGAAACTGCCTAGTTACTATAGAATTCACCAAACCACATGTTTCTGGCTTGGAAACTTGTTTCTGAGTGCTTGTGGTCAAAAATAACAGCCTAAGTGACAACATGCTCTCAAAATGCTTTTCGGTGCCTGAAAACACTAAAAATGACATGATGCTGTTTTCTGAGCAACTAGTGATGGAAACCACAGGAAACTGCTTTGCTACTATGGAATTCACCAAACCATATGTTTCTGGCTTGGAAACTTGTTTCTGAGTGCTTGTGGCCAAAAGTAACAGCCTAAGTGACAACATGCTCTCAAAATGCTTTTCGGTGCCTGAAAACACTAAAAGTGACATGATGCTGTTTTCTGACCAACTAGTGATGGAAACCAGAGGAAACTGCCTTGCTACTATAGAATTCACCAAACCACATGTTTCTGGCCTGGAAACTTGTTTCTGAGTGCTTCTGGTCAAAAGTAACAGCCTAAGTGATAACATACTCTCAAAATGCTTTTCGGGGCCTGAAAACACTAAAAATGACATGATGCTGTTTTCTGACCAACTAGTGATGGAAACCAGAGGAAACTGCCTTGCTACTATAGAATTCACCAAACCACATCTTTCTGTATTTCAAACTTGTTTGTGAGTGCTTGTGGCCAAAAGTAACAGCCTAAGTGAGAAGATGCTCTCAAAATGCTTTTCGGGGCCTGAAAACACTAAAAGTGACATGATGCTGTTTTCTGACCAACTAGTGATGGAAACCAGAGGAAACTGCCTTGCTACTATAGAATTCACCAAACCACATCTTTCTGTATTTCAAACTTGTTTCTGAGTGCTTCTGGTCAAAAGTAACAGCCTAAGTGAGAAGATGCTCTCAAAATGCTTTTCGGGGCCTGACAAAACTAAAAGTGACATGATGCTGTTTTCTGACCAACTAGTGATGGAAACCAGAGGAAACTGCCTTGCTACTATAGAATTCACCAAACCACATGTTTCTGTCTTGGAAACTTGTTTCTGAGTGCTTGTGGTCAAAAGTAACAGCCTAAGTGACAACATGCTCTCAAAATGCTTTTCGGGGCCTGACAAAACTAAAAGTGACATGATGCTGTTTTCTGAGCAACTAGTGATGGAAACCAGAGGAAACTGCCTTGCTACTATAGAATTCACCAAACCACATGTTTCTGGCTTGGAAACTTGTTTCTGAGTGCTTGTGGTCAAAAGTAACAGCCTAAGTGACAACATGCTCTCAAAATGCTTTTCGGTGCCTGAAAACACTCAAAGTGACATGATGCTGTTTTCTGACCAACTAGTGATGGAAACCAGAGGAAACTGCCTTGCTACTATAGAATTCACCAAACCACATCTTTCTGGCTTGGAAACTTGTTTCTGAGTGCTTGTGGTCAAAAGTAACAGCCTAAGTGACAACATGCTCTCAAAATGCTTTTCGGGGCCTGAAAACACTAAAAGTGACATGATGCTGTTTTCTGACCAACTAGTGATGGAAACCAGAGGAAACTGCCTTGCTACTATAGAATTCACCAAACCACATCTTTCTGTATTTCAAACTTGTTTCTGAATGCTTCTGGTCAAAACTAACAGCCTAAGTGACAACATGCTCTCAAAATGCTTTTCGGTGCCTGAAAACACTCAAAGTGACATGATGCTGTTTTCTGAGCAACTAGTTGAGGGAAACCAGAGGAAACTGCCTTGCTACTATAGAATTCACCAAACCACATGTTTCTGGCCTGGAAACTTGTTTCTGAGTGCTTCTGGTCAAAAGTAACAGCCTAAGTGATAACATACTCTCAAAATGCTTTTCGGGGCCTGAAAACACTAAAAATGACATGATGCTGTTTTCTGACCAACTAGTGATGGAAACCAGAGGAAACTGCCTTGCTACTGTAGAATTCACCAAACCACATCTTTCTGTATTTCAAACTTGTTTGTGAGTGCTTGTGGTCAAAACTAACAGCCTAAGTGAGAAGATGCTCTCAAAATGCTTTTCGGTGCCTGAAAACAGTAAAAGTGACATGACGCTGTTTTCTGAGCAACTAGTGATGGAAACCAGAGGAAACTGCCTTGCTACTATAGAATTCACCAAACCACATGTTTCTGGCTTGGAAACTTGTTTCTGAGTGCTTGTGGTCAAAAGTAACAGCCTAAGTGACAACATGCTCTCAAAATGCTTTTCGGTGCCTGAAAACACTCAAAGTGACATGATGCTGTTTTCTGACCAACTAGTGATGGAAACCAGAGGAAACTGCCTTGCTACTATAGAATTCACCAAACCACATGTTTCTGGCTTGGAAACTTGTTTCTGAGTGCTTGTGGTCAAAAGTAACAGCCTAAGTGAGAAGATGCTCTCAAAATGCTTTTCGGGGCCTGAAAACACTAAAAATAACATGATGCTGTTTTCTGACCAACTAGTGATGGAAACCAGAGGAAACTGCCTTGCTACTATAGAATTCACCAAACCACATCTTTCTGTATTTCAAACTTATTTCTGAGTGCTTCTGGTCAAAAGTAACAGCCTAAGTGACAACATGCTCTCAAAATGCTTTTCGGGGCCTGAAAACACTAAAAATGACATGATGCTGTTTTCTGACGAACTAGTGATGGAAACCACAGGAAACTGCTTTGCTACTATGGAATTCACCAAACCATATGTTTCTGGCTTGGAAACTTGTTTCTGAGTGCTTGTGGCCAAAAGTAACAGCCTAAGTGACAACATGCTCTCAAAATGCTTTTCGGTGCCTGTAAACACTAAAAATGACATGATGCTGTTTTCTGACCAACTAGTGATGGAAACCACAGGAAACTGCTTTGCTACTATAGAATTCACCAAACCATATGTTTCTGGCTTGGAAACTTGTTTCTGAGTGCTTGTGGCCAAAAGTAACAGCCTAAGTGACAACATGCTCTCAAAATGCTTTTCGGTGCGTGTAAACACTAAAAGTGACATGATGCTGTTTTCTGACCAACTAGTGATGGAAACCAGAGGAAACTGCCTTGCTACTATAGAATTCACCAAACCACATGTTTCTGTCTTGGAAACTTGTTTCTGAGTGCTTGTGGTCAAAAGTAACAGCCTAAGTGACAACATGCTCTCAAAATGCTTTTCGGGGCCTGACAAAACTAAAAGTGACATGATGCTGTTTTCTGACCAACTAGTGATGGAAACCAGAGGAAACTGCCTTGCTACTATAGAATTCACCAAACCACATGTTCCTGCATTGGAAACTTGTTTCTGAGTGCTTGTGGTCAAAAGTAACAGCCTAAGTGACAACATGCTCTCAAAATGCTTTTCGGTGCCTGAAAACACTCAAAGTGACATGATGCTCTTTTCTGAGCAACTAGTGATGGAAACCACAGAAACTGCCTAGTTACTATAGAATTCACCAAACCACATGTTTCTGGCTTGGAAACTTGTTTCTGAGTGCTTTTGGTCAAAAGTAACAGCCTAAGTGACAACATGCTCTCAAAATGCTTTTCGGGGCCTGAAAACACTAAAAATGACATGATGCTGTTTTCTGAGCAACTAGTGATGGAAACCACAGGAAACTGCTTTGCTACTATGGAATTCACCAAACCATATGTTTCTGGCTTGGAAACTTGTTTCTGAGTGCTTTTGGTCAAAAGTAACAGTCTAAGTGACAACATGCTCTCAAAATGCTTTTCGGTGCCTGAAAACACTAAAAGTGACATGATGCTGTTTTCTGAACAACGAGTGATGGAAACCAGAGGAAACTGCCTTGCTACTATAGAATTCACCAAACCACATGTTCCTGCATTGGAAACTTGTTTCTGAGTGCTTGTGGTCAAAAGTAACAGCCTAAGTGAGAAGATGCTCTCAAAATGCTTTTCGGGGCCTGAAAACACTAAAAATAACATGATGCTGTTTTCTGACCAACTAGTGATTGAAACCAGAGGAAACTGCCTTGCTACTATAGAATTCACCAAACCACATGTTTCTGCCTTGGAAACTTGTTTCTGAGTGCTTGTGGTCAAAAGTAACAGCCTAAGTGACAACATGCTCTCAAAATGCTTTTCGGGGCCTGACAAAACTAAAAGTGACATGATGCTGTTTTCTGAGCAACTAGTGATGGAAACCAGAGGAAACTGCCTTGCTACTATAGAATTCACCAAACCACATGTTTCTGGCTTGGAAACTTGTTTCTGAGTGCTTGTGGTCAAAAGTAACAGCCTAAGTGACAACATGCTCTCAAAATGCTTTTCGGTGCCTGAAAACACTCAAAGTGACATGATGCTCTTTTCTGAGCAACTAGTGATGGAAACCACAGAAACTGCCTAGTTACTATAGAATTCACCAAACCACATGTTTCTGGCTTGGAAACTTGTTTCTGAGTGCTTGTGGTCAAAAGTAACAGCCTAAGTGACAACATGCTCTCAAAATTCTTTTCGGGGCCTGAAAACGCTAAAAGTGACATGATGCTGTTTTCTGACCAACTAGTGATGGAAACCAGAGGAAACTGCCTTGCTACTATAGAATTCACCAAACCACATCTTTCTGTATTTCAAACTTGTTTCTGAGTGCTTCTGGTCAAAACTAACAGCCTAAGTGAGAAGATGCTCTCAAAATGCTTTTCGGGGCCTGAAAACACTAAAAATGACATGATGCTGTTTTCTGACCAACTAGTGATGGAAACCAGAGGAAACTGCCTTGCTACTATAGAATTCACCAAACCACATCTTTCTGTCTTTGAAACTTGTTTCTGAGTGCTTGTGGTCAAAAGTAACAGCCTAAGTGACAACATGCTCTCAAAATGCTTTTCAGTGCCTGTAAACACTAAAAGTTACACGATGCTGTTTTCTGACCAACTAGTGATGGAAACCACAGGAAACTGCTTTGCTACTATAGAATTCACCAAACCATATGTTTCTGGCTTGGAAACTTGTTTCTGAGTGCTTGTGGCCAAAAGTAACAGCCTAAGTGACAACATGCTCTCAAAATGCTTTTCGGTGCGTGTAAACACTAAAAGTGACATGATGCTGTTTTCTGACCAACTAGTGATGGAAACCACAGGAAACTGCCTTGCTACTATAGAATTCACCAAACCACATCTTTCTGTATTTCAAACTTGTTTCTGAGTGCTTGTGGTCAAAAGTAACAGCCTAAGTGAGAAGATGCTCTCAAAATGCTTTTCGGGGCCTGACAAAACTAAAAGTGACATGATGCTGTTTTCTGACCAACTAGTGATGGAAACCAGAGGAAACTGCCTTGCTACTATAGAATTCACCAAACCACATGTTTCTGTCTTGGAAACTTGTTTCTGAGTGCTTGTGGTCAAAAGTAACAGCCTAAGTGACAACATGCTCTCAAAATGCTTTTCGGGGCCTGACAAAACTAAAAGTGACATGATGCTGTTTTCTGACCAACTAGTGATGGAAACCAGAGGAAACTGCCTTGCTACTATAGAATTCACCAAACCACATGTTCCTGCATTGGAAACTTGTTTCTGAGTGCTTGTGGTCAAAAGTAACAGCCTAAGTGACAACATGCTCTCAAAATGCTTTTCGGTGCCTGAAAACACTCAAAGTGACATGATGCTCTTTTCTGAGCAACTAGTGATGGAAACCACAGAAACTGCCTAGTTACTATAGAATTCACCAAACCACATGTTTCTGGCTTGGAAACTTGTTTCTGAGTGCTTGTGGTCAAAAGTAACAGCCTAAGTGACAACATGCTCTCAAAATGCTTTTCGGTGCCTGAAAACACTCAAAGTGACATGATGCTGTTTTCTGAGCAACTAGTTGAGGGAAACCAGAGGAAACTGCCTTGCTACTATAGAATTCACCAAACCACATGTTTCTGGCTTGGAAACTTGTTTCTGAGTGCTTGTGGTCAAAAGTAACAGCCTAAGTGACAACATGCTCTCAAAATGCTTTTCGGGGCCTGAAAACGCTAAAAGTGACATGATGCTGTTTTCTGACCAACTAGTGATGGAAACCAGAGGAAACTGCCTTGCTACTATAGAATTCACCAAACCACATCTTTCTGTATTTCAAACTTGTTTCTGAGTGCTTCTGGTCAAAACTAACAGCCTAAGTGAGAAGATGCTCTCAAAATGCTTTTCGGGGCCTGAAAACACTAAAAATGACATGATGCTGTTTTCTGACCAACTAGTGATGGAAACCAGAGGAAACTGCCTTGCTACTATAGAATTCACCAAACCACATCTTTCTGTCTTTGAAACTTGTTTCTGAGTGCTTGTGGTCAAAAGTAACAGCCTAAGTGACAACATGCTCTCAAAATGCTTTTCGGTGCCTGTAAACACTAAAAGTTACACGATGCTGTTTTCTGACCAACTAGTGATGGAAACCACAGGAAACTGCTTTGCTACTATAGAATTCACCAAACCATATGTTTCTGGCTTGGAAACTTGTTTCTGAGTGCTTGTGGCCAAAAGTAACAGCCTAAGTGACAACATGCTCTCAAAATGCTTTTCGGTGCGTGTAAACACTAAAAGTGACATGATGCTGTTTTCTGACCAACTAGTGATGGAAACCACAGGAAACTGCCTTGCTACTATAGAATTCACCAAACCACATCTTTCTGTATTTCAAACTTGTTTCTGAGTGCTTGTGGTCAAAAGTAACAGCCTAAGTGAGAAGATGCTCTCAAAATGCTTTTCGGGGCCTGACAAAACTAAAAGTGACATGATGCTGTTTTCTGACCAACTAGTGATGGAAACCAGAGGAAACTGCCTTGCTACTATAGAATTCACCAAACCACATGTTTCTGTCTTGGAAACTTGTTTCTGAGTGCTTGTGGTCAAAAGTAACAGCCTAAGTGACAACATGCTCTCAAAATGCTTTTCGGGGCCTGACAAAACTAAAAGTGACATGATGCTGTTTTCTGACCAACTAGTGATGGAAACCAGAGGAAACTGCCTTGCTACTATAGAATTCACCAAACCACATGTTCCTGCATTGGAAACTTGTTTCTGAGTGCTTGTGGTCAAAAGTAACAGCCTAAGTGACAACATGCTCTCAAAATGCTTTTCGGTGCCTGAAAACACTCAAAGTGACATGATGCTCTTTTCTGAGCAACTAGTGATGGAAACCACAGAAACTGCCTAGTTACTATAGAATTCACCAAACCACATGTTTCTGGCTTGGAAACTTGTTTCTGAGTGCTTTTGGTCAAAAGTAACAACCTAAGTGACAACATGCTCTCAAAATGCTTTTCGGGGCCTGAAAACACTAAAAATGACATGATGCTGTTTTCTGAGCAACTAGTGATGGAAACCACAGGAAACTGCTTTGCTACTATGGAATTCACCAAACCATATGTTTCTGGCTTGGAAACTTGTTTCTGAGTGCTTTTGGTCAAAAGTAACAGTCTAAGTGACAACATGCTCTCAAAATGCTTTTCGGTGCCTGAAAACACTAAAAGTGACATGATGCTGTTTTCTGAACAACGAGTGATGGAAACCAGAGGAAACTGCCTTGCTACTATAGAATTCACCAAACCACATGTTCCTGCATTGGAAACTTGTTTCTGAGTGCTTGTGGTCAAAAGTAACAGCCTAAGTGAGAAGATGCTCTCAAAATGCTTTTCGGGGCCTGAAAACACTAAAAATAACATGATGCTGTTTTCTGACCAACTAGTGATGGAAACCAGAGGAAACTGCCTTGCTACTATAGAATTCACCAAACCACATGTTTCTGCCTTGGAAACTTGTTTCTGAGTGCTTGTGGTCAAAAGTAACAGCCTAAGTGACAACATGCTCTCAAAATGCTTTTCGGTGCCTGAAAACACTAAAAGTGACATGATGCTGTTTTCTGACCAACTAGTGATGGAAACCAGAGGAAACTGCCTTGCTACTATAGAATTCACCAAACCACATCTTTCTGTATTTCAAACTTGTTTCTGAGTGCTTCTGGTCAAAAGTAACAGCCTAAGTGAGAAGATGCTCTCAAAATGCTTTTCGGGGCCTGAAAACGCTAAAAGTGACATGATGCTGTTTTCTGACCAACTAGTGATGGAAACCAGAGGAAACTGCCTTGCTACTATAGAATTCACCAAACCACATGTTTCTGTCTTGGAAACTTGTTTCTGAGTGCTTGTGGTCAAAAGTAACAGCCTAAGTGACAACATGCTCTCAAAATGCTTTTCGGGGCCTGACAAAACTAAAAGTGACATGATGCTGTTTTCTGAGCAACTAGTGATGGAAACCAGAGGAAACTGCCTTGCTACTATAGAATTCACCAAACCACATGTTTCTGGCTTGGAAACTTGTTTCTGAGTGCTTGTGGTCAAAAGTAACAGCCTAAGTGACAACATGCTCTCAAAATGCTTTTCGGTGCCTGAAAACACTCAAAGTGACATGATGCTCTTTTCTGAGCAACTAGTGATGGAAACCACAGAAACTGCCTAGTTACTATAGAATTCACCAAACCACATGTTTCTGGCTTGGAAACTTGTTTCTGAGTGCTTGTGGTCAAAAGTAACAGCCTAAGTGACAACATGCTCTCAAAATGCTTTTCGGGGCCTGAAAACACTAAAAGTGACATGATGCTGTTTTCTGACCACCTAGTGATGGAAACCACAGGAAACTGCCTTGCTACTATGGAATTCACCAAACCACATGTTTCTGGCTTGGAAACTTGTTTCTGAGTGCTTGTGGTCAAAAGTAACAGCCTAAGTGACAACATGCTCTCAAAATGCTTTTCGGTGCCTGAAAACACTCAAAGTGACATGATGCTGTTTTCTGAGCAACTAGTTGAGGGAAACCAGAGGAAACTGCCTTGCTACTATAGAATTCACCAAACCACATGTTTCTGGCTTGGAAACTTGTTTCTGAGTGCTTGTGGTCAAAAGTAACAGCCTAAGTGACAACATGCTCTCAAAATGCTTTTCGGTGCCTGAAAACGCTAAAAGTGACATGATGCTGTTTTCTGACCAACTAGTGATGGAAACCAGAGGAAACTGCCTTGCTACTATAGAATTCACCAAACCACATCTTTCTGTATTTCAAACTTGTTTCTGAGTGCTTCTGGTCAAAACTAACAGCCTAAGTGAGAAGATGCTCTCAAAATGCTTTTCGGGGCCTGAAAACACTAAAAATGACATGATGCTGTTTTCTGACCAACTAGTGATGGAAACCAGAGGAAACTGCCTTGCTACTATAGAATTCACCAAACCACATCTTTCTGTCTTTGAAACTTGTTTCTGAGTGCTTGTGGTCAAAAGTAACAGCCTAAGTGACAACATGCTCTCAAAATGCTTTTCAGTGCCTGTAAACACTAAAAGTTACACGATGCTGTTTTCTGACCAACTAGTGATGGAAACCAGAGGAACCTGCCTTGCTACTATAGAATTCACCAAACCACATGTTTCTGCCTTGGAAACTTGTTTCTGAGTGCTTCTGGTCAAAAGTAACAGCCTAAGTGACAACATGCTCTCAAAATGCTTTTCGGGACCTGAAAACACTAAAAGTGACATGATGCTGTTTTCTGACCACCTAGTGATGGAAACCACAGGAAACTGCCTTGCTACTATGGAATTCACCAAACCACATGTTTCTGGCTTGGAAACTTGTTTCTGAGTGCTTGTGGTCAAAAGTAACAGCCTAAGTGACAACATGCTCTCAAAATGCTTTTCGGTGCCTGAAAACACTAAAAGTGACATGATGCTGTTTTCTGACCAAGTAGTGATGGAAACTAGAGGAAACTGCCTTGCTACTATAGAATTCACCAAACCACATCTTTCTGTATGTCAAACTTATTTCTGAGTGCTTCTGGTCAAAAGTAACAGCCTAAGTGACAACATGCTCTCAAAATGCTTTTCGGTGCGTGTAAACACTAAAAGTGACATGATGCTGTTTTCTGACCAACTAGTGATGGAAACCAGAGGAAACTGCCTTGCTACTATAGAATTCACCAAACCACATCTTTCTGTATTTCAAACTTGTTTCTGAGTGCTTCTGGTCAAAAGTAACAGCCTAAGTGAGAAGATGCTCTCAAAATGCTTTTCGGGGCCTGAAAACGCTAAAAGTGACATGATGCTGTTTTCTGAGCAACTAGTGATGGAAACCAGAGGAAACTGCCTTGCTACTATAGAATTCACCAAACCACATGTTTCTGTCTTGGAAACTTGTTTCTGAGTGCTTGTGGTCAAAAGTAACAGCCTAAGTGACAACATGCTCTCAAAATGCTTTTCGTGGCCTGACAAAACTAAAAGTGACATGATGCTGTTTTCTGAGCAACTAGTGATGGAAACCAGAGGAAACTGCCTTGCTACTATAGAATTCACCAAACCACATGTTTCTGGCTTGGAAACTTGTTTCTGAGTGCTTGTGGTCAAAAGTAACAGCCTAAGTGACAACATGCTCTCAAAATGCTTTTCGGTGCCTGAAAACACTCAAAGTGACATGATGCTCTTTTCTGACCAACTAGTGATGGAAACCAGAGGAAACTGCCTTGCTACTATAGAATTCACCAAACCACATCTTTCTGTATTTCAAACTTGTTTCTGAGTGCTTCTGGTCAAAACTAACAGCCTAAGTGAGAAGATGCTCTCAAAATGCTTTTCGGGGCCTGAAAACACTAAAAATGACATGATGCTGTTTTCTGACCAACTAGTGATGGAAACCAGAGGAAACTGTCTGGCTACTATAGAATTCACCAAACCACATCTTTCTGTCTTTGAAACTTGTTTCTGAGTGCTTGTGGTCAAAAGTAACAGCCTAAGTGACAACATGCTCTCAAAATGCTTTTCAGTGCCTGTAAACACTAAAAGTTACAGGATGCTGTTTTCTGACCAACTAGTGATGAAAACCAGAGGAAACTGCCTTGCTACTATAGACTTCACCAAAGTACATGTTTCTGGCTTGGAAACTTGTTTCTGAGTGCTTCTGTTGAAAAGTAACAGCCCAAGTGACAACATGCTGTCAAAATGCTTTTCGGGCCCTGAAAACACTAAAAGTGACATGATGCTGTTTTCGGAGCAACTAGTGATGGAAACCACAGAAACTGCCTAGTTACTATAGAATTCACCAAACCACATGTTTCTGTCTTGGAAACTTGTTTCTGAGTGCTTGTGGTCAAAAGTAACAGCCTAAGTGACAACATGCTCTCAAAATGCTTTTCGGGGCCTGAAAACACTAAAAGTGACATGATGCTGTTTTCTGAGCAACTAGTGATGGAAACCAGAGGAAACTGCCTTGCTACTATAGAATTCACCAAACCACATGTTTCTGTATTTCAAACTTGTTTCTGAGTGCTTCTGGTCAAAAGTAACAGCCTAAGTGAGAAGATGCTCTCAAAATGCTTTTCGGGGCCTGAAAACGCTAAAAGTGACATGATGCTGTTTTCTGACCAACTAGTGATGGAAACCAGAGGAAACTGCCTTGCTACTATAGAATTCACCAAACCACATGTTTCTGTCTTGGAAACTTGTTTCTGAGTGCTTGTGGTCAAAAGTAACAGCCTAAGTGACAACATGCTCTCAAAATGCTTTTCGGTGCCTGAAAACACTCAAAGTGACATGATGCTATTTTCTGAGCAACTAGTGATGGAAACCACAGAAACTGCCTTGCTACTATAGAATTCACCAAACCACATGTTTCTGGCTTGGAAACTTGTTTCTGAGTGCTTGTGGTCAAAAGTAACAGCCTAAGTGACAACATGCTCTCAAAATGCTTTTCGGGGCCTGAAAACACTAAAAGTGACATGATGCTGTTTTCTGACCACCTAGTGATGGAAACCACAGGAAACTGCCTTGCTACTATGGAATTCACCAAACCACATGTTTCTGGCTTGGAAACTTGTTTCTGAGTGCTTGTGGTCAAAAGTAACAGCCTAAGTGACAACATGCTCTCAAAATGCTTTTCGGTGCCTGAAAACACTCAAAGTGACATGATGCTATTTTCTGAGCAACTAGTGATGGAAACCACAGAAACTGCCTTGCTACTATAGAATTCACCAAACCACATGTTTCTGGCTTGGAAACTTGTTTCTGAGTGCTTGTGGTCAAAAGTAACAGCCTAAGTGACAACATGCTCTCAAAATGCTTTTCGGGGCCTGAAAACACTAAAAGTGACATGATGCTGTTTTCTGAGCAACTAGTGATGGAAACCACAGGAAACTGCCTTGCTACTATAGAATTCACCAAACCACATGTTTCTGTATTTCAAACTTGTTTCTGAGTGCTTCTGGTCAAAAGTAACAGCCTAAGTGAGAAGATGCTCTCAAAATGCTTTTCGGGGCCTGAAAACACTAAAAATGACATGATGCTGTTTTCTGACCAACGAGTGATGGAAACCAGAGGAAACTGCCTTGCTACTATAGAATTCACCAAACCACATGTTTCTGTCTTTGAAACTTGTTTCTGAGTGCTTGTGGTCAAAAGTCACAGCCTAAGTGACAACATGCTCTCAAAATGCTTTTCGGTGCCTGTAAACACTAAAAGTTACACGATGCTGTTTTCTGACCAACTAGTGATGGAAACCACAGGAAACTGCCTTGCTACTATAGAATTCACCAAACCACATGTTTCTGGCTTGGAAACTTGTTTCTGAGTGCTTGTGGCCAAAAGTAACAGCCTAAGTGACAACATGCTCTCAAAATGCTTTTCGGTGCCTGAAAACACTCAAAGTGACATGATGCTATTTTCTGAGCAACTAGTGATGGAAACCACAGAAACTGCCTTGCTACTATAGAATTCACCAAACCACATGTTTCTGGCTTGGAAACTTGTTTCTGAGTGCTTGTGGCCAAAAGTAACAGCCTAAGTGACAACATGCTCTCAAAATGCTTTTCGGTGCCTGAAAACACTAAAAGTGACATGATGCTGTTTTCTGACCAACTAGTGATGGAAACCAGAGGAAACTGCCTTGCTACTATAGAATTCACCAAACCACATGTTTCTGTCTTGGAAACTTGTTTCTGAGTGCTTGTGGTCAAAAGTAACAGCCTAAGTGACAACATGCTCTCAAAATGCTTTTCGGGGCCTGAAAACACTAAAAGTGACATGATGCTGTTTTCTGAGCAACTAGTGATGGAAACCACAGGAAACTGCCTTGCTACTATAGAATTCACCAAACCACATGTTTCTGTATTTCAAACTTGTTTCTGAGTGCTTCTGGTCAAAAGTAACAGCCTAAGTGAGAAGATGCTCTCAAAATGCTTTTCGGGGCCTGAAAACACTAAAAATGACATGATGCTGTTTTCTGACCAACGAGTGATGGAAACCAGAGGAAACTGCCTTGCTACTATAGAATTCACCAAACCACATGTTTCTGTCTTTGAAACTTGTTTCTGAGTGCTTGTGGTCAAAAGTCACAGCCTAAGTGACAACATGCTCTCAAAATGCTTTTCGGTGCCTGTAAACACTAAAAGTTACACGATGCTGTTTTCTGACCAACTAGTGATGGAAACCACAGGAAACTGCCTTGCTACTATAGAATTCACCAAACCACATGTTTCTGGCTTGGAAACTTGTTTCTGAGTGCTTGTGGCCAAAAGTAACAGCCTAAGTGACAACATGCTCTCAAAATGCTTTTCGGTGCCTGAAAACACTCAAAGTGACATGATGCTATTTTCTGAGCAACTAGTGATGGAAACCACAGAAACTGCCTTGCTACTATAGAATTCACCAAACCACATGTTTCTGGCTTGGAAACTTGTTTCTGAGTGCTTGTGGTCAAAAGTAACAGCCTAAGTGACAACATGCTCTCAAAATGCTTTTCGGGGCCTGAAAACACTAAAAGTGACATGATGCTGTTTTCTGACCACCTAGTGATGGAAACCACAGGAAACTGCCTTGCTACTATGGAATTCACCAAACCACATGTTTCTGGCTTGGAAACTTGTTTCTGAGTGCTTGTGGTCAAAAGTAACAGCCTAAGTGACAACATGCTCTCAAAATGCTTTTCGGTGCCTGAAAACACTCAAAGTGACATGATGCTCTTTTCTGAGCAACTAGTGATGGAAACCACAGAAACTGCCTAGTTACTATAGAATTCACCAAACCACATGTTTCTGGCTTGGAAACTTGTTTCTGAGTGCTTTTGGTCAAAAGTAACAGCCTAAGTGACAACATGCTCTCAAAATGCTTTTCGGGGCCTGAAAACACTAAAAATGACATGATGCTGTTTTCTGAGCAACTAGTGATGGAAACCACAGGAAACTGCTTTGCTACTATGGAATTCACCAAACCATATGTTTCTGGCTTGGAAACTTGTTTCTGAGTGCTTGTGGCCAAAAGTAACAGCCTAAGTGACAACATGCTCTCAAAATGCTTTTCGGTGCCTGAAAACACTAAAAGTGACATGATGCTGTTTTCTGAGCAACTAGTGATGGAAACCAGAGGAAACTGCCTTGCTACTATAGAATTCACCAAACCACATGTTTCTGGCCTGGAAACTTGTTTCTGAGTGCTTCTGGTCAAAAGTAACAGCCTAAGTGATAACATACTCTCAAAATGCTTTTCGGGGCCTGAAAACACTAAAAATGACATGATGCTGTTTTCTGACCAACTAGTGATGGAAACCAGAGGAAACTGCCTTGCTACTGTAGAATTCACCAAACCACATCTTTCTGTATTTCAAACTTGTTTGTGAGTGCTTGTGGTCAAAACTAACAGCCTAAGTGAGAAGATGCTCTCAAAATGCTTTTCGGTGCCTGAAAACACTAAAAGTGACATGATGCTGTTTTCTGACCAACTAGTGATGGAAACCAGAGGAAACTGCCTTGCTACTATAGAATTCACCAAACCACATCTTTCTGTATTTCAAACTTGTTTCTGAGTGCTTCTGGTCAAAAGTAACAGCCTAAGTGAGAAGATGCTCTCAAAATGCTTTTCGGGGCCTGAAAACGCTAAAAGTGACATGATGCTGTTTTCTGACCAACTAGTGATGGAAACCAGAGGAAACTGCCTTGCTACTATAGAATTCACCAAACCACATGTTTCTGCCTTGGAAACTTGTTTCTGAGTGCTTGTGGTCAAAAGTAACAGCCTAAGTGACAACATGCTCTCAAAATGCTTTTCGGGGCCTGAAAACACTAAAAATGACATGATGCTGTTTTCTGACCAACTAGTGATGGAAACCAGAGGAAACTGCCTTGCTACTATAGAATTCACCAAACCACATGTTTCTGTCTTGGAAACTTGTTTCTGAGTGCTTGTGGTCAAAAGTAACAGCCTAAGTGACAACATGCTCTCAAAATGCTTTTCAGTGCCTGTAAACACTAAAAGTTACACGATGCTGTTTTCTGACCAACTAGTGATGGAAACCAGAGGAACCTGCCTTGCTACTATAGAATTCACCAAACCACATCTTTCTGTATTTCAAACTTGTTTCTGAGTGCTTGTGGTCAAAAGTAACAGCCTAAGTGACAACATGCTCTCAAAATGCTTTTCGGTGCCTGAAAACACTAAAAGTGACATGATGCTGTTTTCTGACCACCTAGTGATGGAAACCACAGGAAACTGCCTTGCTACTATGGAATTCACCAAACCACATGTTTCTGGCTTGGAAACTTGTTTCTGAGTGCTTGTGGTCAAAAGTAACAGCCTAAGTGAGAAGATGCTCTCAAAATGCTTTTCGGTGCCTGAAAACACTCAAAGTGACATGATGCTCTTTTCTGAGCAACTAGTGATGGAAACCACAGAAACTGCCTAGTTACTATAGAATTCACCAAACCACATGTTTCTGGCTTGGAAACTTGTTTCTGAGTGCTTGTGGTCAAAAATAACAGCCTAAGTGACAACATGCTCTCAAAATGCTTTTCGGTGCCTGAAAACACTAAAAATGACATGATGCTGTTTTCTGAGCAACTAGTGATGGAAACCACAGGAAACTGCTTTGCTACTATGGAATTCACCAAACCATATGTTTCTGGCTTGGAAACTTGTTTCTGAGTGCTTGTGGCCAAAAGTAACAGCCTAAGTGACAACATGCTCTCAAAATGCTTTTCGGTGCCTGAAAACACTAAAAGTGACATGATGCTGTTTTCTGACCAACTAGTGATGGAAACCAGAGGAAACTGCCTTGCTACTATAGAATTCACCAAACCACATGTTTCTGGCCTGGAAACTTGTTTCTGAGTGCTTCTGGTCAAAAGTAACAGCCTAAGTGATAACATACTCTCAAAATGCTTTTCGGGGCCTGAAAACACTAAAAATGACATGATGCTGTTTTCTGACCAACTAGTGATGGAAACCAGAGGAAACTGCCTTGCTACTATAGAATTCACCAAACCACATCTTTCTGTATTTCAAACTTGTTTGTGAGTGCTTGTGGCCAAAAGTAACAGCCTAAGTGAGAAGATGCTCTCAAAATGCTTTTCGGGGCCTGAAAACACTAAAAGTGACATGATGCTGTTTTCTGACCAACTAGTGATGGAAACCAGAGGAAACTGCCTTGCTACTATAGAATTCACCAAACCACATCTTTCTGTATTTCAAACTTGTTTCTGAGTGCTTCTGGTCAAAAGTAACAGCCTAAGTGAGAAGATGCTCTCAAAATGCTTTTCGGGGCCTGAAAACGCTAAAAGTGACATGATGCTGTTTTCTGACCAACTAGTGATGGAAACCAGAGGAAACTGCCTTGCTACTATAGAATTCACCAAACCACATGTTTCTGTCTTGGAAACTTGTTTCTGAGTGCTTGTGGTCAAAAGTAACAGCCTAAGTGACAACATGCTCTCAAAATGCTTTTCGGGGCCTGACAAAACTAAAAGTGACATGATGCTGTTTTCTGAGCAACTAGTGATGGAAACCAGAGGAAACTGCCTTGCTACTATAGAATTCACCAAACCACATGTTTCTGGCTTGGAAACTTGTTTCTGAGTGCTTGTGGTCAAAAGTAACAGCCTAAGTGACAACATGCTCTCAAAATGCTTTTCGGTGCCTGAAAACACTCAAAGTGACATGATGCTGTTTTCTGACCAACTAGTGATGGAAACCAGAGGAAACTGCCTTGCTACTATAGAATTCACCAAACCACATCTTTCTGGCTTGGAAACTTGTTTCTGAGTGCTTGTGGTCAAAAGTAACAGCCTAAGTGACAACATGCTCTCAAAATGCTTTTCGGGGCCTGAAAACACTAAAAGTGACATGATGCTGTTTTCTGACCAACTAGTGATGGAAACCAGAGGAAACTGCCTTGCTACTATAGAATTCACCAAACCACATCTTTCTGTATTTCAAACTTGTTTCTGAATGCTTCTGGTCAAAACTAACAGCCTAAGTGACAACATGCTCTCAAAATGCTTTTCGGTGCCTGAAAACACTCAAAGTGACATGATGCTGTTTTCTGAGCAACTAGTTGAGGGAAACCAGAGGAAACTGCCTTGCTACTATAGAATTCACCAAACCACATGTTTCTGGCCTGGAAACTTGTTTCTGAGTGCTTCTGGTCAAAAGTAACAGCCTAAGTGATAACATACTCTCAAAATGCTTTTCGGGGCCTGAAAACACTAAAAATGACATGATGCTGTTTTCTGACCAACTAGTGATGGAAACCAGAGGAAACTGCCTTGCTACTGTAGAATTCACCAAACCACATCTTTCTGTATTTCAAACTTGTTTGTGAGTGCTTGTGGTCAAAACTAACAGCCTAAGTGAGAAGATGCTCTCAAAATGCTTTTCGGTGCCTGAAAACAGTAAAAGTGACATGACGCTGTTTTCTGAGCAACTAGTGATGGAAACCAGAGGAAACTGCCTTGCTACTATAGAATTCACCAAACCACATCTTTCTGTATTTCAAACTTATTTCTGAGTGCTTCTGGTCAAAAGTAACAGCCTAAGTGACAACATGCTCTCAAAATGCTTTTCGGGGCCTGAAAACACTAAAAATGACATGATGCTGTTTTCTGACGAACTAGTGATGGAAACCACAGGAAACTGCTTTGCTACTATGGAATTCACCAAACCATATGTTTCTGGCTTGGAAACTTGTTTCTGAGTGCTTGTGGCCAAAAGTAACAGCCTAAGTGACAACATGCTCTCAAAATGCTTTTCGGTGCCTGTAAACACTAAAAGTGACATGATGCTGTTTTCTGACCAACTAGTGATGGAAACCACAGGAAACTGCTTTGCTACTATAGAATTCACCAAACCATATGTTTCTGGCTTGGAAACTTGTTTCTGAGTGCTTGTGGCCAAAAGTAACAGCCTAAGTGACAACATGCTCTCAAAATGCTTTTCGGTGCGTGTAAACACTAAAAGTGACATGATGCTGTTTTCTGACCAACTAGTGATGGAAACCAGAGGAAACTGCCTTGCTACTATAGAATTCACCAAACCACATGTTTCTGTCTTGGAAACTTGTTTCTGAGTGCTTGTGGTCAAAAGTAACAGCCTAAGTGACAACATGCTCTCAAAATGCTTTTCGGGGCCTGACAAAACTAAAAGTGACATGATGCTGTTTTCTGACCAACTAGTGATGGAAACCAGAGGAAACTGCCTTGCTACTATAGAATTCACCAAACCACATGTTCCTGCATTGGAAACTTGTTTCTGAGTGCTTGTGGTCAAAAGTAACAGCCTAAGTGACAACATGCTCTCAAAATGCTTTTCGGTGCCTGAAAACACTCAAAGTGACATGATGCTCTTTTCTGAGCAACTAGTGATGGAAACCACAGAAACTGCCTAGTTACTATAGAATTCACCAAACCACATGTTTCTGGCTTGGAAACTTGTTTCTGAGTGCTTTTGGTCAAAAGTAACAGCCTAAGTGACAACATGCTCTCAAAATGCTTTTCGGGGCCTGAAAACACTAAAAATGACATGATGCTGTTTTCTGAGCAACTAGTGATGGAAACCACAGGAAACTGCTTTGCTACTATGGAATTCACCAAACCATATGTTTCTGGCTTGGAAACTTGTTTCTGAGTGCTTGTGGCCAAAAGTAACAGCCTAAGTGACAACATGCTCTCAAAATGCTTTTCGGTGCCTGAAAACACTAAAAGTGACATGATGCTGTTTTCTGAGCAACTAGTGATGGAAACCAGAGGAAACTGCCTTGCTACTATAGAATTCACCAAACCACATGTTTCTGGCCTGGAAACTTGTTTCTGAGTGCTTCTGGTCAAAAGTAACAGCCTAAGTGATAACATACTCTCAAAATGCTTTTCGGGGCCTGAAAACACTAAAAATGACATGATGCTGTTTTCTGACCAACTAGTGATGGAAACCAGAGGAAACTGCCTTGCTACTGTAGAATTCACCAAACCACATCTTTCTGTATTTCAAACTTGTTTGTGAGTGCTTGTGGTCAAAACTAACAGCCTAAGTGAGAAGATGCTCTCAAAATGCTTTTCGGTGCCTGAAAACACTAAAAGTGACATGATGCTGTTTTCTGACCAACTAGTGATGGAAACCAGAGGAAACTGCCTTGCTACTATAGAATTCACCAAACCACATCTTTCTGTATTTCAAACTTGTTTCTGAGTGCTTCTGGTCAAAAGTAACAGCCTAAGTGAGAAGATGCTCTCAAAATGCTTTTCGGGGCCTGAAAACGCTAAAAGTGACATGATGCTGTTTTCTGACCAACTAGTGATGGAAACCAGAGGAAACTGCCTTGCTACTATAGAATTCACCAAACCACATGTTTCTGCCTTGGAAACTTGTTTCTGAGTGCTTGTGGTCAAAAGTAACAGCCTAAGTGACAACATGCTCTCAAAATGCTTTTCGGGGCCTGAAAACACTAAAAATGACATGATGCTGTTTTCTGACCAACTAGTGATGGAAACCAGAGGAAACTGCCTTGCTACTATAGAATTCACCAAACCACATGTTTCTGTCTTGGAAACTTGTTTCTGAGTGCTTGTGGTCAAAAGTAACAGCCTAAGTGACAACATGCTCTCAAAATGCTTTTCAGTGCCTGTAAACACTAAAAGTTACACGATGCTGTTTTCTGACCAACTAGTGATGGAAACCAGAGGAACCTGCCTTGCTACTATAGAATTCACCAAACCACATCTTTCTGTATTTCAAACTTGTTTCTGAGTGCTTCTGGTCAAAAGTAACAGCCTAAGTGACAACATGCTCTCAAAATGCTTTTCGGTGCCTGAAAACACTAAAAGTGACATGATGCTGTTTTCTGACCACCTAGTGATGGAAACCACAGGAAACTGCCTTGCTACTATGGAATTCACCAAACCACATGTTTCTGGCTTGGAAACTTGTTTCTGAGTGCTTGTGGTCAAAAGTAACAGCCTAAGTGAGAAGATGCTCTCAAAATGCTTTTCGGTGCCTGAAAACACTCAAAGTGACATGATGCTCTTTTCTGAGCAACTAGTGATGGAAACCACAGAAACTGCCTAGTTACTATAGAATTCACCAAACCACATGTTTCTGGCTTGGAAACTTGTTTCTGAGTGCTTGTGGTCAAAAATAACAGCCTAAGTGACAACATGCTCTCAAAATGCTTTTCGGTGCCTGAAAACACTAAAAATGACATGATGCTGTTTTCTGAGCAACTAGTGATGGAAACCACAGGAAACTGCTTTGCTACTATGGAATTCACCAAACCATATGTTTCTGGCTTGGAAACTTGTTTCTGAGTGCTTGTGGCCAAAAGTAACAGCCTAAGTGACAACATGCTCTCAAAATGCTTTTCGGTGCCTGAAAACACTAAAAGTGACATGATGCTGTTTTCTGACCAACTAGTGATGGAAACCAGAGGAAACTGCCTTGCTACTATAGAATTCACCAAACCACATGTTTCTGGCCTGGAAACTTGTTTCTGAGTGCTTCTGGTCAAAAGTAACAGCCTAAGTGATAACATACTCTCAAAATGCTTTTCGGGGCCTGAAAACACTAAAAATGACATGATGCTGTTTTCTGACCAACTAGTGATGGAAACCAGAGGAAACTGCCTTGCTACTATAGAATTCACCAAACCACATCTTTCTGTATTTCAAACTTGTTTGTGAGTGCTTGTGGCCAAAAGTAACAGCCTAAGTGAGAAGATGCTCTCAAAATGCTTTTCGGGGCCTGAAAACACTAAAAGTGACATGATGCTGTTTTCTGACCAACTAGTGATGGAAACCAGAGGAAACTGCCTTGCTACTATAGAATTCACCAAACCACATCTTTCTGTATTTCAAACTTGTTTCTGAGTGCTTCTGGTCAAAAGTAACAGCCTAAGTGAGAAGATGCTCTCAAAATGCTTTTCGGGGCCTGAAAACGCTAAAAGTGACATGATGCTGTTTTCTGACCAACTAGTGATGGAAACCAGAGGAAACTGCCTTGCTACTATAGAATTCACCAAACCACATGTTTCTGTCTTGGAAACTTGTTTCTGAGTGCTTGTGGTCAAAAGTAACAGCCTAAGTGACAACATGCTCTCAAAATGCTTTTCGGGGCCTGACAAAACTAAAAGTGACATGATGCTGTTTTCTGAGCAACTAGTGATGGAAACCAGAGGAAACTGCCTTGCTACTATAGAATTCACCAAACCACATGTTTCTGGCTTGGAAACTTGTTTCTGAGTGCTTGTGGTCAAAAGTAACAGCCTAAGTGACAACATGCTCTCAAAATGCTTTTCGGTGCCTGAAAACACTCAAAGTGACATGATGCTGTTTTCTGACCAACTAGTGATGGAAACCAGAGGAAACTGCCTTGCTACTATAGAATTCACCAAACCACATCTTTCTGGCTTGGAAACTTGTTTCTGAGTGCTTGTGGTCAAAAGTAACAGCCTAAGTGACAACATGCTCTCAAAATGCTTTTCGGGGCCTGAAAACACTAAAAGTGACATGATGCTGTTTTCTGACCAACTAGTGATGGAAACCAGAGGAAACTGCCTTGCTACTATAGAATTCACCAAACCACATCTTTCTGTATTTCAAACTTGTTTCTGAATGCTTCTGGTCAAAACTAACAGCCTAAGTGACAACATGCTCTCAAAATGCTTTTCGGTGCCTGAAAACACTCAAAGTGACATGATGCTGTTTTCTGAGCAACTAGTTGAGGGAAACCAGAGGAAACTGCCTTGCTACTATAGAATTCACCAAACCACATGTTTCTGGCCTGGAAACTTGTTTCTGAGTGCTTCTGGTCAAAAGTAACAGCCTAAGTGATAACATACTCTCAAAATGCTTTTCGGGGCCTGAAAACACTAAAAATGACATGATGCTGTTTTCTGACCAACTAGTGATGGAAACCAGAGGAAACTGCCTTGCTACTGTAGAATTCACCAAACCACATCTTTCTGTATTTCAAACTTGTTTGTGAGTGCTTGTGGTCAAAACTAACAGCCTAAGTGAGAAGATGCTCTCAAAATGCTTTTCGGTGCCTGAAAACAGTAAAAGTGACATGACGCTGTTTTCTGAGCAACTAGTGATGGAAACCAGAGGAAACTGCCTTGCTAC
Organism: Epinephelus lanceolatus; assembly: GCF_041903045.1. Taxonomy (NCBI): domain Eukaryota; kingdom Metazoa; phylum Chordata; class Actinopteri; order Perciformes; family Serranidae; genus Epinephelus; species Epinephelus lanceolatus. The sequence continues at coordinate 44,279,921 of NC_135741.1, forward strand.
TATAGAATTCACCAAACCACATCTTTCTGTATTTCAAACTTATTTCTGAGTGCTTCTGGTCAAAAGTAACAGCCTAAGTGACAACATGCTCTCAAAATGCTTTTCGGGGCCTGAAAACACTAAAAATGACATGATGCTGTTTTCTGACGAACTAGTGATGGAAACCACAGGAAACTGCTTTGCTACTATGGAATTCACCAAACCATATGTTTCTGGCTTGGAAACTTGTTTCTGAGTGCTTGTGGCCAAAAGTAACAGCCTAAGTGACAACATGCTCTCAAAATGCTTTTCGGTGCCTGTAAACACTAAAAGTGACATGATGCTGTTTTCTGACCAACTAGTGATGGAAACCACAGGAAACTGCCTTGCTACTATAGAATTCACCAAACCATATGTTTCTGGCTTGGAAACTTGTTTCTGAGTGCTTGTGGCCAAAAGTAACAGCCTAAGTGACAACATGCTCTCAAAATGCTTTTCGGTGCGTGTAAACACTAAAAGTGACATGATGCTGTTTTCTGACCAACTAGTGATGGAAACCAGAGGAAACTGCCTTGCTACTATAGAATTCACCAAACCACATGTTTCTGTCTTGGAAACTTGTTTCTGAGTGCTTGTGGTCAAAAGTAACAGCCTAAGTGACAACATGCTCTCAAAATGCTTTTCGGGGCCTGACAAAACTAAAAGTGACATGATGCTGTTTTCTGACCAACTAGTGATGGAAACCAGAGGAAACTGCCTTGCTACTATAGAATTCACCAAACCACATGTTCCTGCATTGGAAACTTGTTTCTGAGTGCTTGTGGTCAAAAGTAACAGCCTAAGTGACAACATGCTCTCAAAATGCTTTTCGGTGCCTGAAAACACTCAAAGTGACATGATGCTCTTTTCTGAGCAACTAGTGATGGAAACCACAGAAACTGCCTAGTTACTATAGAATTCACCAAACCACATGTTTCTGGCTTGGAAACTTGTTTCTGAGTGCTTTTGGTCAAAAGTAACAGCCTAAGTGACAACATGCTCTCAAAATGCTTTTCGGGGCCTGAAAACACTAAAAATGACATGATGCTGTTTTCTGAGCAACTAGTGATGGAAACCACAGGAAACTGCTTTGCTACTATGGAATTCACCAAACCATATGTTTCTGGCTTGGAAACTTGTTTCTGAGTGCTTTTGGTCAAAAGTAACAGTCTAAGTGACAACATGCTCTCAAAATGCTTTTCGGTGCCTGAAAACACTAAAAGTGACATGATGCTGTTTTCTGAACAACGAGTGATGGAAACCAGAGGAAACTGCCTTGCTACTATAGAATTCACCAAACCACATGTTCCTGCATTGGAAACTTGTTTCTGAGTGCTTGTGGTCAAAAGTAACAGCCTAAGTGAGAAGATGCTCTCAAAATGCTTTTCGGGGCCTGAAAACACTAAAAATAACATGATGCTGTTTTCTGACCAACTAGTGATTGAAACCAGAGGAAACTGCTTTGCTACTATAGAATTCACCAAACCACATGTTTCTGCCTTGGAAACTTGTTTCTGAGTGCTTGTGGTCAAAAGTAACAGCCTAAGTGACAACATGCTCTCAAAATGCTTTTCGGGGCCTGACAAAACTAAAAGTGACATGATGCTGTTTTCTGAGCAACTAGTGATGGAAACCAGAGGAAACTGCCTTGCTACTATAGAATTCACCAAACCACATGTTTCTGGCTTGGAAACTTGTTTCTGAGTGCTTGTGGTCAAAAGTAACAGCCTAAGTGACAACATGCTCTCAAAATGCTTTTCGGTGCCTGAAAACACTCAAAGTGACATGATGCTCTTTTCTGAGCAACTAGTGATGGAAACCACAGAAACTGCCTAGTTACTATAGAATTCACCAAACCACATGTTTCTGGCTTGGAAACTTGTTTCTGAGTGCTTGTGGTCAAAAGTAACAGCCTAAGTGACAACATGCTCTCAAAATTCTTTTCGGGGCCTGAAAACGCTAAAAGTGACATGATGCTGTTTTCTGACCAACTAGTGATGGAAACCAGAGGAAACTGCCTTGCTACTATAGAATTCACCAAACCACATCTTTCTGTATTTCAAACTTGTTTCTGAGTGCTTCTGGTCAAAACTAACAGCCTAAGTGAGAAGATGCTCTCAAAATGCTTTTCGGGGCCTGAAAACACTAAAAATGACATGATGCTGTTTTCTGACCAACTAGTGATGGAAACCAGAGGAAACTGCCTTGCTACTATAGAATTCACCAAACCACATCTTTCTGTCTTTGAAACTTGTTTCTGAGTGCTTGTGGTCAAAAGTAACAGCCTAAGTGACAACATGCTCTCAAAATGCTTTTCAGTGCCTGTAAACACTAAAAGTTACACGATGCTGTTTTCTGACCAACTAGTGATGGAAACCACAGGAAACTGCTTTGCTACTATAGAATTCACCAAACCATATGTTTCTGGCTTGGAAACTTGTTTCTGAGTGCTTGTGGCCAAAAGTAACAGCCTAAGTGACAACATGCTCTCAAAATGCTTTTCGGTGCGTGTAAACACTAAAAGTGACATGATGCTGTTTTCTGACCAACTAGTGATGGAAACCACAGGAAACTGCCTTGCTACTATAGAATTCACCAAACCACATCTTTCTGTATTTCAAACTTGTTTCTGAGTGCTTGTGGTCAAAAGTAACAGCCTAAGTGAGAAGATGCTCTCAAAATGCTTTTCGGGGCCTGACAAAACTAAAAGTGACATGATGCTGTTTTCTGACCAACTAGTGATGGAAACCAGAGGAAACTGCCTTGCTACTATAGAATTCACCAAACCACATGTTTCTGTCTTGGAAACTTGTTTCTGAGTGCTTGTGGTCAAAAGTAACAGCCTAAGTGACAACATGCTCTCAAAATGCTTTTCGGGGCCTGACAAAACTAAAAGTGACATGATGCTGTTTTCTGACCAACTAGTGATGGAAACCAGAGGAAACTGCCTTGCTACTATAGAATTCACCAAACCACATGTTCCTGCATTGGAAACTTGTTTCTGAGTGCTTGTGGTCAAAAGTAACAGCCTAAGTGACAACATGCTCTCAAAATGCTTTTCGGTGCCTGAAAACACTCAAAGTGACATGATGCTCTTTTCTGAGCAACTAGTGATGGAAACCACAGAAACTGCCTAGTTACTATAGAATTCACCAAACCACATGTTTCTGGCTTGGAAACTTGTTTCTGAGTGCTTGTGGTCAAAAGTAACAGCCTAAGTGACAACATGCTCTCAAAATGCTTTTCGGTGCCTGAAAACACTCAAAGTGACATGATGCTGTTTTCTGAGCAACTAGTTGAGGGAAACCAGAGGAAACTGCCTTGCTACTATAGAATTCACCAAACCACATGTTTCTGGCTTGGAAACTTGTTTCTGAGTGCTTGTGGTCAAAAGTAACAGCCTAAGTGACAACATGCTCTCAAAATGCTTTTCGGGGCCTGAAAACGCTAAAAGTGACATGATGCTGTTTTCTGACCAACTAGTGATGGAAACCAGAGGAAACTGCCTTGCTACTATAGAATTCACCAAACCACATCTTTCTGTATTTCAAACTTGTTTCTGAGTGCTTCTGGTCAAAACTAACAGCCTAAGTGAGAAGATGCTCTCAAAATGCTTTTCGGGGCCTGAAAACACTAAAAATGACATGATGCTGTTTTCTGACCAACTAGTGATGGAAACCAGAGGAAACTGCCTTGCTACTATAGAATTCACCAAACCACATCTTTCTGTCTTTGAAACTTGTTTCTGAGTGCTTGTGGTCAAAAGTAACAGCCTAAGTGACAACATGCTCTCAAAATGCTTTTCGGTGCCTGTAAACACTAAAAGTTACACGATGCTGTTTTCTGACCAACTAGTGATGGAAACCACAGGAAACTGCTTTGCTACTATAGAATTCACCAAACCATATGTTTCTGGCTTGGAAACTTGTTTCTGAGTGCTTGTGGCCAAAAGTAACAGCCTAAGTGACAACATGCTCTCAAAATGCTTTTCGGTGCGTGTAAACACTAAAAGTGACATGATGCTGTTTTCTGACCAACTAGTGATGGAAACCACAGGAAACTGCCTTGCTACTATAGAATTCACCAAACCACATCTTTCTGTATTTCAAACTTGTTTCTGAGTGCTTGTGGTCAAAAGTAACAGCCTAAGTGAGAAGATGCTCTCAAAATGCTTTTCGGGGCCTGACAAAACTAAAAGTGACATGATGCTGTTTTCTGACCAACTAGTGATGGAAACCAGAGGAAACTGCCTTGCTACTATAGAATTCACCAAACCACATGTTTCTGTCTTGGAAACTTGTTTCTGAGTGCTTGTGGTCAAAAGTAACAGCCTAAGTGACAACATGCTCTCAAAATGCTTTTCGGGGCCTGACAAAACTAAAAGTGACATGATGCTGTTTTCTGACCAACTAGTGATGGAAACCAGAGGAAACTGCCTTGCTACTATAGAATTCACCAAACCACATGTTCCTGCATTGGAAACTTGTTTCTGAGTGCTTGTGGTCAAAAGTAACAGCCTAAGTGACAACATGCTCTCAAAATGCTTTTCGGTGCCTGAAAACACTCAAAGTGACATGATGCTCTTTTCTGAGCAACTAGTGATGGAAACCACAGAAACTGCCTAGTTACTATAGAATTCACCAAACCACATGTTTCTGGCTTGGAAACTTGTTTCTGAGTGCTTTTGGTCAAAAGTAACAACCTAAGTGACAACATGCTCTCAAAATGCTTTTCGGTGCCTGAAAACACTAAAAGTGACATGATGCTGTTTTCTGAGCAACTAGTGATGGAAACCAGAGGAAACTGCCTTGCTACTATAGAATTCACCAAACCACATGTTTCTGGCCTGGAAACTTGTTTCTGAGTGCTTCTGGTCAAAAGTAACAGCCTAAGTGATAACATACTCTCAAAATGCTTTTCGGGGCCTGAAAACACTAAAAATGACATGATGCTGTTTTCTGACCAACTAGTGATGGAAACCAGAGGAAACTGCCTTGCTACTGTAGAATTCACCAAACCACATCTTTCTGTATTTCAAACTTGTTTGTGAGTGCTTGTGGTCAAAACTAACAGCCTAAGTGAGAAGATGCTCTCAAAATGCTTTTCGGTGCCTGAAAACACTAAAAGTGACATGATGCTGTTTTCTGACCAACTAGTGATGGAAACCAGAGGAAACTGCCTTGCTACTATAGAATTCACCAAACCACATCTTTCTGTATTTCAAACTTGTTTCTGAGTGCTTCTGGTCAAAAGTAACAGCCTAAGTGAGAAGATGCTCTCAAAATGCTTTTCGGGGCCTGAAAACGCTAAAAGTGACATGATGCTGTTTTCTGACCAACTAGTGATGGAAACCAGAGGAAACTGCCTTGCTACTATAGAATTCACCAAACCACATGTTTCTGTCTTGGAAACTTGTTTCTGAGTGCTTGTGGTCAAAAGTAACAGCCTAAGTGACAACATGCTCTCAAAATGCTTTTCGGGGCCTGACAAAACTAAAAGTGACATGATGCTGTTTTCTGAGCAACTAGTGATGGAAACCAGAGGAAACTGCCTTGCTACTATAGAATTCACCAAACCACATGTTTCTGGCTTGGAAACTTGTTTCTGAGTGCTTGTGGTCAAAAGTAACAGCCTAAGTGACAACATGCTCTCAAAATGCTTTTCGGTGCCTGAAAACACTCAAAGTGACATGATGCTCTTTTCTGAGCAACTAGTGATGGAAACCACAGAAACTGCCTAGTTACTATAGAATTCACCAAACCACATGTTTCTGGCTTGGAAACTTGTTTCTGAGTGCTTGTGGTCAAAAGTAACAGCCTAAGTGACAACATGCTCTCAAAATGCTTTTCGGGGCCTGAAAACACTAAAAGTGACATGATGCTGTTTTCTGACCACCTAGTGATGGAAACCACAGGAAACTGCCTTGCTACTATGGAATTCACCAAACCACATGTTTCTGGCTTGGAAACTTGTTTCTGAGTGCTTGTGGTCAAAAGTAACAGCCTAAGTGACAACATGCTCTCAAAATGCTTTTCGGTGCCTGAAAACACTCAAAGTGACATGATGCTGTTTTCTGAGCAACTAGTTGAGGGAAACCAGAGGAAACTGCCTTGCTACTATAGAATTCACCAAACCACATGTTTCTGGCTTGGAAACTTGTTTCTGAGTGCTTGTGGTCAAAAGTAACAGCCTAAGTGACAACATGCTCTCAAAATGCTTTTCGGGGCCTGAAAACGCTAAAAGTGACATGATGCTGTTTTCTGACCAACTAGTGATGGAAACCAGAGGAAACTGCCTTGCTACTATAGAATTCACCAAACCACATCTTTCTGTATTTCAAACTTGTTTCTGAGTGCTTCTGGTCAAAACTAACAGCCTAAGTGAGAAGATGCTCTCAAAATGCTTTTCGGGGCCTGAAAACACTAAAAATGACATGATGCTGTTTTCTGACCAACTAGTGATGGAAACCAGAGGAAACTGCCTTGCTACTATAGAATTCACCAAACCACATCTTTCTGTCTTTGAAACTTGTTTCTGAGTGCTTGTGGTCAAAAGTAACAGCCTAAGTGACAACATGCTCTCAAAATGCTTTTCAGTGCCTGTAAACACTAAAAGTTACACGATGCTGTTTTCTGACCAACTAGTGATGGAAACCAGAGGAACCTGCCTTGCTACTATAGAATTCACCAAACCACATGTTTCTGCCTTGGAAACTTGTTTCTGAGTGCTTCTGGTCAAAAGTAACAGCCTAAGTGACAACATGCTCTCAAAATGCTTTTCGGGACCTGAAAACACTAAAAGTGACATGATGCTGTTTTCTGACCACCTAGTGATGGAAACCACAGGAAACTGCCTTGCTACTATGGAATTCACCAAACCACATGTTTCTGGCTTGGAAACTTGTTTCTGAGTGCTTGTGGTCAAAAGTAACAGCCTAAGTGACAACATGCTCTCAAAATGCTTTTCGGTGCCTGAAAACACTAAAAGTGACATGATGCTGTTTTCTGACCAAGTAGTGATGGAAACTAGAGGAAACTGCCTTGCTACTATAGAATTCACCAAACCACATCTTTCTGTATGTCAAACTTATTTCTGAGTGCTTCTGGTCAAAAGTAACAGCCTAAGTGACAACATGCTCTCAAAATGCTTTTCGGTGCGTGTAAACACTAAAAGTGACATGATGCTGTTTTCTGACCAACTAGTGATGGAAACCAGAGGAAACTGCCTTGCTACTATAGAATTCACCAAACCACATCTTTCTGTATTTCAAACTTGTTTCTGAGTGCTTCTGGTCAAAAGTAACAGCCTAAGTGAGAAGATGCTCTCAAAATGCTTTTCGGGGCCTGAAAACGCTAAAAGTGACATGATGCTGTTTTCTGAGCAACTAGTGATGGAAACCAGAGGAAACTGCCTTGCTACTATAGAATTCACCAAACCACATGTTTCTGTCTTGGAAACTTGTTTCTGAGTGCTTGTGGTCAAAAGTAACAGCCTAAGTGACAACATGCTCTCAAAATGCTTTTCGTGGCCTGACAAAACTAAAAGTGACATGATGCTGTTTTCTGAGCAACTAGTGATGGAAACCAGAGGAAACTGCCTTGCTACTATAGAATTCACCAAACCACATGTTTCTGGCTTGGAAACTTGTTTCTGAGTGCTTGTGGTCAAAAGTAACAGCCTAAGTGACAACATGCTCTCAAAATGCTTTTCGGTGCCTGAAAACACTCAAAGTGACATGATGCTCTTTTCTGACCAACTAGTGATGGAAACCAGAGGAAACTGCCTTGCTACTATAGAATTCACCAAACCACATCTTTCTGTATTTCAAACTTGTTTCTGAGTGCTTCTGGTCAAAACTAACAGCCTAAGTGAGAAGATGCTCTCAAAATGCTTTTCGGGGCCTGAAAACACTAAAAATGACATGATGCTGTTTTCTGACCAACTAGTGATGGAAACCAGAGGAAACTGTCTGGCTACTATAGAATTCACCAAACCACATCTTTCTGTCTTTGAAACTTGTTTCTGAGTGCTTGTGGTCAAAAGTAACAGCCTAAGTGACAACATGCTCTCAAAATGCTTTTCAGTGCCTGTAAACACTAAAAGTTACAGGATGCTGTTTTCTGACCAACTAGTGATGAAAACCAGAGGAAACTGCCTTGCTACTATAGACTTCACCAAAGTACATGTTTCTGGCTTGGAAACTTGTTTCTGAGTGCTTCTGTTGAAAAGTAACAGCCCAAGTGACAACATGCTGTCAAAATGCTTTTCGGGCCCTGAAAACACTAAAAGTGACATGATGCTGTTTTCGGAGCAACTAGTGATGGAAACCACAGAAACTGCCTAGTTACTATAGAATTCACCAAACCACATGTTTCTGTCTTGGAAACTTGTTTCTGAGTGCTTGTGGTCAAAAGTAACAGCCTAAGTGACAACATGCTCTCAAAATGCTTTTCGGGGCCTGAAAACACTAAAAGTGACATGATGCTGTTTTCTGAGCAACTAGTGATGGAAACCAGAGGAAACTGCCTTGCTACTATAGAATTCACCAAACCACATGTTTCTGTATTTCAAACTTGTTTCTGAGTGCTTCTGGTCAAAAGTAACAGCCTAAGTGAGAAGATGCTCTCAAAATGCTTTTCGGGGCCTGAAAACGCTAAAAGTGACATGATGCTGTTTTCTGACCAACTAGTGATGGAAACCAGAGGAAACTGCCTTGCTACTATAGAATTCACCAAACCACATGTTTCTGTCTTGGAAACTTGTTTCTGAGTGCTTGTGGTCAAAAGTAACAGCCTAAGTGACAACATGCTCTCAAAATGCTTTTCGGTGCCTGAAAACACTCAAAGTGACATGATGCTATTTTCTGAGCAACTAGTGATGGAAACCACAGAAACTGCCTTGCTACTATAGAATTCACCAAACCACATGTTTCTGGCTTGGAAACTTGTTTCTGAGTGCTTGTGGTCAAAAGTAACAGCCTAAGTGACAACATGCTCTCAAAATGCTTTTCGGGGCCTGAAAACACTAAAAGTGACATGATGCTGTTTTCTGACCACCTAGTGATGGAAACCACAGGAAACTGCCTTGCTACTATGGAATTCACCAAACCACATGTTTCTGGCTTGGAAACTTGTTTCTGAGTGCTTGTGGTCAAAAGTAACAGCCTAAGTGACAACATGCTCTCAAAATGCTTTTCGGTGCCTGAAAACACTCAAAGTGACATGATGCTATTTTCTGAGCAACTAGTGATGGAAACCACAGAAACTGCCTTGCTACTATAGAATTCACCAAACCACATGTTTCTGGCTTGGAAACTTGTTTCTGAGTGCTTGTGGTCAAAAGTAACAGCCTAAGTGACAACATGCTCTCAAAATGCTTTTCGGGGCCTGAAAACACTAAAAGTGACATGATGCTGTTTTCTGACCACCTAGTGATGGAAACCACAGGAAACTGCCTTGCTACTATGGAATTCACCAAACCACATGTTTCTGGCTTGGAAACTTGTTTCTGAGTGCTTGTGGTCAAAAGTAACAGCCTAAGTGACAACATGCTCTCAAAATGCTTTTCGGGGCCTGAAAACACTAAAAATGACATGATGCTGTTTTCTGAGCAACTAGTGATGGAAACCACAGGAAACTGCTTTGCTACTATGGAATTCACCAAACCATATGTTTCTGGCTTGGAAACTTGTTTCTGAGTGCTTGTGGCCAAAAGTAACAGCCTAAGTGACAACATGCTCTCAAAATGCTTTTCGGTGCCTGAAAACACTAAAAGTGACATGATGCTGTTTTCTGAGCAACTAGTGATGGAAACCAGAGGAAACTGCCTTGCTACTATAGAATTCACCAAACCACATGTTTCTGGCCTGGAAACTTGTTTCTGAGTGCTTCTGGTCAAAAGTAACAGCCTAAGTGATAACATACTCTCAAAATGCTTTTCGGGGCCTGAAAACACTAAAAATGACATGATGCTGTTTTCTGACCAACTAGTGATGGAAACCAGAGGAAACTGCCTTGCTACTGTAGAATTCACCAAACCACATCTTTCTGTATTTCAAACTTGTTTGTGAGTGCTTGTGGTCAAAACTAACAGCCTAAGTGAGAAGATGCTCTCAAAATGCTTTTCGGTGCCTGAAAACACTAAAAGTGACATGATGCTGTTTTCTGACCAACTAGTGATGGAAACCAGAGGAAACTGCCTTGCTACTATAGAATTCACCAAACCACATCTTTCTGTATTTCAAACTTGTTTCTGAGTGCTTCTGGTCAAAAGTAACAGCCTAAGTGAGAAGATGCTCTCAAAATGCTTTTCGGGGCCTGAAAACACTCAAAGTGACATGATGCTGTTTTCTGAGCAACTAGTTGAGGGAAACCAGAGGAAACTGCCTTGCTACTATAGAATTCACCAAACCACATGTTTCTGGCCTGGAAACTTGTTTCTGAGTGCTTCTGGTCAAAAGTAACAGCCTAAGTGATAACATACTCTCAAAATGCTTTTCGGGGCCTGAAAACACTAAAAATGACATGATGCTGTTTTCTGACCAACTAGTGATGGAAACCAGAGGAAACTGCCTTGCTACTGTAGAATTCACCAAACCACATCTTTCTGTATTTCAAACTTGTTTGTGAGTGCTTGTGGTCAAAACTAACAGCCTAAGTGAGAAGATGCTCTCAAAATGCTTTTCGGTGCCTGAAAACAGTAAAAGTGACATGACGCTGTTTTCTGAGCAACTAGTGATGGAAACCAGAGGAAACTGCCTTGCTACTATAGAATTCACCAAACCACATCTTTCTGTATTTCAAACTTGTTTCTGAGTGCTTGTGGTCAAAAGTAACAGCCTAAGTGAGAAGATGCTCTCAAAATGCTTTTCGGGGCCTGAAAACGCTAAAAGTGACATGATGCTGTTTTCTGACCAACTAGTGATGGAAACCAGAGGAAACTGCCTTGCTACTATAGAATTCACCAAACCACATGTTTCTGGCTTGGAAACTTGTTTCTTGAGTGCTTGTGGTCAAAAGTAACAGCCTAAGTGACAACATGCTCTCAGAAATGCTTTTCGGTGCCTGAAAACACTCAAAGTGACATGATGCTGTTTTCTGACCAACTAGTGATGGAAACCAGAGGAAACTGCCTTGCTACTATAGAATTCACCAAACCACATGTTTCTGGCTTGGAAACTTGTTTCTGAGTGCTTGTGGTCAAAAGTAACAGCCTAAGTGAGAAGATGCTCTCAAAATGCTTTTCGGGGCCTGAAAACACTAAAAATAACATGATGCTGTTTTCTGACCAACTAGTGATGGAAACCAGAGGAAACTGCCTTGCTACTATAGAATTCAGCCAAACCACATCTTTCTGTATTTCAAACTTATTTCTGAGTGCTTCTGGTCAAAAGTAACAGCCTAAGTGACAACATGCTCTCAAAATGCTTTTCGGTGCCTGAAAACACTAAAAGTGACATGATGCTGTTTTCTGACCAACTAGTGATGGAAACCAGAGGAAACTGCCTTGCTACTATAGAATTCACCAAACCACATGTTTCTGGCTTGGAAACTTGTTTCTGAGTGCTTGTGGTCAAAAGTAACAGCCTAAGTGACAACATGCTCTCAAATGCAATTCGGGCCTGAAAACGCTAAAAATGACATGATGCTGTTTTCTGACCAACTAGTGATGGAAACCAGAGGAAACTGCCTTGCTACTATAGAATTCACCAAACCACATGTTTCTGTATTTCAAAACTTGTTTCTGAGTGCTTCTGGTCAAAAGTAACAGCCTAAGTGACAACATGCTCTCAAAATGCTTTTCGGGGCCTGACAAAACTAAAAGTGACATGATGCTGTTTTCTGACCAACTAGTGATGGAAACCAGAGGAAACTGCCTTGCTACTATAGATTTCACCAAACCACAACTTTCTATCTTTGAAACTTGTTTCTGAGTGCTTGTGGTCAAAAGTAACAGCCTAAGTGACAACATGCTCTCAAAATGCTTTTCGGTGCCTGAAAACACTAAAAGTGACATGATGCTGTTTTCTGACCAACTAGTGATGGAAACCAGAGGAAACTGCCTTGCTACTATAGAATTCACCCAACCACATGTTTCTGGCTTGGAAACTTGTTTCTGAGTGCTTGTGGTCAAAAAGTAACAGCCTAAGTGACAACATGCTCTCAAAATGCTTTTCGGTGCCTGAAACACTAAAAGTGACATGATGCTGTTTTCTGACCAACTACTGATGGAAACCAGAGGAAACTGCCTTGCTACTATAGAATTCACCAAACCACATCTTTCTGTCTTTGAAACTTGTTTCTGAGTGCTTCTGGTCAAAAGTAACAGCCTAAGTGACAACATGCTCTCAAAATGCTTTTCAGTGCCTGTAAACACTAAAAGTTACACGATGCTGTTTTCTGACCAACTAGTGATGGAAATCAGAGGAAACTGCCTTGCTACTATAGAATTCACCAAACCACATGTTTCTGGCTTGGAAACTTGTTTCTGAGTGCTTGTGGCCAAAAGTCACAGCCTAAGTGACAACATGCTCTCAAAATGCTTTTCGGGGCCTGAAAACACTAAAAGTGACATGATGCTGTTTCTGACCACCTAGTGATGGAAACCACAGGAAACTGCCTTGCTACTATGGAATTCACCAAACCACATGTTTCTGCTTGGAAACTTGTTTCTGAGTGCTTGTGGTCAAAAGTAACAGCCTAAGTGACAACATGCTCTCAAAATGCTTTTCGGTGCCTGAAAACACTCAAAGTGACATGATGCTCTTTTCTGAGCAACTAGTGATGGAAACCACAGAAACTGCCTAGTTACTATAGAATTCACCAAACCACATGTTTCTGGCTTGGAAACTTGTTTCTGAGTGCTTTTGGTCAAAAGTAACAGCCTAAGTGACAACATGCTCTCAAAATGCTTTTCGGGGCTGAAAACACTAAAAATGACATGATGCTGTTTTCTGAGCAACTAGTGATGGAAACCACAGGAAACTGCTTTGCTACTATGGAATTCACCAAACCATATGTTTCTGGCTTGGAAACTTGTTTCTGAGTGCTTGTGGCCAAAAGTAACAGCCTAAGTGACAACATGCTCTCAAAATGCTTTTCGGTGCCTGAAAACACTAAAAGTGACATGATGCTGTTTTCTGAGCAACTAGTGATGGAAACCAGAGGAAACTGCCTTGCTACTATAGAATTCACCAAACCACATGTTTCTGGCCTGGAAACTTGTTTCTGAGTGCTTCTGGTCAAAAGTAACAGCCTAAGTGATAACATACTCTCAAAATGCTTTTCGGGGCCTGAAAACACTAAAAATGACATGATGCTGTTTTCTGACCAACTAGTGATGGAAACCAGAGGAAACTGCCTTGCTACTGTAGAATTCACCAAACCACATCTTTCTGTATTTCAAACTTGTTTGTGAGTGCTTGTGGTCAAAACTAACAGCCTAAGTGAGAAGATGCTCTCAAAATGCTTTTCGGGGCCTGAAAACGCTAAAAGTGACATGATGCTGTTTTCTGACCAACTAGTGATGGAAACCAGAGGAAACTGCCTTGCTACTATAGAATTCACCAAACCACATGTTTCTGCCTTGGAAACTTGTTTCTGAGTGCTTGTGGTCAAAAGTAACAGCCTAAGTGACAACATGCTCTCAAAATGCTTTTCGGGGCCTGAAAACACTAAAAAATGACATGATGCTGTTTTCTGACCAACTAGTGATGGAAACCAGAGGAAACTGCCTTGCTACTATAGAATTCACCAAACCACATGTTTCTGTCTTGGAAACTTGTTTCTGAGTGCTTGTGGTCAAAAGTAACAGCCTAAGTGACAACATGCTCTCAAAATGCTTTTCAGTGCCTGTAAACACTAAAAGTTACACGATGCTGTTTTCTGACCAACTAGTGATGGAAACCAGAGGAACCTGCCTTGCTACTATAGAATTTCACCAAACCACATGTTTCTGTCTTGGAACTTGTTTCTGAGTGCTTGTGGTCAAAAGTAACAGCCTAAGTGACAACATGCTCTCAAAATGCTTTCAGTGCCTGTAAACACTAAAAGTTACAACGATGCTGTTTTCTGACCAACTAGTGATGGAAACCAGAGGAACCTGCCTTGCTACTATAGAATTCACCAAACCACATCTTTCTGTATTTCAAACTTGTTTCTGAGTGCTTCTGGTCAAAAGTAACAGCCTAAGTGACAACATGCTCTCAAAATGCTTTTTCGGTGCCTGAAAACACTAAAAGTGACATGATGCTGTTTTCTGACCACCTAGTGATGGAAACCACAGGAAACTGCCTTGCTACTATGGAATTCACCAAACCACATGTTTCTGGCTTGGAAACTTGGTTCTGAGTGCTTGTGGTCAAAAGTAACAGCCTAAGTGACAACATGCTCTCAAAATGCTTTTCGGTGCCTGAAAACACTCAAAGTGACATGATGCTCTTTTCTGAGCAACTAGTGATGGAAACCACAGAAACTGCCTAGTTACTATAGAATTCACCAAACCACATGTTTCTGGCTTGGAAACTTGTTTCTGAGTGCTTGTGGTCAAAAATAACAGCCTAAGTGACAACATGCTCTCAAAATGCTTTTCGGTGCCTGAAAACACTAAAAATGACATGATGCTGTTTTCTGAGCAACTAGTGATGGAAACCACAGGAAACTGCTTTGCTACTATGAAATTCACCAAACCATATGTTTCTGGCTTGGAAACTTGTTTCTGAGTGCTTGTGGCCAAAAGTAACAGCCTAAGTGACAACATGCTCTCAAAATGCTTTTCGGTGCCTGAAAACACTAAAAGTGACATGATGCTGTTTTCTGACCAACTAGTGATGGAAACCAGAGGAAACTGCCTTGCTACTATAGAATTCACCAAACCACATGTTTCTGGCCTGGAAACTTGTTTCTGAGTGCTTCTGGTCAAAAGTAACAGCCTAAGTGATAACATACTCTCAAAATGCTTTTCGGGGCCTGAAAACACTAAAAATGACATGATGCTGTTTTCTGACCAACTAGTGATGGAAACCAGAGGAAACTGCCTTGCTACTATAGAATTCACCAAACCACATCTTTCTGTATTTCAAACTTGTTTGTGAGTGCTTGTGGCCAAAAGTAACAGCCTAAGTGAGAAGATGCTCTCAAAATGCTTTTCGGGGCCTGAAAACACTAAAAGTGACATGATGCTGTTTTCTGACCAACTAGTGATGGAAACCAGAGGAAACTGCCTTGCTACTATAGAATTCACCAAACCACATCTTTCTGTATTTCAAACTTGTTTCTGAGTGCTTCTGGTCAAAAGTAACAGCCTAAGTGAGAAGATGCTCTCAAAATGCTTTTCGGGGCCTGAAAACGCTAAAAGTGACATGATGCTGTTTTCTGACCAACTAGTGATGGAAACCAGAGGAAACTGCCTTGCTACTATAGAATTCACCAAACCACATGTTTCTGTCTTGGAAACTTGTTTCTGAGTGCTTGTGGTCAAAAGTAACAGCCTAAGTGACAACATGCTCTCAAAATGCTTTTCGGGGCCTGACAAAACTAAAAGTGACATGATGCTGTTTTCTGAGCAACTAGTGATGGAAACCAGAGGAAACTGCCTTGCTACTATAGAATTCACCAAACCACATGTTTCTGGCTTGGAAACTTGTTTCTGAGTGCTTGTGGTCAAAAGTAACAGCCTAAGTGACAACATGCTCTCAAAATGCTTTTCGGTGCCTGAAAACACTCAAAGTGACATGATGCTCTTTTCTGAGCAACTAGTGATGGAAACCACAGAAACTGCCTAGTTACTATAGAATTCACCAAACCACATGTTTCTGGCTTGGAAACTTGTTTCTGAGTGCTTGTGGTCAAAAGTAACAGCCTAAGTGACAACATGCTCTCAAAATGCTTTTCGGTGCCTGAAAACACTCAAAGTGACATGATGCTGTTTTCTGACCAACTAGTGATGGAAACCAGAGGAAACTGCCTTGCTACTATAGAATTCACCAAACCACATGTTTCTGGCTTGGAAACTTGTTTCTGAGTGCTTGTGGTCAAAAGTAACAGCCTAAGTGACAACATGCTCTCAAAATGCTTTTCGGGGCCTGAAAACACTAAAAGTGACATGATGCTGTTTTCTGACCAACTAGTGATGGAAACCAGAGGAAACTGCCTTGCTACTATAGAATTCACCAAACCACATCTTTCTGTATTTCAAACTTGTTTCTGAATGCTTCTGGTCAAAACTAACAGCCTAAGTGACAACATGCTCTCAAAATGCTTTTCGGTGCCTGAAAACACTCAAAGTGACATGATGCTGTTTTCTGAGCAACTAGTTGAGGGAAACCAGAGGAAACTGCCTTGCTACTATAGAATTCACCAAACCACATGTTTCTGGCCTGGAAACTTGTTTCTGAGTGCTTCTGGTCAAAAGTAACAGCCTAAGTGATAACATACTCTCAAAATGCTTTTCGGGGCCTGAAAACACTAAAAATGACATGATGCTGTTTTCTGACCAACTAGTGATGGAAACCAGAGGAAACTGCCTTGCTACTGTAGAATTCACCAAACCACATCTTTCTGTATTTCAAACTTGTTTGTGAGTGCTTGTGGTCAAAACTAACAGCCTAAGTGAGAAGATGCTCTCAAAATGCTTTTCGGTGCCTGAAAACACTAAAAGTGACATGATGCTGTTTTCTGAGCAACTAGTGATGGAAACCAGAGGAAACTGCCTTGCTACTATAGAATTCACCAAACCACATCTTTCTGTATTTCAAACTTGTTTCTGAGTGCTTGTGGTCAAAAGTAACAGCCTAAGTGAGAAGATGCTCTCAAAATGCTTTTCGGGGCCTGAAAACGCTAAAAGTGACATGATGCTGTTTTCTGACCAACTAGTGATGGAAACCAGAGGAAACTGCCTTGCTACTATAGAATTCACCAAACCACATGTTTCTGGCTTGGAAACTTGTTTCTGAGTGCTTGTGGTCAAAAGTAACAGCCTAAGTGACAACATGCTCTCAAAATGCTTTTCGGTGCCTGAAAACACTCAAAGTGACATGATGCTGTTTTCTGAGCAACTAGTTGAGGGAAACCAGAGGAAACTGCCTTGCTACTATAGAATTCACCAAACCACATGTTTCTGGCTTGGAAACTTGTTTCTGAGTGCTTGTGGTCAAAAGTAACAGCCTAAGTGACAACATGCTCTCAAAATGCTTTTCGGGGCCTGAAAACGCTAAAAGTGACATGATGCTGTTTTCTGACCAACTAGTGATGGAAACCAGAGGAAACTGCCTTGCTACTATAGAATTCACCAAACCACATCTTTCTGTATTTCAAACTTGTTTCTGAGTGCTTGTGGTCAAAAGTAACAGCCTAAGTGAGAAGATGCTCTCAAAATGCTTTTCGGGGCCTGAAAACACTAAAAATGACATGATGCTGTTTTCTGACCAACTAGTGATGGAAACCAGAGGAAACTGCCTTGCTACTATAGAATTCACCAAACCACATCTTTCTGTCTTTGAAACTTGTTTCTGAGTGCTTGTGGTCAAAAGTAACAGCCTAAGTGACAACATGCTCTCAAAATGCTTTTCAGTGCCTGTAAACACTAAAAGTTACACGATGCTGTTTTCTGACCAACTAGTGATGGAAACCACAGGAAACTGCTTTGCTACTATAGAATTCACCAAACCATATGTTTCTGGCTTGGAAACTTGTTTCTGAGTGCTTGTGGCCAAAAGTAACAGCCTAAGTGACAACATGCTCTCAAAATGCTTTTCGGTGCGTGTAAACACTAAAAGTGACATGATGCTGTTTTCTGACCAACTAGTGATGGAAACCACAGGAAACTGCCTTGCTACTATAGAATTCACCAAACCACATCTTTCTGTATTTCAAACTTGTTTCTGAGTGCTTGTGGTCAAAAGTAACAGCCTAAGTGAGAAGATGCTCTCAAAATGCTTTTCGGGGCCTGACAAAACTAAAAGTGACATGATGCTGTTTTCTGACCAACTAGTGATGGAAACCAGAGGAAACTGCCTTGCTACTATAGAATTCACCAAACCACATCTTTCTGTATTTCAAACTTGTTTCTGAGTGCTTGTGGTCAAAAGTAACAGCCTAAGTGAGAAGATGCTCTCAAAATGCTTTTCGGGGCCTGACAAAACTAAAAGTGACATGATGCTGTTTTCTGACCAACTAGTGATGGAAACCAGAGGAAACTGCCTTGCTACTATAGAATTCACCAAACCACATGTTTCTGTCTTGGAAACTTGTTTCTGAGTGCTTGTGGTCAAAAGTAACAGCCTAAGTGACAACATGCTCTCAAAATGCTTTTCGGGGCCTGACAAAACTAAAAGTGACATGATGCTGTTTTCTGACCAACTAGTGATGGAAACCAGAGGAAACTGCCTTGCTACTATAGAATTCACCAAACCACATGTTCCTGCATTGGAAACTTGTTTCTGAGTGCTTGTGGTCAAAAGTAACAGCCTAAGTGACAACATGCTCTCAAAATGCTTTTCGGTGCCTGAAAACACTCAAAGTGACATGATGCTCTTTTCTGAGCAACTAGTGATGGAAACCACAGAAACTGCCTAGTTACTATAGAATTCACCAAACCACATGTTTCTGGCTTGGAAACTTGTTTCTGAGTGCTTTTGGTCAAAAGTAACAGCCTAAGTGACAACATGCTCTCAAAATGCTTTTCGGGGCCTGACAAAACTAAAAGTGACATGATGCTGTTTTCTGAGCAACTAGTGATGGAAACCAGAGGAAACTGCCTTGCTACTATAGAATTCACCAAACCACATGTTTCTGGCTTGGAAACTTGTTTCTGAGTGCTTGTGGTCAAAAGTAACAGCCTAAGTGACAACATGCTCTCAAAATGCTTTTCGGTGCCTGAAAACACTCAAAGTGACATGATGCTGTTATCTGAGCAACTAGTGATGGAAACCACAGAAACTGCCTAGTTACTATAGAATTCACCAAACCACATGTTTCTGGCTTGGAAACTTGTTTCTGAGTGCTTGTGGTCAAAAGTAACAGCCTAAGTGACAACATGCTCTCAAAATGCTTTTCGGTGCCTGAAAACACTCAAAGTGACATGATGCTGTTTTCTGACCAACTAGTGATGGAAACCAGAGGAAACTGCCTTGCTACTATAGAATTCACCAAACCACATGTTTCTGGCTTGGAAACTTGTTTCTGAGTGCTTGTGGTCAAAAGTAACAGCCTAAGTGACAACATGCTCTCAAAATGCTTTTCGGGGCCTGAAAACACTAAAAGTGACATGATGCTGTTTTCTGACCAACTAGTGATGGAAACCAGAGGAAACTGCCTTGCTACTATAGAATTCACCAAACCACATCTTTCTGTATTTCAAACTTGTTTCTGAATGCTTCTGGTCAAAACTAACAGCCTAAGTGACAACATGCTCTCAAAATGCTTTTCGGTGCCTGAAAACACTCAAAGTGACATGATGCTGTTTTCTGAGCAACTAGTTGAGGGAAACCAGAGGAAACTGCCTTGCTACTATAGAATTCACCAAACCACATGTTTCTGGCCTGGAAACTTGTTTCTGAGTGCTTCTGGTCAAAAGTAACAGCCTAAGTGATAACATACTCTCAAAATGCTTTTCGGGGCCTGAAAACACTAAAAATGACATGATGCTGTTTTCTGACCAACTAGTGATGGAAACCAGAGGAAACTGCCTTGCTACTGTAGAATTCACCAAACCACATCTTTCTGTATTTCAAACTTGTTTGTGAGTGCTTGTGGTCAAAACTAACAGCCTAAGTGAGAAGATGCTCTCAAAATGCTTTTCGGTGCCTGAAAACAGTAAAAGTGACATGATGCTGTTTTCTGAGCAACTAGTGATGGAAACCAGAGGAAACTGCCTTGCTACTATAGAATTCACCAAACCACATCTTTCTGTATTTCAAACTTGTTTCTGAGTGCTTGTGGTCAAAAGTAACAGCCTAAGTGAGAAGATGCTCTCAAAATGCTTTTCGGGGCCTGAAAACGCTAAAAGTGACATGATGCTGTTTTCTGACCAACTAGTGATGGAAACCAGAGGAAACTGCCTTGCTACTATAGAATTCACCAAACCACATGTTTCTGGCTTGGAAACTTGTTTCTGAGTGCTTGTGGTCAAAAGTAACAGCCTAAGTGACAACATGCTCTCAAAATGCTTTTCGGTGCCTGAAAACACTCAAAGTGACATGATGCTGTTTTCTGAGCAACTAGTTGAGGGAAACCAGAGGAAACTGCCTTGCTACTATAGAATTCACCAAACCACATGTTTCTGGCTTGGAAACTTGTTTCTGAGTGCTTGTGGTCAAAAGTAACAGCCTAAGTGACAACATGCTCTCAAAATGCTTTTCGGGGCCTGAAAACGCTAAAAGTGACATGATGCTGTTTTCTGACCAACTAGTGATGGAAACCAGAGGAAACTGCCTTGCTACTATAGAATTCACCAAACCACATGTTTCTGCCTTGGAAACTTGTTTCTGAGTGCTTGTGGTCAAAAGTAACAGCCTAAGTGACAACATGCTCTCAAAATGCTTTTCGGGGCCTGAAAACACTAAAAATGACATGATGCTGTTTTCTGACCAACTAGTGATGGAAACCAGAGGAAACTGCCTTGCTACTATAGAATTCACCAAACCACATGTTTCTGTCTTGGAAACTTGTTTCTGAGTGCTTGTGGTCAAAAGTAACAGCCTAAGTGACAACATGCTCTCAAAATGCTTTTCAGTGCCTGTAAACACTAAAAGTTACACGATGCTGTTTTCTGACCAACTAGTGATGGAAACCAGAGGAACCTGCCTTGCTACTATAGAATTCACCAAACCACATGTTTCTGTCTTGGAAACTTGTTTCTGAGTGCTTGTGGTCAAAAGTAACAGCCTAAGTGACAACATGCTCTCAAAATGCTTTTCAGTGCCTGTAAACACTAAAAGTTACACGATGCTGTTTTCTGACCAACTAGTGATGGAAACCAGAGGAACCTGCCTTGCTACTATAGAATTCACCAAACCACATCTTTCTGTATTTCAAACTTGTTTCTGAGTGCTTCTGGTCAAAAGTAACAGCCTAAGTGACAACATGCTCTCAAAATGCTTTTCGGTGCCTGAAAACACTAAAAGTGACATGATGCTGTTTTCTGACCACCTAGTGATGGAAACCACAGGAAACTGCCTTGCTACTATGGAATTCACCAAACCACATGTTTCTGGCTTGGAAACTTGTTTCTGAGTGCTTGTGGTCAAAAGTAACAGCCTAAGTGACAACATGCTCTCAAAATGCTTTTCGGTGCCTGAAAACACTCAAAGTGACATGATGCTCTTTTCTGAGCAACTAGTGATGGAAACCACAGAAACTGCCTAGTTACTATAGAATTCACCAAACCACATGTTTCTGGCTTGGAAACTTGTTTCTGAGTGCTTGTGGTCAAAAATAACAGCCTAAGTGACAACATGCTCTCAAAATGCTTTTCGGTGCCTGAAAACACTAAAAATGACATGATGCTGTTTTCTGAGCAACTAGTGATGGAAACCACAGGAAACTGCTTTGCTACTATGGAATTCACCAAACCATATGTTTCTGGCTTGGAAACTTGTTTCTGAGTGCTTGTGGCCAAAAGTAACAGCCTAAGTGACAACATGCTCTCAAAATGCTTTTCGGTGCCTGAAAACACTAAAAGTGACATGATGCTGTTTTCTGACCAACTAGTGATGGAAACCAGAGGAAACTGCCTTGCTACTATAGAATTCACCAAACCACATGTTTCTGGCCTGGAAACTTGTTTCTGAGTGCTTCTGGTCAAAAGTAACAGCCTAAGTGATAACATACTCTCAAAATGCTTTTCGGGGCCTGAAAACACTAAAAATGACATGATGCTGTTTTCTGACCAACTAGTGATGGAAACCAGAGGAAACTGCCTTGCTACTATAGAATTCACCAAACCACATCTTTCTGTATTTCAAACTTGTTTGTGAGTGCTTGTGGCCAAAAGTAACAGCCTAAGTGAGAAGATGCTCTCAAAATGCTTTTCGGGGCCTGAAAACACTAAAAGTGACATGATGCTGTTTTCTGACCAACTAGTGATGGAAACCAGAGGAAACTGCCTTGCTACTATAGAATTCACCAAACCACATCTTTCTGTATTTCAAACTTGTTTCTGAGTGCTTCTGGTCAAAAGTAACAGCCTAAGTGAGAAGATGCTCTCAAAATGCTTTTCGGGGCCTGAAAACGCTAAAAGTGACATGATGCTGTTTTCTGACCAACTAGTGATGGAAACCAGAGGAAACTGCCTTGCTACTATAGAATTCACCAAACCACATGTTTCTGTCTTGGAAACTTGTTTCTGAGTGCTTGTGGTCAAAAGTAACAGCCTAAGTGACAACATGCTCTCAAAATGCTTTTCGGGCCTGACAAAACTAAAAGTGACATGATGCTGTTTTCTGAGCAACTAGTGATGGAAACCAGAGGAAACTGCCTTGCTACTATAGAATTCACCAAACCACATGTTTCTGGCTTGGAAACTTGTTTCTGAGTGCTTGTGGTCAAAAGTAACAGCCTAAGTGACAACATGCTCTCAAAATGCTTTTCGGTGCCTGAAAACACTCAAAGTGACATGATGCTCTTTTCTGAGCAACTAGTGATGGAAACCACAGAAACTGCCTAGTTACTATAGAATTCACCAAACCACATGTTTCTGGCTTGGAAACTTGTTTCTGAGTGCTTGTGGTCAAAAGTAACAGCCTAAGTGACAACATGCTCTCAAAATGCTTTTCGGTGCCTGAAAACACTCAAAGTGACATGATGCTGTTTTCTGACCAACTAGTGATGGAAACCAGAGGAAACTGCCTTGCTACTATAGAATTCACCAAACCACATGTTTCTGGCTTGGAAACTTGTTTCTGAGTGCTTGTGGTCAAAAGTAACAGCCTAAGTGACAACATGCTCTCAAAATGCTTTTCGGGCCTGAAAACACTAAAAGTGACATGATGCTGTTTTCTGACCAACTAGTGATGGAAACCAGAGGAAACTGCCTTGCTACTATAGAATTCACCAAACCACATCTTTCTGTATTTCAAACTTGTTTCTGAATGCTTCTGGTCAAAACTAACAGCCTAAGTGACAACATGCTCTCAAAATGCTTTTCGGTGCCTGAAAACACTCAAAGTGACATGATGCTGTTTTCTGAGCAACTAGTTGAGGGAAACCAGAGGAAACTGCCTTGCTACTATAGAATTCACCAAACCACATGTTTCTGGCCTGGAAACTTGTTTCTGAGTGCTTCTGGTCAAAAGTAACAGCCTAAGTGATAACATACTCTCAAAATGCTTTTCGGGGCCTGAAAACACTAAAAATGACATGATGCTGTTTTCTGACCAACTAGTGATGGAAACCAGAGGAAACTGCCTTGCTACTGTAGAATTCACCAAACCACATCTTTCTGTATTTCAAACTTGTTTGTGAGTGCTTGTGGTCAAAACTAACAGCCTAAGTGAGAAGATGCTCTCAAAATGCTTTTCGGTGCCTGAAAACAGTAAAAGTGACATGATGCTGTTTTCTGAGCAACTAGTGATGGAAACCAGAGGAAACTGCCTTGCTACTATAGAATTCACCAAACCACATCTTTCTGTATTTCAAACTTGTTTCTGAGTGCTTGTGGTCAAAAGTAACAGCCTAAGTGAGAAGATGCTCTCAAAATGCTTTTCGGGGCCTGAAAACGCTAAAAGTGACATGATGCTGTTTTCTGACCAACTAGTGATGGAAACCAGAGGAAACTGCCTTGCTACTATAGAATTCACCAAACCACATGTTTCTGGCTTGGAAACTTGTTTCTGAGTGCTTGTGGTCAAAAGTAACAGCCTAAGTGACAACATGCTCTCAAAATGCTTTTCGGTGCCTGAAAACACTCAAAGTGACATGATGCTGTTTTCTGAGCAACTAGTTGAGGGAAACCAGAGGAAACTGCCTTGCTACTATAGAATTCACCAAACCACATGTTTCTGGCTTGGAAACTTGTTTCTGAGTGCTTGTGGTCAAAAGTAACAGCCTAAGTGACAACATGCTCTCAAAATGCTTTTCGGGGCCTGAAAACGCTAAAAGTGACATGATGCTGTTTTCTGACCAACTAGTGATGGAAACCAGAGGAAACTGCCTTGCTACTATAGAATTCACCAAACCACATCTTTCTGTATTTCAAACTTGTTTCTGAGTGCTTCTGGTCAAAACTAACAGCCTAAGTGAGAAGATGCTCTCAAAATGCTTTTCGGGGCCTGAAAACACTAAAAATGACATGATGCTGTTTTCTGACCAACTAGTGATGGAAACCAGAGGAAACTGCCTTGCTACTATAGAATTCACCAAACCACATCTTTCTGTCTTTGAAACTTGTTTCTGAGTGCTTGTGGTCAAAAGTAACAGCCTAAGTGACAACATGCTCTCAAAATGCTTTTCAGTGCCTGTAAACACTAAAAGTTACACGATGCTGTTTTCTGACCAACTAGTGATGGAAACCACAGGAAACTGCTTTGCTACTATAGAATTCACCAAACCATATGTTTCTGGCTTGGAAACTTGTTTCTGAGTGCTTGTGGCCAAAAGTAACAGCCTAAGTGACAACATGCTCTCAAAATGCTTTTCGGTGCGTGTAAACACTAAAAGTGACATGATGCTGTTTTCTGACCAACTAGTGATGGAAACCACAGGAAACTGCCTTGCTACTATAGAATTCACCAAACCACATCTTTCTGTATTTCAAACTTGTTTCTGAGTGCTTGTGGTCAAAAGTAACAGCCTAAGTGAGAAGATGCTCTCAAAATGCTTTTCGGGGCCTGACAAAACTAAAAGTGACATGATGCTGTTTTCTGACCAACTAGTGATGGAAACCAGAGGAAACTGCCTTGCTACTATAGAATTCACCAAACCACATGTTTCTGTCTTGGAAACTTGTTTCTGAGTGCTTGTGGTCAAAAGTAACAGCCTAAGTGACAACATGCTCTCAAAATGCTTTTCGGGGCCTGACAAAACTAAAAGTGACATGATGCTGTTTTCTGACCAACTAGTGATGGAAACCAGAGGAAACTGCCTTGCTACTATAGAATTCACCAAACCACATGTTCCTGCATTGGAAACTTGTTTCTGAGTGCTTGTGGTCAAAAGTAACAGCCTAAGTGACAACATGCTCCCAAAATGCTTTTCGGTGCCTGAAAACACTCAAAGTGACATGATGCTCTTTTCTGAGCAACTAGTGATGGAAACCACAGAAACTGCCTAGTTACTATAGAATTCACCAAACCACATGTTTCTGGCTTGGAAACTTGTTTCTGAGTGCTTTTGGTCAAAAGTAACAGCCTAAGTGACAACATGCTCTCAAAATGCTTTTCGGGGCCTGACAAAACTAAAAGTGACATGATGCTGTTTTCTGAGCAACTAGTGATGGAAACCAGAGGAAACTGCCTTGCTACTATAGAATTCACCAAACCACATGTTTCTGGCTTGGAAACTTGTTTCTGAGTGCTTGTGGTCAAAAGTAACAGCCTAAGTGACAACATGCTCTCAAAATGCTTTTCGGTGCCTGAAAACACTCAAAGTGACATGATGCTCTTTTCTGAGCAACTAGTGATGGAAACCACAGAAACTGCCTAGTTACTATAGAATTCACCAAACCACATGTTTCTGGCTTGGAAACTTGTTTCTGAGTGCTTGTGGTCAAAAGTAACAGCCTAAGTGACAACATGCTCTCAAAATGCTTTTCGGGGCCTGAAAACACTAAAAGTGACATGATGCTGTTTTCTGACCAACTAGTGATGGAAACCAGAGGAAACTGCCTTGCTACTATAGAATTCACCAAACCACATCTTTCTGTATTTCAAACTTGTTTCTGAATGCTTCTGGTCAAAACTAACAGCCTAAGTGACAACATGCTCTCAAAATGCTTTTCGGTGCCTGAAAACACTCAAAGTGACATGATGCTGTTTTCTGAGCAACTAGTTGAGGGAAACCAGAGGAAACTGCCTTGCTACTATAGAATTCACCAAACCACATGTTTCTGGCCTGGAAACTTGTTTCTGAGTGCTTCTGGTCAAAAGTAACAGCCTAAGTGATAACATACTCTCAAAATGCTTTTCGGGGCCTGAAAACACTAAAAATGACATGATGCTGTTTTCTGACCAACTAGTGATGGAAACCAGAGGAAACTGCCTTGCTACTGTAGAATTCACCAAACCACATCTTTCTGTATTTCAAACTTGTTTGTGAGTGCTTGTGGTCAAAACTAACAGCCTAAGTGAGAAGATGCTCTCAAAATGCTTTTCGGTGCCTGAAAACAGTAAAAGTGACATGATGCTGTTTTCTGAGCAACTAGTGATGGAAACCAGAGGAAACTGCCTTGCTACTATAGAATTCACCAAACCACATCTTTCTGTATTTCAAACTTGTTTCTGAGTGCTTGTGGTCAAAAGTAACAGCCTAAGTGAGAAGATGCTCTCAAAATGCTTTTCGGGGCCTGAAAACGCTAAAAGTGACATGATGCTGTTTTCTGACCAACTAGTGATGGAAACCAGAGGAAACTGCCTTGCTACTATAGAATTCACCAAACCACATGTTTCTGGCTTGGAAACTTGTTTCTGAGTGCTTGTGGTCAAAAGTAACAGCCTAAGTGACAACATGCTCTCAAAATGCTTTTCGGTGCCTGAAAACACTCAAAGTGACATGATGCTGTTTTCTGAGCAACTAGTTGAGGGAAACCAGAGGAAACTGCCTTGCTACTATAGAATTCACCAAACCACATGTTTCTGGCTTGGAAACTTGTTTCTGAGTGCTTGTGGTCAAAAGTAACAGCCTAAGTGACAACATGCTCTCAAAATGCTTTTCGGGGCCTGAAAACGCTAAAAGTGACATGATGCTGTTTTCTGACCAACTAGTGATGGAAACCAGAGGAAACTGCCTTGCTACTATAGAATTCACCAAACCACATCTTTCTGTATTTCAAACTTGTTTCTGAGTGCTTCTGGTCAAAACTAACAGCCTAAGTGAGAAGATGCTCTCAAAATGCTTTTCGGGGCCTGAAAACACTAAAAATGACATGATGCTGTTTTCTGACCAACTAGTGATGGAAACCAGAGGAAACTGCCTTGCTACTATAGAATTCACCAAACCACATCTTTCTGTCTTTGAAACTTGTTTCTGAGTGCTTGTGGTCAAAAGTAACAGCCTAAGTGACAACATGCTCTCAAAATGCTTTTCAGTGCCTGTAAACACTAAAAGTTACACGATGCTGTTTTCTGACCAACTAGTGATGGAAACCACAGGAAACTGCTTTGCTACTATAGAATTCACCAAACCATATGTTTCTGGCTTGGAAACTTGTTTCTGAGTGCTTGTGGCCAAAAGTAACAGCCTAAGTGACAACATGCTCTCAAAATGCTTTTCGGTGCGTGTAAACACTAAAAGTGACATGATGCTGTTTTCTGACCAACTAGTGATGGAAACCACAGGAAACTGCCTTGCTACTATAGAATTCACCAAACCACATCTTTCTGTATTTCAAACTTGTTTCTGAGTGCTTGTGGTCAAAAGTAACAGCCTAAGTGAGAAGATGCTCTCAAAATGCTTTTCGGGGCCTGACAAAACTAAAAGTGACATGATGCTGTTTTCTGACCAACTAGTGATGGAAACCAGAGGAAACTGCCTTGCTACTATAGAATTCACCAAACCACATGTTTCTGTCTTGGAAACTTGTTTCTGAGTGCTTGTGGTCAAAAGTAACAGCCTAAGTGACAACATGCTCTCAAAATGCTTTTCGGGGCCTGACAAAACTAAAAGTGACATGATGCTGTTTTCTGACCAACTAGTGATGGAAACCAGAGGAAACTGCCTTGCTACTATAGAATTCACCAAACCACATGTTCCTGCATTGGAAACTTGTTTCTGAGTGCTTGTGGTCAAAAGTAACAGCCTAAGTGACAACATGCTCTCAAAATACTTTTCGGTGCCTGAAAACACTCAAAGTGACATGATGCTCTTTTCTGAGCAACTAGTGATGGAAACCACAGAAACTGCCTAGTTACTATAGAATTCACCAAACCACATGTTTCTGGCTTGGAAACTTGTTTCTGAGTGCTTTTGGTCAAAAGTAACAGCCTAAGTGACAACATGCTCTCAAAATGCTTTTCGGGGCCTGAAAACACTAAAAATGACATGATGCTGTTTTCTGAGCAACTAGTGATGGAAACCACAGGAAACTGCTTTGCTACTATGGAATTCACCAAACCATATGTTTCTGGCTTGGAAACTTGTTTCTGAGTGCTTGTGGTCAAAAGTAACAGCCTAAGTGACAACATGCTCTCAAAATGCTTTTCAGTGCCTGTAAACACTAAAAGTGACACGATGCTGTTTTCTGACCAACTAGTGATGGAAACCAGAGGAACCTGCCTTGCTACTATAGAATTCACCAAACCACATGTTTCTGCCTTGGAAACTTGTTTCTGAGTGCTTCTGGTCAAAAGTAACAGCCTAAGTGACAACATGCTCTCAAAATGCTTTTCGGGACCTGAAAACACTAAAAGTGACATGATGCTGTTTTCTGACCACCTAGTGATGGAAACCACAGGAAACTGCCTTGCTACTATGGAATTCACCAAACCACATGTTTCTGGCTTGGAAACTTGTTTCTGAGTGCTTGTGGTCAAAAGTAACAGCCTAAGTGACAACATGCTCTCAAAATGCTTTTCGGTGCCTGAAAACACTAAAAGTGACATGATGCTGTTTTCTGACCAAGTAGTGATGGAAACTAGAGGAAACTGCCTTGCTACTATAGAATTCACCAAACCACATCTTTCTGTATGTCAAACTTATTTCTGAGTGCTTCTGGTCAAAAGTAACAGCCTAAGTGACAACATGCTCTCAAAATGCTTTTCGGTGCGTGTAAACACTAAAAGTGACATGATGCTGTTTTCTGACCAACTAGTGATGGAAACCACAGGAAACTGCCTTGCTACTATAGAATTCACCAAACCACATGTTTCTGTCTTGGAAACTTGTTTCTGAGTGCTTGTGGTCAAAAGTAACAGCCTAAGTGACAACATGCTCTCAAAATGCTTTTCGGGGCCTGACAAAACTAAAAGTGACATGATGCTGTTTTCTGAGCAACTAGTGATGGAAACCAGAGGAAACTGCCTTGCTACTATAGAATTCACCAAACCACATGTTTCTGGCTTGGAAACTTGTTTCTGAGTGCTTGTGGTCAAAAGTAACAGCCTAAGTGACAACATGCTCTCAAAATGCTTTTCGGTGCCTGAAAACACTCAAAGTGACATGATGCTCTTTTCTGAGCAACTAGTGATGGAAACCACAGAAACTGCCTAGTTACTATAGAATTCACCAAACCACATGTTTCTGGCTTGGAAACTTGTTTCTGAGTGCTTGTGGTCAAAAGTAACAGCCTAAGTGACAACATGCTCTCAAAATGCTTTTCGGGGCCTGAAAACACTAAAAGTGACATGATGCTGTTTTCTGACCACCTAGTGATGGAAACCACAGGAAACTGCCTTGCTACTATAGAATTCACCAAATCACATGTTTCTGGCTTGGAAACTTGTTTCTGAGTGCTTGTGGTCAAAAGTAACAGCCTAAGTGACAACATGCTCTCAAAATGCTTTTCGGTGCCTGAAAACACTCAAAGTGACATGATGCTGTTTTCTGAGCAACTAGTTGAGGGAAACCAGAGGAAACTGCCTTGCTACTATAGAATTCACCAAACCACATGTTTCTGGCTTGGAAACTTGTTTCTGAGTGCTTGTGGTCAAAAGTAACAGCCTAAGTGAGAAAATGCTCTCAAAATGCTTTTCGGGGCCTGAAAACGCTAAAAGTGACATGATGCTGTTTTCTGACCAACTAGTGATGGAAACCAGAGGAAACTGCCTTGCTACTATAGAATTCACCAAACCACATCTTTCTGTATTTCAAACTTGTTTCTGAGTGCTTCTGGTCAAAACTAACAGCCTAAGTGAGAAGATGCTCTCAAAATGCTTTTCGGGGCCTGAAAACACTAAAAATGACATGATGCTGTTTTCTGACCAACTAGTGATGGAAACCAGAGGAAACTGTCTGGCTACTATAGAATTCACCAAACCACATCTTTCTGTCTTTGAAACTTGTTTCTGAGTGCTTGTGGTCAAAAGTAACAGCCTAAGTGACAACATGCTCTCAAAATGCTTTTCAGTGCCTGTAAACACTAAAAGTTACAGGATGCTGTTTTCTGACCAACTAGTGATGAAAACCAGAGGAAACTGCCTTGCTACTATAGACTTCACCAAAGTACATGTTTCTGGCTTGGAAACTTGTTTCTGAGTGCTTCTGTTGAAAAGTAACAGCCCAAGTGACAACATGCTGTCAAAATGCTTTTCGGGCCCTGAAAACACTAAAAGTGACATGTTGCTGTTTTCTGACCAACTAGTGATGAAAACCAGAAGAAACTGCCTTGCTACTATAGACTTCACCAAAGTACATGTTTCTGGCTTGGAAACTTGTTTCTGAGTGCTTCTGGACAAAAGTAACAGCCTAAGTGACAACATGCTGTCAAAATGCTTTTCGGGCCCTGAAAACACTAAAAGTGACATGTTGCTGTTTTCTGACCAACTAGTGATGAAAACCAGAAGAAACTGCCTTGCTACTATAGACTTCACCAAAGTACATGTTTCTGGCTTGGAAACTTGTTTCTGAGTGCTTCTGGACAAAAGTAACAGCCTAAGTGACAACATGCTGTCAAAATGCTTTTCGGGCCCTGAAAACACTAAAAGTGACATGTTGCTGTTTTCTGACCAACTAGTGATGAAAACCAGAAGAAACTGCCTTGCTACTATAGACTTCACCAAAGTACATGTTTCTGGCTTGGAAACTTGTTTCTGAGTGCTTCTGGACAAAAGTAACAGCCCAAGTGACAACATGCTGTCAAAATGCTTTTCGGCCCTGAAAACACTAAAAGTGACATGTTGCTGTTTTCTGACCAACTAGTGATGAAAACCAGAAGAAACTGCCTTGCTACTATAGACTTCACCAAAGTACATGTTTCTGGCTTGGAAACTTGTTTCTGAGTGCTTCTGGACAAAAGTAACAGCCTAAGTGACAACATGCTGTCAAAATGCTTTTCGGGCCCTGAAAACACTAAAAGTGACATGTTGCTGTTTTCTGACCAACTAGTGATGAAAACCAGAGGAAACTGCCTTGCTACTATAGACTTCACCAAAGTACATGTTTCTGGGTTGGAAACTTGTTTCTGAGTGCTTCTGGACAAAAGTAACAGCCTAAGTGACAACATGCTGTCAAAATGCTTTTCGGGCCCTGAAAACACTAAAAGTGACATGTTGCTGTTTTCTGACCAACTAGTGATGAAAACCAGAAGAAACTGCCTTGCTACTATAGACTTCACCAAAGTACATGTTTCTGGCTTGGAAACTTGTTTCTGAGTGCTTCTGGACAAAAGTAACAGCCTAAGTGACAACATGCTGTCAAAATGCTTTTCGGGCCCTGAAAACACTAAAAGTGACATGTTGCTGTTTTCTGACCAACTAGTGATGAAAACCAGAAGAAACTGCCTTGCTACTATAGACTTTACCAAAGTACATGTTTCTGGCTTGGAAACTTGTTTCTGAGTGCTTCTAGTGAAAAGTAACAGCCTAAGTGACAACATGCTGTCAAAAAGCTTTTCGGGCCCTGAAAACACTAAAAGTGACATGTTGCTGTTTTCTGACCAACTAGTGATGAAAACCAGAAGAAACTGCCTTGCTACTATAGACTTCACCAAAGTACATGTTTCTGGCTTGGAAACTTGTTTCTGAGTGCTTCTGGTGAAAAGTAACAGCCTAAGTGACAACATGCTGTCAAAATGCTTTTCGGGCCCTGAAAACACTAAAAGTGACATGTTGCTGTTTTCTGACCAACTAGTGATGAAAACCAGAAGAAACTGCCTTGCTACTATAGACTTCACCAAAGTACATGTTTCTGGCTTGGAAACTTGTTTCTGAGTGCTTCTGGACAAAAGTAACAGCCTAAGTGACAACATGCTGTCAAAATGCTTTTCGGGCCCTGAAAACACTAAAAGTGACATGTTGCTGTTTTCTGACCAACTAGTGATGAAAACCAGAAGAAACTGCCTTGCTACTATAGACTTCACCAAACCACATGTTTCTGGCTTGGAAACTTGTTTCTGAGTGCTTCTGGACAAAAGTAACAGCCTAAGTGACAACATGCTGTCAAAATGCTTTTCGGGCCCTGAAAACACTAAAAGTGACATGTTGCTGTTTTCTGACCAACTAGTGATGAAAACCAGAGGAAACTGCCTTGCTACTATAGACTTCACCAAAGTACATGTTTCTGGCTTGGAAACTTGTTTCTGAGTGCTTCTGGACAAAAGTAACAGCCCAAGTGACAACATGCTGTCAAAATGCTTTTCGGGCCCTGAAAACACTAAAAATGACATGATGCTGTTTTCTGAGCAACTAGTGATGGAAACCACAGGAAACTGCTTTGCTACTATGGAATTCACCAAACCATATGTTTCTGGCTTGGAAACTTGTTTCTGAGTGCTTGTGGTCAAAAGTAACAGCCTAAGTGACAACATGCTCTCAAAATGCTTTTCGGTGCCTGAAAACACTAAAAGTGACATGATGCTGTTTTCTGAGCAACTAGTGATGGAAACCAGAGGAAACTGCCTTGCTACTATAGAATTCACCAAACCACATCTTTCTGTATTTCAAACTTGTTTCTGAGTGCTTGTGGTCAAAACTAACAGCCTAAGTGAGAAGATGCTCTCAAAATGCTTTTCGGTGCCTGAAAACACTAAAAGTGACATGATGCTGTTTTCTGACCAACTAGTGATGGAAACCAGAGGAAACTGCCTTGCTACTATAGAATTCACCAAACCACATCTTTCTGTATTTCAAACTTGTTTCTGAGTGCTTGTGGTCAAAAGTAACAGCCTAAGTGAGAAGATGCTCTCAAAATGCTTTTCGGGGCCTGAAAACGCTAAAAGTGACATGATGCTGTTTTCTGACCAACTAGTGATGGAAACCAGAGGAAACTGCCTTGCTACTATAGAATTCACCAAACCACATGTTTCTGTCTTTGAAACTTGTTTCTGAGTGCTTGTGGTCAAAAGTAACAGCCTAAGTGACAACATGCTCTCAAAATGCTTTTCGGTGCCTGAAAACACTCAAAGTTACATGATGCTGTTTTCTGACCAACTAGTGATGGAAACCAGAGGAAACTGCCTTGCTACTATAGAATTCACCAAACCACATGTTTCTGGCTTGGAAACTTGTTTCTGAGTGCTTGTGGTCAAAAGTAACAGCCTAAGTGACAACATGCTCTCAAAATGCTTTTCGGTGCCTGAAAACACTAAAAGTGACATGATGCTGTTTTCTGACCAACTAGTGATGGAAACCAGAGGAAACTGCCTTGCTACTATAGAATTCACCAAACCACATGTTTCTGGCTTGGAAACTTGTTTCTGAGTGCTTGTGGTCAAAAGTAACAGCCTAAGTGAGAAGATGCTCTCAAAATGCTTTTCGGGGCCTGAAAACGCTAAAAGTGACATGATGCTGTTTTCTGACCAACTAGTGATGGAAACCAGAGGAAACTGCCTTGCTACTATAGAATTCACCAAACCACATGTTTCTGTCTTTGAAACTTGTTTCTGAGTGCTTCTGTTCAAAAGTAACAGCCTAAGTGACAAGATGTTCTCAAAATGCTTTTCGGTACCTGAAAACGCTAAAAGTGACAAGATGCTGTTTTCTGACCAACTAGTGATGGAAACCAGAGGAAACTGCCTTGCTACTATAGAATTCACCAAACCACATCTTTCTGTATTTCAAACTTGTTTCTGAGTGCTTCTGGTCAAAAGTAACAGCCTAAGTGAGAAGATGCTCTCAAAATGCTTTTCGGGGCCTGAAAACGCTAAAAGTGACATGATGCTGTTTTCTGAGCAACTAGTGATGGAAACCAGAGGAAACTGCCTTGCTACTATAGAATTCACCAAACCACATGTTTCTGTCTTGGAAACTTGTTTCTGAGTGCTTGTGGTCAAAAGTAACAGCCTAAGTGACAACATGCTCTCAAAATGCTTTTCGGGGCCTGACAAAACTAAAAGTGACATGATGCTGTTTTCTGAGCAACTAGTGATGGAAACCAGAGGAAACTGCCTTGCTACTATAGAATTCACCAAACCACATGTTTCTGGCTTGGAAACTTGTTTCTGAGTGCTTGTGGTCAAAAGTAACAGCCTAAGTGACAACATGCTCTCAAAATGCTTTTCGGTGCCTGAAAACACTCAAAGTGACATGATGCTCTTTTCTGAGCAACTAGTGATGGAAACCACAGAAACTGCCTAGTTACTATAGAATTCACCAAACCACATGTTTCTGGCTTGGAAACTTGTTTCTGAGTGCTTGTGGTCAAAAGTAACAGCCTAAGTGACAACATGCTCTCAAAATGCTTTTCGGGGCCTGAAAACACTAAAAGTGACATGATGCTGTTTTCTGACCACCTAGTGATGGAAACCACAGGAAACTGCCTTGCTACTATGGAATTCACCAAACCACATGTTTCTGGCTTGGAAACTTGTTTCTGAGTGCTTGTGGTCAAAAGTAACAGCCTAAGTGACAACATGCTCTCAAAATGCTTTTCGGTGCCTGAAAACACTCAAAGTGACATGATGCTGTTTTCTGACCAACTAGTTGAGGGAAACCAGAGGAAACTGCCTTGCTACTATAGAATTCACCAAACCACATGTTTCTGGCTTGGAAACTTGTTTCTGAGTGCTTGTGGTCAAAAGTAACAGCCTAAGTGAGAAAATGCTCTCAAAATGCTTTTCGGGGCCTGAAAACGCTAAAAGTGACATGATGCTGTTTTCTGACCAACTAGTGATGGAAACCAGAGGAAACTGCCTTGCTACTATAGAATTCACCAAACCACATCTTTCTGTATTTCAAACTTGTTTCTGAGTGCTTCTGGTCAAAACTAACAGCCTAAGTGAGAAGATGCTCTCAAAATGCTTTTCGGGGCCTGAAAACACTAAAAATGACATGATGCTGTTTTCTGACCAACTAGTGATGGAAACCAGAGGAAACTGTCTGGCTACTATAGAATTCACCAAACCACATCTTTCTGTCTTTGAAACTTGTTTCTGAGTGCTTGTGGTCAAAAGTAACAGCCTAAGTGACAACATGCTCTCAAAATGCTTTTCAGTGCCTGTAAACACTAAAAGTTACACGATGCTGTTTTCTGACCAACTAGTGATGAAAACCAGAGGAAACTGCCTTGCTACTATAGACTTCACCAAAGTACATGTTTCTGGCTTGGAAACTTGTTTCTGAGTGCTTCTGTTGAAAAGTAACAGCCCAAGTGACAACATGCTGTCAAAATGCTTTTCGGGCCCTGAAAACACTAAAAGTGACATGTTGCTGTTTTCTGACCAACTAGTGATGAAAACCAGAAGAAACTGCCTTGCTACTATAGACTTCACCAAAGTACATGTTTCTGGCTTGGAAACTTGTTTCTGAGTGCTTCTGGACAAAAGTAACAGCCTAAGTGACAACATGCTGTCAAAATGCTTTTCGGGCCCTGAAAACACTAAAAGTGACATGTTGCTGTTTTCTGACCAACTAGTGATGAAAACCAGAAGAAACTGCCTTGCTACTATAGACTTCACCAAAGTACATGTTTCTGGCTTGGAAACTTGTTTCTGAGTGCTTCTGGACAAAAGTAACAGCCTAAGTGACAACATGCTGTCAAAATGCTTTTCGGGCCCTGAAAACACTAAAAGTGACATGTTGCTGTTTTCTGACCAACTAGTGATGAAAACCAGAAGAAACTGCCTTGCTACTATAGACTTCACCAAAGTACATGTTTCTGGCTTGGAAACTTGTTTCTGAGTGCTTCTGGACAAAAGTAACAGCCCAAGTGACAACATGCTGTCAAAATGCTTTTCGGGCCCTGAAAACACTAAAAGTGACATGTTGCTGTTTTCTGACCAACTAGTGATGAAAACCAGAAGAAACTGCCTTGCTACTATAGACTTCACCAAAGTACATGTTTCTGGCTTGGAAACTTGTTTCTGAGTGCTTCTGGACAAAAGTAACAGCCTAAGTGACAACATGCTGTCAAAATGCTTTTCGGGCCCTGAAAACACTAAAAGTGACATGTTGCTGTTTTCTGACCAACTAGTGATGAAAACCAGAGGAAACTGCCTTGCTACTATAGACTTCACCAAAGTACATGTTTCTGGGTTGGAAACTTGTTTCTGAGTGCTTCTGGACAAAAGTAACAGCCTAAGTGACAACATGCTGTCAAAATGCTTTTCGGGCCCTGAAAACACTAAAAGTGACATGTTGCTGTTTTCTGACCAACTAGTGATGAAAACCAGAAGAAACTGCCTTGCTACTATAGACTTCACCAAAGTACATGTTTCTGGCTTGGAAACTTGTTTCTGAGTGCTTCTGGACAAAAGTAACAGCCTAAGTGACAACATGCTGTCAAAATGCTTTTCGGGCCCTGAAAACACTAAAAGTGACATGTTGCTGTTTTCTGACCAACTAGTGATGAAAACCAGAAGAAACTGCCTTGCTACTATAGACTTTACCAAAGTACATGTTTCTGGCTTGGAAACTTGTTTCTGAGTGCTTCTGGTGAAAAGTAACAGCCTAAGTGACAACATGCTGTCAAAAAGCTTTTCGGGCCCTGAAAACACTAAAAGTGACATGTTGCTGTTTTCTGACCAACTAGTGATGAAAACCAGAAGAAACTGCCTTGCTACTATAGACTTCACCAAAGTACATGTTTCTGGCTTGGAAACTTGTTTCTGAGTGCTTCTGGTGAAAAGTAACAGCCTAAGTGACAACATGCTGTCAAAATGCTTTTCGGGCCCTGAAAACACTAAAAGTGACATGTTGCTGTTTTCTGACCAACTAGTGATGAAAACCAGAAGAAACTGCCTTGCTACTATAGACTTCACCAAAGTACATGTTTCTGGCTTGGAAACTTGTTTCTGAGTGCTTCTGGACAAAAGTAACAGCCTAAGTGACAACATGCTGTCAAAATGCTTTTCGGGCCCTGAAAACACTAAAAGTGACATGTTGCTGTTTTCTGACCAACTAGTGATGAAAACCAGAAGAAACTGTCTTGCTACTATAGACTTCACCAAAGCACATGTTTCTGGCTTGGAAACTTGTTTCTGAGTGCTTCTGGACAAAAGTAACAGCCTAAGTGACAACATGCTGTCAAAATGCTTTTCGGGCCCTGAAAACACTAAAAGTGACATGTTGCTGTTTTCTGACCAACTAGTGATGAAAACCAGAGGAAACTGCCTTACTACTATAGACTTCACCAAAGTACATGTTTCTGGCTTGGAAACTTGTTTCTGAGTGCTTCTGGACAAAAGTAACAGCCCAAGTGACAACATGCTGTCAAAATGCTTTTCGGGCCCTGAAAACACTAAAAATGACATGATGCTGTTTTCTGAGCAACTAGTGATGGAAACCACAGGAAACTGCTTTGCTACTATGGAATTCACCAAACCATATGTTTCTGGCTTGGAAACTTGTTTCTGAGTGCTTTTGGTCAAAAGTAACAGCCTAAGTGACAACATGCTCTCAAAATGCTTTTCGTTGCCTGAAAACACTAAAAGTGACATGATGCTGTTTTCTGAGCAACTAGTGATGGAAACCAGAGGAAACTGCCTTGCTACTATAGAATTCACCAAACCACATCTTTCTGTATTTCAAACTTGTTTCTGAGTGCTTGTGGTCAAAAGTAACAGCCTAAGTGAGAAGATGCTCTCAAAATGCTTTTCGGTGCCTGAAAACACTAAAAGTGACATGATGCTGTTTTCTGACCAACTAGTGATGGAAACCAGAGGAAACTGCCTTGCTACTATAGAATTCACCAAACCACATCTTTCTGTATTTCAAACTTGTTTCTGAGTGCTTCTGGTCAAAAGTAACAGCCTAAGTGAGAAGATGCTCTCAAAATGCTTTTCGGGGCCTGAAAACGCTAAAAGTGACATGATGCTGTTTTCTGACCAACTAGTGATGGAAACCAGAGGAAACTGCCTTGCTACTATAGAATTCACCAAACCACATCTTTCTGTCTTTGAAACTTGTTTCTGAGTGCTTGTGGTCAAAAGTAACAGCCTAAGTGACAACATGCTCTCAAAATGCTTTTCAGTGCCTGTAAACACTAAAAGTTACACGATGCTGTTTTCTGACCAACTAGTGATGGAAACCAGAGGAACCTGCCTTGCTACTATAGAATTCACCAAACCACATGTTTCTGCCTTGGAAACTTGTTTCTGAGTGCTTCTGGTCAAAAGTAACAGCCTAAGTGACAACATGCTCTCAAAATGCTTTTCGGGACCTGAAAACACTAAAAGTGACATGATGCTGTTTTCTGACCACCTAGTGATGGAAACCACAGGAAACTGCCTTGCTACTATGGAATTCACCAAACCACATGTTTCTGGCTTGGAAACTTGTTTCTGAGTGCTTGTGGTCAAAAGTAACAGCCTAAGTGACAACATGCTCTCAAAATGCTTTTCGGGCCTGAAAACACTAAAAGTGACATGATGCTGTTTTCTGACCACCTAGTGATGGAAACCACAGGAAACTGCCTTGCTACTATGGAATTCACCAAACCACATGTTTCTGGCTTGGAAACTTGTTTCTGAGTGCTTGTGGTCAAAAGTAACAGCCTAAGTGACAACATGCTCTCAAAATGCTTTTCGGTGCCTGAAAACACTCAAAGTGACATGATGCTCTTTTCTGAGCAACTAGTGATGGAAACCACAGAAACTGCCTAGTTACTATAGAATTCACCAAACCACATGTTTCTGGCTTGGAAACTTGTTTCTGAGTGCTTTTGGTCAAAAGTAACAGCCTAAGTGACAACATGCTCTCAAAATGCTTTTCGGGGCCTGAAAACACTAAAAATGACATGATGCTGTTTTCTGAGCAACTAGTGATGGAAACCACAGGAAACTGCTTTGCTACTATGGAATTCACCAAACCATATGTTTCTGGCTTGGAAACTTGTTTCTGAGTGCTTGTGGCCAAAAGTAACAGCCTAAGTGACAACATGCTCTCAAAATGCTTTTCGGTGCCTGAAAACACTAAAAGTGACATGATGCTGTTTTCTGAGCAACTAGTGATGGAAACCAGAGGAAACTGCCTTGCTACTATAGAATTCACCAAACCACATGTTTCTGGCCTGGAAACTTGTTTCTGAGTGCTTGTGGTCAAAAGTAACAGCCTAAGTGATAACATACTCTCAAAATGCTTTTCGGGGCCTGAAAACACTAAAAATGACATGATGCTGTTTTCTGACCAACTAGTGATGGAAACCAGAGGAAACTGCCTTGCTACTGTAGAATTCACCAAACCACATCTTTCTGTATTTCAAACTTGTTTGTGAGTGCTTGTGGTCAAAACTAACAGCCTAAGTGAGAAGATGCTCTCAAAATGCTTTTCGGTGCCTGAAAACACTAAAAGTGACATGATGCTGTTTTCTGACCAACTAGTGATGGAAACCAGAGGAAACTGCCTTGCTACTATAGAATTCACCAAACCACATCTTTCTGTATTTCAAACTTGTTTCTGAGTGCTTCTGGTCAAAAGTAACAGCCTAAGTGAGAAGATGCTCTCAAAATGCTTTTCGGGGCCTGAAAACGCTAAAAGTGACATGATGCTGTTTTCTGACCAACTAGTGATGGAAACCAGAGGAAACTGCCTTGCTACTATAGAATTCACCAAACCACATGTTTCTGCCTTGGAAACTTGTTTCTGAGTGCTTGTGGTCAAAAGTAACAGCCTAAGTGACAACATGCTCTCAAAATGCTTTTCGGGGCCTGAAAACACTAAAAATGACATGATGCTGTTTTCTGACCAACTAGTGATGGAAACCAGAGGAAACTGCCTTGCTACTATGGAATTCACCAAACCACATGTTTCTGGCTTGGAAACTTGTTTCTGAGTGCTTGTGGTCAAAAGTAACAGCCTAAGTGACAACATGCTCTCAAAATGCTTTTCGGTGCCTGAAAACACTCAAAGTGACATGATGCTGTTTTCTGAGCAACTAGTGATGGAAACCACAGAAACTGCCTAGTTACTATAGAATTCACCAAACCACATGTTTCTGGCTTGGAAACTTGTTTCTGAGTGCTTGTGGTCAAAAATAACAGCCTAAGTGACAACATGCTCTCAAAATGCTTTTCGGTGCCTGAAAACACTAAAAATGACATGATGCTGTTTTCTGAGCAACTAGTGATGGAAACCACAGTAAACTGCTTTGCTACTATGGAATTCACCAAACCATATGTTTCTGGCTTGGAAACTTGTTTCTGAGTGCTTGTGGCCAAAAGTAACAGCCTAAGTGACAACATGCTCTCAAAATGCTTTTCGGTGCCTGAAAACACTAAAAGTGACATGATGCTGTTTTCTGAGCAACTAGTGATGGAAACCAGAGGAAACTGCCTTGCTACTATAGAATTCACCAAACCACATGTTTCTGGCCTGGAAACTTGTTTCTGAGTGCTTCTGGTCAAAAGTAACAGCCTAAGTGATAACATACTCTCAAAATGCTTTTCGGGGCCTGAAAACACTAAAAATGACATGATGCTGTTTTCTGACCAACTAGTGATGGAAACCAGAGGAAACTGCCTTGCTACTATAGAATTCACCAAACCACATCTTTCTGTATTTCAAACTTGTTTCTGAGTGCTTGTGGTCAAAAGTAACAGCCTAAGTGACAACATGCTCTCAAAATGCTTTTCGGTGCCTGAAAACACTAAAAGTGACATGATGCTGTTTTCTGACCACCTAGTGATGGAAACCACAGGAAACTGCCTTGCTACTATGGAATTCACCAAACCACATGTTTCTGGCTTGGAAACTTGTTTCTGAGTGCTTGTGGTCAAAAGTAACAGCCTAAGTGAGAAGATGCTCTCAAAATGCTTTTCGGTGCCTGAAAACACTCAAAGTGACATGATGCTCTTTTCTGAGCAACTAGTGATGGAAACCACAGAAACTGCCTAGTTACTATAGAATTCACCAAACCACATGTTTCTGGCTTGGAAACTTGTTTCTGAGTGCTTGTGGTCAAAAATAACAGCCTAAGTGACAACATGCTCTCAAAATGCTTTTCGGTGCCTGAAAACACTAAAAATGACATGATGCTGTTTTCTGAGCAACTAGTGATGGAAACCACAGGAAACTGCTTTGCTACTATGGAATTCACCAAACCATATGTTTCTGGCTTGGAAACTTGTTTCTGAGTGCTTGTGGCCAAAAGTAACAGCCTAAGTGACAACATGCTCTCAAAATGCTTTTCGGTGCCTGAAAACACTAAAAGTGACATGATGCTGTTTTCTGACCAACTAGTGATGGAAACCAGAGGAAACTGCCTTGCTACTATAGAATTCACCAAACCACATGTTTCTGGCCTGGAAACTTGTTTCTGAGTGCTTCTGGTCAAAAGTAACAGCCTAAGTGATAACATACTCTCAAAATGCTTTTCGGGGCCTGAAAACACTAAAAATGACATGATGCTGTTTTCTGACCAACTAGTGATGGAAACCAGAGGAAACTGCCTTGCTACTATAGAATTCACCAAACCACATCTTTCTGTATTTCAAACTTGTTTGTGAGTGCTTGTGGCCAAAAGTAACAGCCTAAGTGAGAAGATGCTCTCAAAATGCTTTTCGGGGCCTGAAAACACTAAAAGTGACATGATGCTGTTTTCTGACCAACTAGTGATGGAAACCAGAGGAAACTGCCTTGCTACTATAGAATTCACCAAACCACATCTTTCTGTATTTCAAACTTGTTTCTGAGTGCTTCTGGTCAAAAGTAACAGCCTAAGTGAGAAGATGCTCTCAAAATGCTTTTCGGGGCCTGAAAACCCTAAAAGTGACATGATGCTGTTTTCTGACCAACTAGTGATGGAAACCAGAGGAAACTGCCTTGCTACTATAGAATTCACCAAACCACATGTTTCTGTCTTGGAAACTTGTTTCTGAGTGCTTGTGGTCAAAAGTAACAGCCTAAGTGACAACATGCTCTCAAAATGCTTTTCGGGGCCTGACAAAACTAAAAGTGACATGATGCTGTTTTCTGACCAACTAGTGATGGAAACCAGAGGAAACTGCCTTGCTACTATAGAATTCACCAAACCACATCTTTCTGTATTTCAAACTTGTTTGTGAGTGCTTGTGGCCAAAAGTAACAGCCTAAGTGAGAAGATGCTCTCAAAATGCTTTTCGGGGCCTGAAAACACTAAAAGTGACATGATGCTGTTTTCTGACCAACTAGTGATGGAAACCAGAGGAAACTGCCTTGCTACTATAGAATTCACCAAACCACATCTTTCTGTATTTCAAACTTGTTTCTGAGTGCTTCTGGTCAAAAGTAACAGCCTAAGTGAGAAGATGCTCTCAAAATGCTTTTCGGGGCCTGAAAACCCTAAAAGTGACATGATGCTGTTTTCTGACCAACTAGTGATGGAAACCAGAGGAAACTGCCTTGCTACTATAGAATTCACCAAACCACATGTTTCTGTCTTGGAAACTTGTTTCTGAGTGCTTGTGGTCAAAAGTAACAGCCTAAGTGACAACATGCTCTCAAAATGCTTTTCGGGGCCTGACAAAACTAAAAGTGACATGATGCTGTTTTCT
Organism: Epinephelus lanceolatus; assembly: GCF_041903045.1. NCBI lineage: Eukaryota > Metazoa > Chordata > Actinopteri > Perciformes > Serranidae > Epinephelus > Epinephelus lanceolatus. The sequence continues at coordinate 44,322,647 of NC_135741.1, forward strand.
GAGCAACTAGTGATGGAAACCAGAGGAAACTGCCTTGCTACTATAGAATTCACCAAACCACATGTTTCTGGCTTGGAAACTTGTTTCTGAGTGCTTGTGGTCAAAAGTAACAGCCTAAGTGACAACATGCTCTCAAAATGCTTTTCGGTGCCTGAAAACACTCAAAGTGACATGATGCTCTTTTCTGAGCAACTAGTGATGGAAACCACAGAAACTGCCTAGTTACTATAGAATTCACCAAACCACATGTTTCTGGCTTGGAAACTTGTTTCTGAGTGCTTGTGGTCAAAAGTAACAGCCTAAGTGACAACATGCTCTCAAAATGCTTTTCGGTGCCTGAAAACACTCAAAGTGACATGATGCTGTTTTCTGACCAACTAGTGATGGAAACCAGAGGAAACTGCCTTGCTACTATAGAATTCACCAAACCACATGTTTCTGGCTTGGAAACTTGTTTCTGAGTGCTTGTGGTCAAAAGTAACAGCCTAAGTGACAACATGCTCTCAAAATGCTTTTCGGGGCCTGAAAACACTAAAAGTGACATGATGCTGTTTTCTGACCAACTAGTGATGGAAACCAGAGGAAACTGCCTTGCTACTATAGAATTCACCAAACCACATCTTTCTGTATTTCAAACTTGTTTCTGAATGCTTCTGGTCAAAACTAACAGCCTAAGTGACAACATGCTCTCAAAATGCTTTTCGGTGCCTGAAAACACTCAAAGTGACATGATGCTGTTTTCTGAGCAACTAGTTGAGGGAAACCAGAGGAAACTGCCTTGCTACTATAGAATTCACCAAACCACATGTTTCTGGCCTGGAAACTTGTTTCTGAGTGCTTCTGGTCAAAAGTAACAGCCTAAGTGATAACATACTCTCAAAATGCTTTTCGGGGCCTGAAAACACTAAAAATGACATGATGCTGTTTTCTGACCAACTAGTGATGGAAACCAGAGGAAACTGCCTTGCTACTGTAGAATTCACCAAACCACATCTTTCTGTATTTCAAACTTGTTTGTGAGTGCTTCTGGTCAAAAGTAACAGCCTAAGTGACAACATGCTCTCAAAATGCTTTTCGGTGCGTGTAAACACTAAAAGTGACATGATGCTGTTTTCTGACCAACTAGTGATGGAAACCACAGGAAACTGCCTTGCTACTATAGAATTCACCAAACCACATCTTTCTGTATTTCAAACTTGTTTCTGAGTGCTTGTGGTCAAAAGTAACAGCCTAAGTGAGAAGATGCTCTCAAAATGCTTTTCGGGGCCTGAAAACACTAAAAGTTACACGATGCTGTTTTCTGACCAACTAGTGATGGAAACCAGAGGAAACTGCCTTGCTACTATAGAATTCACCAAACCACATCTTTCTGTATTTCAAACTTGTTTCTGAGTGCTTCTGGTCAAAAGTAATAGCCTAAGTGAGAAGATGCTCTCAAAATGCTTTTCGGGGCCTGAAAACGCTAAAAGTGACATGATGCTGTTTTCTGAGCAACTAGTGATGGAAACCAGAGGAAACTGCCTTGCTACTATAGAATTCACCAAACCACATGTTTCTGTCTTGGAAACTTGTTTCTGAGTGCTTGTGGTCAAAAGTAACAGCCTAAGTGACAACATGCTCTCAAAATGCTTTTCGGGGCCTGACAAAACTAAAAGTGACATGATGCTGTTTTCTGAGCAACTAGTGATGGAAACCAGAGGAAACTGCCTTGCTACTATAGAATTCACCAAACCACATGTTTCTGGCTTGGAAACTTGTTTCTGAGTGCTTGTGGTCAAAAGTAACAGCCTAAGTGACAACATGCTCTCAAAATGCTTTTCGGTGCCTGAAAACACTCAAAGTGACATGATGCTCTTTTCTGAGCAACTAGTGATGGAAACCACAGAAACTGCCTAGTTACTATAGAATTCACCAAACCACATGTTTCTGGCTTGGAAACTTGTTTCTGAGTGCTTGTGGTCAAAAGTAACAGCCTAAGTGACAACATGCTCTCAAAATGCTTTTCGGGGCCTGAAAACACTAAAAGTGACATGATGCTGTTTTCTGACCACCTAGTGATGGAAACCACAGGAAACTGCCTTGCTACTATGGAATTCACCAAACCACATGTTTCTGGCTTGGAAACTTGTTTCTGAGTGCTTGTGGTCAAAAGTAACAGCCTAAGTGACAACATGCTCTCAAAATGCTTTTCGGTGCCTGAAAACACTCAAAGTGACATGATGCTGTTTTCTGAGCAACTAGTTGAGGGAAACCAGAGGAAACTGCCTTGCTACTATAGAATTCACCAAACCACATCTTTCTGTATTTCAAACTTGTTTCTGAGTGCTTCTGGTCAAAACTAACAGCCTAAGTGAGAAGATGCTCTCAAAATGCTTTTCGGGGCCTGAAAACACTAAAAATGACATGATGCTGTTTTCTGACCAACTAGTGATGGAAACCAGAGGAAACTGTCTGGCTACTATAGAATTCACCAAACCACATCTTTCTGTCTTTGAAACTTGTTTCTGAGTGCTTGTGGTCAAAAGTAACAGCCTAAGTGACAACATGCTCTCAAAATGCTTTTCAGTGCCTGTAAACACTAAAAGTTACACGATGCTGTTTTCTGACCAACTAGTGATGAAAACCAGAGGAAACTGCCTTGCTACTATAGACTTCACCAAAGTACATGTTTCTGGCTTGGAAACTTGTTTCTGAGTGCTTCTGTTGAAAAGTAACAGCCCAAGTGACAACATGCTGTCAAAATGCTTTTCGGGCCCTGAAAACACTAAAAGTGACATGTTGCTGTTTTCTGACCAACTAGTGATGAAAACCAGAAGAAACTGCCTTGCTACTATAGACTTCACCAAAGTACATGTTTCTGGCTTGGAAACTTGTTTCTGAGTGCTTCTGGACAAAAGTAACAGCCTAAGTGACAACATGCTGTCAAAATGCTTTTCGGGCCCTGAAAACACTAAAAGTGACATGTTGCTGTTTTCTGACCAACTAGTGATGAAAACCAGAAGAAACTGCCTTGCTACTATAGACTTCACCAAAGTACATGTTTCTGGCTTGGAAACTTGTTTCTGAGTGCTTCTGGACAAAAGTAACAGCCCAAGTGACAACATGCTGTCAAAATGCTTTTCGGGCCCTGAAAACACTAAAAGTGACATGTTGCTGTTTTCTGACCAACTAGTGATGAAAACCAGAAGAAACTGCCTTGCTACTATAGACTTCACCAAAGTACATGTTTCTGGCTTGGAAACTTGTTTCTGAGTGCTTCTGGTGAAAAGTAACAGCCTAAGTGACAACATGCTGTCAAAATGCTTTTCGGGCCCTGAAAACACTAAAAGTGACATGTTGCTGTTTTCTGACCAACTAGTGATGAAAACCAGAAGAAACTGCCTTGCTACTATAGACTTCACCAAAGTACATGTTTCTGGCTTGGAAACTTGTTTCTGAGTGCTTCTGGACAAAAGTAACAGCCTAAGTGACAACATGCTGTCAAAATGCTTTTCGGGCCCTGAAAACACTAAAAGTGACATGTTGCTGTTTTCTGACCAACTAGTGATGAAAACCAGAAGAAACTGTCTTGCTACTATAGACTTCACCAAACCACATGTTTCTGGCTTGGAAACTTGTTTCTGAGTGCTTCTGGACAAAAGTAACAGCCTAAGTGACAACATGCTGTCAAAATGCTTTTCGGGCCCTGAAAACACTAAAAGTGACATGTTGCTGTTTTCTGACCAACTAGTGATGAAAACCAGAGGAAACTGCCTTGCTACTATAGACTTCACCAAAGTACATGTTTCTGGCTTGGAAACTTGTTTCTGAGTGCTTCTGGACAAAAGTAACAGCCCAAGTGACAACATGCTGTCAAAATGCTTTTCGGGCCCTGAAAACACTAAAAATGACATGATGCTGTTTTCTGAGCAACTAGTGATGGAAACCACAGGAAACTGCTTTGCTACTATGGAATTCACCAAACCATATGTTTCTGGCTTGGAAACTTGTTTCTGAGTGCTTGTGGTCAAAAGTAACAGCCTAAGTGACAACATGCTCTCAAAATGCTTTTCGGTGCCTGAAAACACTAAAAGTGACATGATGCTGTTTTCTGACCAACTAGTGATGGAAACCACAGGAAACTGCCTTGCTACTATAGAATTCACCAAACCACATCTTTCTGTATTTCAAACTTGTTTCTGAGTGCTTCTGGTCAAAAGTAACAGCCTAAGTGAGAAGATGCTCTCAAAATGCTTTTCGGGGCCTGAAAACGCTAAAAGTGACATGATGCTGTTTTCTGACCAACTAGTGATTGAAACCAGAGGAAACTGCCTTGCTACTATAGAATTCACCAAACCACATCTTTCTGTCTTTGAAACTTGTTTCTGAGTGCTTGTGGTCAAAAGTAACAGCCTAAGTGACAACATGCTCTCAAAATGCTTTTCAGTGCCTGTAAACACTAAAAGTTACACGATGCTGTTTTCTGACCAACTAGTGATGGAAACCAGAGGAACCTGCCTTGCTACTATAGAATTCACCAAACCACATGTTTCTGCCTTGGAAACTTGTTTCTGAGTGCTTCTGGTCAAAAGTAACAGCCTAAGTGACAACATGCTCTCAAAATGCTTTTCGGGACCTGAAAACACTAAAAGTGACATGATGCTGTTTTCTGACCACCTAGTGATGGAAACCACAGGAAACTGCCTTGCTACTATGGAATTCACCAAACCACATGTTTCTGGCTTGGAAACTTGTTTCTGAGTGCTTGTGGTCAAAAGTAACAGCCTAAGTGACAACATGCTCTCAAAATGCTTTTCGGGGCCTGAAAACACTAAAAGTGACATGATGCTGTTTTCTGACCACCTAGTGATGGAAACCACAGGAAACTGCCTTGCTACTATGGAATTCACCAAACCACATGTTTCTGGCTTGGAAACTTGTTTCTGAGTGCTTGTGGTCAAAAGTAACAGCCTAAGTGACAACATGCTCTCAAAATGCTTTTCGGTGCCTGAAAACACTCAAAGTGACATGATGCTCTTTTCTGAGCAACTAGTGATGGAAACCACAGAAACTGCCTAGTTACTATAGAATTCACCAAACCACATGTTTCTGGCTTGGAAACTTGTTTCTGAGTGCTTTTGGTCAAAAGTAACAGCCTAAGTGACAACATGCTCTCAAAATGCTTTTCGGGGCCTGAAAACACTAAAAATGACATGATGCTGTTTTCTGAGCAACTAGTGATGGAAACCACAGGAAACTGCTTTGCTACTATGGAATTCACCAAACCATATGTTTCTGGCTTGGAAACTTGTTTCTGAGTGCTTGTGGCCAAAAGTAACAGCCTAAGTGACAACATGCTCTCAAAATGCTTTTCGGTGCCTGAAAACACTAAAAGTGACATGATGCTGTTTTCTGAGCAACTAGTGATGGAAACCAGAGGAAACTGCCTTGCTACTATAGAATTCACCAAACCACATGTTTCTGGCCTGGAAACTTGTTTCTGAGTGCTTCTGGTCAAAAGTAACAGCCTAAGTGATAACATACTCTCAAAATGCTTTTCGGGGCCTGAAAACACTAAAAATGACATGATGCTGTTTTCTGACCAACTAGTGATGGAAACCAGAGGAAACTGCCTTGCTACTGTAGAATTCACCAAACCACATCTTTCTGTATTTCAAACTTGTTTGTGAGTGCTTGTGGTCAAAACTAACAGCCTAAGTGAGAAGATGCTCTCAAAATGCTTTTCGGTGCCTGAAAACACTAAAAGTGACATGATGCTGTTTTCTGACCAACTAGTGATGGAAACCAGAGGAAACTGCCTTGCTACTATAGAATTCACCAAACCACATCTTTCTGTATTTCAAACTTGTTTCTGAGTGCTTCTGGTCAAAAGTAACAGCCTAAGTGAGAAGATGCTCTCAAAATGCTTTTCGGGGCCTGAAAACGCTAAAAGTGACATGATGCTGTTTTCTGACCAACTAGTGATGGAAACCAGAGGAAACTGCCTTGCTACTATAGAATTCACCAAACCACATGTTTCTGCCTTGGAAACTTGTTTCTGAGTGCTTGTGGTCAAAAGTAACAGCCTAAGTGACAACATGCTCTCAAAATGCTTTTCGGGGCCTGAAAACACTAAAAATGACATGATGCTGTTTTCTGACCAACTAGTGATGGAAACCAGAGGAAACTGCCTTGCTACTATGGAATTCACCAAACCACATGTTTCTGGCTTGGAAACTTGTTTCTGAGTGCTTGTGGTCAAAAGTAACAGCCTAAGTGACAACATGCTCTCAAAATGCTTTTCGGTGCCTGAAAACACTCAAAGTGACATGATGCTCTTTTCTGAGCAACTAGTGATGGAAACCACAGAAACTGCCTAGTTACTATAGAATTCACCAAACCACATGTTTCTGGCTTGGAAACTTGTTTCTGAGTGCTTGTGGTCAAAAATAACAGCCTAAGTGACAACATGCTCTCAAAATGCTTTTCGGTGCCTGAAAACACTAAAAATGACATGATGCTGTTTTCTGAGCAACTAGTGATGGAAACCACAGGAAACTGCTTTGCTACTATGGAATTCACCAAACCATATGTTTCTGGCTTGGAAACTTGTTTCTGAGTGCTTGTGGCCAAAAGTAACAGCCTAAGTGACAACATGCTCTCAAAATGCTTTTCGGTGCCTGAAAACACTAAAAGTGACATGATGCTGTTTTCTGAGCAACTAGTGATGGAAACCAGAGGAAACTGCCTTGCTACTATAGAATTCACCAAACCACATGTTTCTGGCCTGGAAACTTGTTTCTGAGTGCTTCTGGTCAAAAGTAACAGCCTAAGTGATAACATACTCTCAAAATGCTTTTCGGGGCCTGAAAACACTAAAAATGACATGATGCTGTTTTCTGACCAACTAGTGATGGAAACCAGAGGAAACTGCCTTGCTACTATAGAATTCACCAAACCACATCTTTCTGTATTTCAAACTTGTTTCTGAGTGCTTCTGGTCAAAAGTAACAGCCTAAGTGACAACATGCTCTCAAAATGCTTTTCGGTGCCTGAAAACACTAAAAGTGACATGATGCTGTTTTCTGACCACCTAGTGATGGAAACCACAGGAAACTGCCTTGCTACTATGGAATTCACCAAACCACATGTTTCTGGCTTGGAAACTTGTTTCTGAGTGCTTGTGGTCAAAAGTAACAGCCTAAGTGAGAAGATGCTCTCAAAATGCTTTTCGGTGCCTGAAAACACTCAAAGTGACATGATGCTCTTTTCTGAGCAACTAGTGATGGAAACCACAGAAACTGCCTAGTTACTATAGAATTCACCAAACCACATGTTTCTGGCTTGGAAACTTGTTTCTGAGTGCTTGTGGTCAAAAATAACAGCCTAAGTGACAACATGCTCTCAAAATGCTTTTCGGTGCCTGAAAACACTAAAAATGACATGATGCTGTTTTCTGAGCAACTAGTGATGGAAACCACAGGAAACTGCTTTGCTACTATGGAATTCACCAAACCATATGTTTCTGGCTTGGAAACTTGTTTCTGAGTGCTTGTGGCCAAAAGTAACAGCCTAAGTGACAACATGCTCTCAAAATGCTTTTCGGTGCCTGAAAACACTAAAAGTGACATGATGCTGTTTTCTGACCAACTAGTGATGGAAACCAGAGGAAACTGCCTTGCTACTATAGAATTCACCAAACCACATGTTTCTGGCCTGGAAACTTGTTTCTGAGTGCTTCTGGTCAAAAGTAACAGCCTAAGTGATAACATACTCTCAAAATGCTTTTCGGGGCCTGAAAACACTAAAAATGACATGATGCTGTTTTCTGACCAACTAGTGATGGAAACCAGAGGAAACTGCCTTGCTACTATAGAATTCACCAAACCACATCTTTCTGTATTTCAAACTTGTTTGTGAGTGCTTGTGGCCAAAAGTAACAGCCTAAGTGAGAAGATGCTCTCAAAATGCTTTTCGGGGCCTGAAAACACTAAAAGTGACATGATGCTGTTTTCTGACCAACTAGTGATGGAAACCAGAGGAAACTGCCTTGCTACTATAGAATTCACCAAACCACATCTTTCTGTATTTCAAACTTGTTTCTGAGTGCTTCTGGTCAAAAGTAACAGCCTAAGTGAGAAGATGCTCTCAAAATGCTTTTCGGGGCCTGAAAACGCTAAAAGTGACATGATGCTGTTTTCTGACCAACTAGTGATGGAAACCAGAGGAAACTGCCTTGCTACTATAGAATTCACCAAACCACATGTTTCTGTCTTGGAAACTTGTTTCTGAGTGCTTGTGGTCAAAAGTAACAGCCTAAGTGACAACATGCTCTCAAAATGCTTTTCGGGGCCTGACAAAACTAAAAGTGACATGATGCTGTTTTCTGAGCAACTAGTGATGGAAACCAGAGGAAACTGCCTTGCTACTATAGAATTCACCAAACCACATGTTTCTGGCTTGGAAACTTGTTTCTGAGTGCTTGTGGTCAAAAGTAACAGCCTAAGTGACAACATGCTCTCAAAATGCTTTTCGGTGCCTGAAAACACTCAAAGTGACATGATGCTCTTTTCTGAGCAACTAGTGATGGAAACCACAGAAACTGCCTAGTTACTATAGAATTCACCAAACCACATGTTTCTGGCTTGGAAACTTGTTTCTGAGTGCTTGTGGTCAAAAGTAACAGCCTAAGTGACAACATGCTCTCAAAATGCTTTTCGGTGCCTGAAAACACTCAAAGTGACATGATGCTGTTTTCTGACCAACTAGTGATGGAAACCAGAGGAAACTGCCTTGCTACTATAGAATTCACCAAACCACATGTTTCTGGCTTGGAAACTTGTTTCTGAGTGCTTGTGGTCAAAAGTAACAGCCTAAGTGACAACATGCTCTCAAAATGCTTTTCGGGGCCTGAAAACACTAAAAGTGACATGATGCTGTTTTCTGACCAACTAGTGATGGAAACCAGAGGAAACTGCCTTGCTACTATAGAATTCACCAAACCACATCTTTCTGTATTTCAAACTTGTTTCTGAATGCTTCTGGTCAAAACTAACAGCCTAAGTGACAACATGCTCTCAAAATGCTTTTCGGTGCCTGAAAACACTCAAAGTGACATGATGCTGTTTTCTGAGCAACTAGTTGAGGGAAACCAGAGGAAACTGCCTTGCTACTATAGAATTCACCAAACCACATGTTTCTGGCCTGGAAACTTGTTTCTTAGTGCTTCTGGTCAAAAGTAACAGCCTAAGTGATAACATACTCTCAAAATGCTTTTCGGGGCCTGAAAACACTAAAAATGACATGATGCTGTTTTCTGACCAACTAGTGATGGAAACCAGAGGAAACTGCCTTGCTACTGTAGAATTCACCAAACCACATCTTTCTGTATTTCAAACTTGTTTGTGAGTGCTTGTGGTCAAAACTAACAGCCTAAGTGAGAAGATGCTCTCAAAATGCTTTTCGGTGCCTGAAAACAGTAAAAGTGACATGATGCTGTTTTCTGAGCAACTAGTGATGGAAACCAGAGGAAACTGCCTTGCTACTATAGAATTCACCAAACCACATCTTTCTGTATTTCAAACTTGTTTCTGAGTGCTTGTGGTCAAAAGTAACAGCCTAAGTGAGAAGATGCTCTCAAAATGCTTTTCGGGGCCTGAAAACGCTAAAAGTGACATGATGCTGTTTTCTGACCAACTAGTGATGGAAACCAGAGGAAACTGCCTTGCTACTATAGAATTCACCAAACCACATGTTTCTGGCTTGGAAACTTGTTTCTGAGTGCTTGTGGTCAAAAGTAACAGCCTAAGTGACAACATGCTCTCAAAATGCTTTTCGGTGCCTGAAAACACTCAAAGTGACATGATGCTGTTTTCTGACCAACTAGTGATGGAAACCAGAGGAAACTGCCTTGCTACTATAGAATTCACCAAACCACATGTTTCTGGCTTGGAAACTTGTTTCTGAGTGCTTGTGGTCAAAAGTAACAGCCTAAGTGAGAAGATGCTCTCAAAATGCTTTTCGGGGCCTGAAAACACTAAAAATAACATGATGCTGTTTTCTGACCAACTAGTGATGGAAACCAGAGGAAACTGCCTTGCTACTATAGAATTCACCAAACCACATCTTTCTGTATTTCAAACTTATTTCTGAGTGCTTCTGGTCAAAAGTAACAGCCTAAGTGACAACATGCTCTCAAAATGCTTTTCGGGGCCTGAAAACACTAAAAATGACATGATGCTGTTTTCTGACGAACTAGTGATGGAAACCACAGGAAACTGCTTTGCTACTATGGAATTCACCAAACCATATGTTTCTGGCTTGGAAACTTGTTTCTGAGTGCTTGTGGTCAAAAGTAACAGCCTAAGTGAGAAGATGCTCTCAAAATGCTTTTCGGGGCCTGAAAACACTAAAAATAACATGATGCTGTTTTCTGACCAACTAGTGATGGAAACCAGAGGAAACTGCCTTGCTACTATAGAATTCACCAAACCACATCTTTCTGTATTTCAAACTTGTTTCTGAGTGCTTCTGGTCAAAACTAACAGCCTAAGTGAGAAGATGCTCTCAAAATGCTTTTCGGGGCCTGAAAACACTAAAAATGACATGATGCTGTTTTCTGACCAACTAGTGATGGAAACCAGAGGAAACTGTCTGGCTACTATAGAATTCACCAAACCACATCTTTCTGTCTTTGAAACTTGTTTCTGAGTGCTTGTGGTCAAAAGTAACAGCCTAAGTGACAACATGCTCTCAAAATGCTTTTCAGTGCCTGTAAACACTAAAAGTTACAGGATGCTGTTTTCTGACCAACTAGTGATGAAAACCAGAGGAAACTGCCTTGCTACTATAGACTTCACCAAAGTACATGTTTCTGGCTTGGAAACTTGTTTCTGAGTGCTTCTGTTGAAAAGTAACAGCCCAAGTGACAACATGCTGTCAAAATGCTTTTCGGGCCCTGAAAACACTAAAAGTGACATGTTGCTGTTTTCTGACCAACTAGTGATGAAAACCAGAAGAAACTGCCTTGCTACTATAGACTTCACCAAAGTACATGTTTCTGGCTTGGAAACTTGTTTCTGAGTGCTTCTGGACAAAAGTAACAGCCTAAGTGACAACATGCTGTCAAAATGCTTTTCGGGCCCTGAAAACACTAAAAGTGACATGTTGCTGTTTTCTGACCAACTAGTGATGAAAACCAGAAGAAACTGCCTTGCTACTATAGACTTCACCAAAGTACATGTTTCTGGCTTGGAAACTTGTTTCTGAGTGCTTCTGGACAAAAGTAACAGCCTAAGTGACAACATGCTGTCAAAATGCTTTTCGGGCCCTGAAAACACTAAAAGTGACATGTTGCTGTTTTCTGACCAACTAGTGATGAAAACCAGAAGAAACTGCCTTGCTACTATAGACTTCACCAAAGTACATGTTTCTGGCCTGGAAACTTGTTTCTTAGTGCTTCTGGTCAAAAGTAACAGCCTAAGTGATAACATACTCTCAAAATGCTTTTCGGGGCCTGAAAACACTAAAAATGACATGATGCTGTTTTCTGACCAACTAGTGATGGAAACCAGAGGAAACTGCCTTGCTACTGTAGAATTCACCAAACCACATCTTTCTGTATTTCAAACTTGTTTGTGAGTGCTTGTGGTCAAAACTAACAGCCTAAGTGAGAAGATGCTCTCAAAATGCTTTTCGGTGCCTGAAAACAGTAAAAGTGACATGATGCTGTTTTCTGAGCAACTAGTGATGGAAACCAGAGGAAACTGCCTTGCTACTATAGAATTCACCAAACCACATCTTTCTGTATTTCAAACTTGTTTCTGAGTGCTTGTGGTCAAAAGTAACAGCCTAAGTGAGAAGATGCTCTCAAAATGCTTTTCGGGGCCTGAAAACGCTAAAAGTGACATGATGCTGTTTTCTGACCAACTAGTGATGGAAACCAGAGGAAACTGCCTTGCTACTATAGAATTCACCAAACCACATGTTTCTGGCTTGGAAACTTGTTTCTGAGTGCTTGTGGTCAAAAGTAACAGCCTAAGTGACAACATGCTCTCAAAATGCTTTTCGGTGCCTGAAAACACTCAAAGTGACATGATGCTGTTTTCTGACCAACTAGTGATGGAAACCAGAGGAAACTGCCTTGCTACTATAGAATTCACCAAACCACATGTTTCTGGCTTGGAAACTTGTTTCTGAGTGCTTGTGGTCAAAAGTAACAGCCTAAGTGAGAAGATGCTCTCAAAATGCTTTTCGGGGCCTGAAAACACTAAAAATAACATGATGCTGTTTTCTGACCAACTAGTGATGGAAACCAGAGGAAACTGCCTTGCTACTATAGAATTCACCAAACCACATCTTTCTGTATTTCAAACTTATTTCTGAGTGCTTCTGGTCAAAAGTAACAGCCTAAGTGACAACATGCTCTCAAAATGCTTTTCGGGGCCTGAAAACACTAAAAATGACATGATGCTGTTTTCTGACGAACTAGTGATGGAAACCACAGGAAACTGCTTTGCTACTATGGAATTCACCAAACCATATGTTTCTGGCTTGGAAACTTGTTTCTGAGTGCTTGTGGTCAAAAGTAACAGCCTAAGTGAGAAGATGCTCTCAAAATGCTTTTCGGGGCCTGAAAACACTAAAAATAACATGATGCTGTTTTCTGACCAACTAGTGATGGAAACCAGAGGAAACTGCCTTGCTACTATAGAATTCACCAAACCACATCTTTCTGTATTTCAAACTTGTTTCTGAGTGCTTCTGGTCAAAACTAACAGCCTAAGTGAGAAGATGCTCTCAAAATGCTTTTCGGGGCCTGAAAACACTAAAAATGACATGATGCTGTTTTCTGACCAACTAGTGATGGAAACCAGAGGAAACTGTCTGGCTACTATAGAATTCACCAAACCACATCTTTCTGTCTTTGAAACTTGTTTCTGAGTGCTTGTGGTCAAAAGTAACAGCCTAAGTGACAACATGCTCTCAAAATGCTTTTCAGTGCCTGTAAACACTAAAAGTTACAGGATGCTGTTTTCTGACCAACTAGTGATGAAAACCAGAGGAAACTGCCTTGCTACTATAGACTTCACCAAAGTACATGTTTCTGGCTTGGAAACTTGTTTCTGAGTGCTTCTGTTGAAAAGTAACAGCCCAAGTGACAACATGCTGTCAAAATGCTTTTCGGGCCCTGAAAACACTAAAAGTGACATGTTGCTGTTTTCTGACCAACTAGTGATGAAAACCAGAAGAAACTGCCTTGCTACTATAGACTTCACCAAAGTACATGTTTCTGGCTTGGAAACTTGTTTCTGAGTGCTTCTGGACAAAAGTAACAGCCTAAGTGACAACATGCTGTCAAAATGCTTTTCGGGCCCTGAAAACACTAAAAGTGACATGTTGCTGTTTTCTGACCAACTAGTGATGAAAACCAGAAGAAACTGCCTTGCTACTATAGACTTCACCAAAGTACATGTTTCTGGCTTGAAAACTTGTTTCTGAGTGCTTCTGGACAAAAGTAACAGCCTAAGTGACAACATGCTGTCAAAATGCTTTTCGGGCCCTGAAAACACTAAAAGTGACATGTTGCTGTTTTCTGACCAACTAGTGATGAAAACCAGAAGAAACTGCCTTGCTACTATAGACTTCACCAAAGTACATGTTTCTGGCTTGGAAACTTGTTTCTGAGTGCTTCTGGACAAAAGTAACAGCCTAAGTGACAACATGCTGTCAAAATGCTTTTCGGGCCCTGAAAACACTAAAAGTGACATGTTGCTGTTTTCTGACCAACTAGTGATGAAAACCAGAGGAAACTGCCTTGCTACTATAGACTTCACCAAAGTACATGTTTCTGGGTTGGAAACTTGTTTCTGAGTGCTTCTGGACAAAAGTAACAGCCCAAGTGACAACATGCTGTCAAAATGCTTTTCGGGCCCTGAAAACACTAAAAGTGACATGTTGCTGTTTTCTGACCAACTAGTGATGAAAACCAGAAGAAACTGCCTTGCTACTATAGACTTCACCAAAGTACATGTTTCTGGCTTGGAAACTTGTTTCTGAGTGCTTCTGGACAAAAGTAACAGCCTAAGTGACAACATGCTGTCAAAATGCTTTTCGGGCCCTGAAAACACTAAAAGTGACATGTTGCTGTTTTCTGACCAACTAGTGATGAAAACCAGAAGAAACTGCCTTGCTACTATAGACTTTACCAAAGTACATGTTTCTGGCTTGGAAACTTGTTTCTGAGTGCTTCTGGTGAAAAGTAACAGCCTAAGTGACAACATGCTGTCAAAAAGCTTTTCGGGCCCTGAAAACACTAAAAGTGACATGTTGCTGTTTTCTGACCAACTAGTGATGAAAACCAGAAGAAACTGCCTTGCTACTATAGACTTCACCAAAGTACATGTTTCTGGCTTGGAAACTTGTTTCTGAGTGCTTCTGGTGAAAAGTAACAGCCTAAGTGACAACATGCTGTCAAAATGCTTTTCGGGCCCTGAAAACACTAAAAGTGACATGTTGCTGTTTTCTGACCAACTAGTGATGAAAACCAGAAGAAACTGCCTTGCTACTATAGACTTCACCAAAGTACATGTTTCTGGCTTGGAAACTTGTTTCTGAGTGCTTCTGGACAAAAGTAACAGCCTAAGTGACAACATGCTGTCAAAATGCTTTTCGGGCCCTGAAAACACTAAAAGTGACATGTTGCTGTTTTCTGACCAACTAGTGATGAAAACCAGAAGAAACTGCCTTGCTACTATAGACTTCACCAAACCACATGTTTCTGGCTTGGAAACTTGTTTCTGAGTGCTTCTGGACAAAAGTAACAGCCTAAGTGACAACATGCTGTCAAAATGCTTTTCGGGCCCTGAAAACACTAAAAGTGACATGTTGCTGTTTTCTGACCAACTAGTGATGAAAACCAGAGGAAACTGCCTTGCTACTATAGACTTCACCAAAGTACATGTTTCTGGCTTGGAAACTTGTTTCTGAGTGCTTCTGGACAAAAGTAACAGCCCAAGTGACAACATGCTGTCAAAATGCTTTTCGGGCCCTGAAAACACTAAAAATGACATGATGCTGTTTTCTGAGCAACTAGTGATGGAAACCACAGGAAACTGCTTTGCTACTATGGAATTCACCAAACCATATGTTTCTGGCTTGGAAACTTGTTTCTGAGTGCTTGTGGTCAAAAGTAACAGCCTAAGTGACAACATGCTCTCAAAATGCTTTTCGGGGCCTGACAAAACTAAAAGTGACATGATGCTGTTTTCTGAGCAACTAGTGATGGAAACCAGAGGAAACTGCCTTGCTACTATAGAATTCACCAAACCACATGTTTCTGGCTTGGAAACTTGTTTCTGAGTGCTTGTGGTCAAAAGTAACAGCCTAAGTGACAACATGCTCTCAAAATGCTTTTCGGTGCCTGAAAACACTCAAAGTGACATGATGCTCTTTTCTGAGCAACTAGTGATGGAAACCACAGAAACTGCCTAGTTACTATAGAATTCACCAAACCACATGTTTCTGGCTTGGAAACTTGTTTCTGAGTGCTTTTGGTCAAAAGTAACAGCCTAAGTGACAACATGCTCTCAAAATGCTTTTCGGGGCCTGAAAACACTAAAAATGACATGATGCTGTTTTCTGAGCAACTAGTGATGGAAACCACAGGAAACTGCTTTGCTACTATGGAATTCACCAAACCATATGTTTCTGGCTTGGAAACTTGTTTCTGAGTGCTTTTGGTCAAAAGTAACAGTCTAAGTGACAACATGCTCTCAAAATGCTTTTCGGTGCCTGAAAACACTAAAAGTGACATGATGCTGTTTTCTGAACAACGAGTGATGGAAACCAGAGGAAACTGCCTTGCTACTATAGAATTCACCAAACCACATGTTCCTGCATTGGAAACTTGTTTCTGAGTGCTTGTGGTCAAAAGTAACAGCCTAAGTGAGAAGATGCTCTCAAAATGCTTTTCGGGGCCTGAAAACACTAAAAATAACATGATGCTGTTTTCTGACCAACTAGTGATGGAAACCAGAGGAAACTGCCTTGCTACTATAGAATTCACCAAACCACATGTTTCTGCCTTGGAAACTTGTTTCTGAGTGCTTGTGGTCAAAAGTAACAGCCTAAGTGACAACATGCTCTCAAAATGCTTTTCGGTGCCTGAAAACACTAAAAGTGACATGATGCTGTTTTCTGACCAACTAGTGATGGAAACCAGAGGAAACTGCCTTGCTACTATAGAATTCACCAAACCACATCTTTCTGTATTTCAAACTTGTTTCTGAGTGCTTCTGGTCAAAAGTAACAGCCTAAGTGAGAAGATGCTCTCAAAATGCTTTTCGGGGCCTGAAAACGCTAAAAGTGACATGATGCTGTTTTCTGACCAACTAGTGATGGAAACCAGAGGAAACTGCCTTGCTACTATAGAATTCACCAAACCACATGTTTCTGTCTTGGAAACTTGTTTCTGAGTGCTTGTGGTCAAAAGTAACAGCCTAAGTGACAACATGCTCTCAAAATGCTTTTCGGGGCCTGACAAAACTAAAAGTGACATGATGCTGTTTTCTGAGCAACTAGTGATGGAAACCAGAGGAAACTGCCTTGCTACTATAGAATTCACCAAACCACATGTTTCTGGCTTGGAAACTTGTTTCTGAGTGCTTGTGGTCAAAAGTAACAGCCTAAGTGACAACATGCTCTCAAAATGCTTTTCGGTGCCTGAAAACACTCAAAGTGACATGATGCTCTTTTCTGAGCAACTAGTGATGGAAACCACAGAAACTGCCTAGTTACTATAGAATTCACCAAACCACATGTTTCTGGCTTGGAAACTTGTTTCTGAGTGCTTGTGGTCAAAAGTAACAGCCCAAGTGACAACATGCTCTCAAAATGCTTTTCGGTGCCTGAAAACACTAAAAGTGACATGATGCTGTTTTCTGACCACCTAGTGATGGAAACCACAGGAAACTGCCTTGCTACTATGGAATTCACCAAACCACATGTTTCTGGCTTGGAAACTTGTTTCTGAGTGCTTGTGGTCAAAAGTAACAGCCTAAGTGACAACATGCTCTCAAAATGCTTTTCGGTGCCTGAAAACACTCAAAGTGACATGATGCTGTTTTCTGAGCAACTAGTTGAGGGAAACCAGAGGAAACTGCCTTGCTACTATAGAATTCACCAAACCACATGTTTCTGGCTTGGAAACTTGTTTCTGAGTGCTTGTGGTCAAAAGTAACAGCCTAAGTGACAACATGCTCTCAAAATGCTTTTCGGGGCCTGAAAACGCTAAAAGTGACATGATGCTGTTTTCTGACCAACTAGTGATGGAAACCAGAGGAAACTGCCTTGCTACTATAGAATTCACCAAACCACATCTTTCTGTATTTCAAACTTGTTTCTGAGTGCTTCTGGTCAAAACTAACAGCCTAAGTGAGAAGATGCTCTCAAAATGCTTTTCGGGGCCTGAAAACACTAAAAATGACATGATGCTGTTTTCTGACCAACTAGTGATGGAAACCAGAGGAAACTGCCTTGCTACTATAGAATTCACCAAACCACATCTTTCTGTCTTTGAAACTTGTTTCTGAGTGCTTGTGGTCAAAAGTAACAGCCTAAGTGACAACATGCTCTCAAAATGCTTTTCAGTGCCTGTAAACACTAAAAGTTACACGATGCTGTTTTCTGACCAACTAGTGATGGAAACCAGAGGAACCTGCCTTGCTACTATAGAATTCACCAAACCACATGTTTCTGCCTTGGAAACTTGTTTCTGAGTGCTTCTGGTCAAAAGTAACAGCCTAAGTGACAACATGCTCTCAAAATGCTTTTCGGGACCTGAAAACACTAAAAGTGACATGATGCTGTTTTCTGACCACCTATTGATGGAAACCACAGGAAACTGCCTTGCTACTATGGAATTCACCAAACCACATGTTTCTGGCTTGGAAACTTGTTTCTGAGTGCTTGTGGTCAAAAGTAACAGCCTAAGTGACAACATGCTCTCAAAATGCTTTTCGGTGCCTGAAAACACTAAAAGTGACATGATGCTGTTTTCTGACCAAGTAGTGATGGAAACTAGAGGAAACTGCCTTGCTACTATAGAATTCACCAAACCACATCTTTCTGTATGTCAAACTTATTTCTGAGTGCTTCTGGTCAAAAGTAACAGCCTAAGTGACAACATGCTCTCAAAATGCTTTTCGGTGCGTGTAAACACTAAAAGTGACATGATGCTGTTTTCTGACCAACTAGTGATGGAAACCACAGGAAACTGCCTTGCTACTATAGAATTCACCAAACCACATCTTTCTGTATTTCAAACTTGTTTCTGAGTGCTTGTGGTCAAAAGTAACAGCCTAAGTGAGAAGATGCTCTCAAAATGCTTTTCGGGGCCTGAAAACACTAAAAGTTACACGATGCTGTTTTCTGACCAACTAGTGATGGAAACCAGAGGAAACTGCCTTGCTACTATAGAATTCACCAAACCACATCTTTCTGTATTTCAAACTTGTTTCTGAGTGCTTCTGGTCAAAAGTAACAGCCTAAGTGAGAAGATGCTCTCAAAATGCTTTTCGGGGCCTGAAAACGCTAAAAGTGACATGATGCTGTTTTCTGAGCAACTAGTGATGGAAACCAGAGGAAACTGCCTTGCTACTATAGAATTCACCAAACCACATGTTTCTGTCTTGGAAACTTGTTTCTGAGTGCTTGTGGTCAAAAGTAACAGCCTAAGTGACAACATGCTCTCAAAATGCTTTTCGGGGCCTGACAAAACTAAAAGTGACATGATGCTGTTTTCTGAGCAACTAGTGATGGAAACCAGAGGAAACTGCCTTGCTACTATAGAATTCACCAAACCACATGTTTCTGGCTTGGAAACTTGTTTCTGAGTGCTTGTGGTCAAAAGTAACAGCCTAAGTGACAACATGCTCTCAAAATGCTTTTCGGTGCCTGAAAACACTCAAAGTGACATGATGCTCTTTTCTGAGCAACTAGTGATGGAAACCACAGAAACTGCCTAGTTACTATAGAATTCACCAAACCACATGTTTCTGGCTTGGAAACTTGTTTCTGAGTGCTTGTGGTCAAAAGTAACAGCCTAAGTGACAACATGCTCTCAAAATGCTTTTCGGGGCCTGAAAACACTAAAAGTGACATGATGCTGTTTTCTGACCACCTAGTGATGGAAACCACAGGAAACTGCCTTGCTACTATGGAATTCACCAAACCACATGTTTCTGGCTTGGAAACTTGTTTCTGAGTGCTTGTGGTCAAAAGTAACAGCCTAAGTGACAACATGCTCTCAAAATGCTTTTCGGTGCCTGAAAACACTCAAAGTGACATGATGCTGTTTTCTGAGCAACTAGTTGAGGGAAACCAGAGGAAACTGCCTTGCTACTATAGAATTCACCAAACCACATGTTTCTGGCTTGGAAACTTGTTTCTGAGTGCTTGTGGTCAAAAGTAACAGCCTAAGTGAGAAAATGCTCTCAAAATGCTTTTCGGGGCCTGAAAACACTAAAAATGACATGATGCTGTTTTCTGACCAACTAGTGATGGAAACCAGAGGAAACTGTCTGGCTACTATAGAATTCACCAAACCACATCTTTCTGTCTTTGAAACTTGTTTCTGAGTGCTTGTGGTCAAAAGTAACAGCCTAAGTGACAACATGCTCTCAAAATGCTTTTCAGTGCCTGTAAACACTAAAAGTTACAGGATGCTGTTTTCTGACCAACTAGTGATGAAAACCAGAGGAAACTGCCTTGCTACTATAGACTTCACCAAAGTACATGTTTCTGGCTTGGAAACTTGTTTCTGAGTGCTTCTGTTGAAAAGTAACAGCCCAAGTGACAACATGCTGTCAAAATGCTTTTCGGGCCCTGAAAACACTAAAAGTGACATGTTGCTGTTTTCTGACCAACTAGTGATGAAAACCAGAAGAAACTGCCTTGCTACTATAGACTTCACCAAAGTACATGTTTCTGGCTTGGAAACTTGTTTCTGAGTGCTTCTGGACAAAAGTAACAGCCTAAGTGACAACATGCTGTCAAAATGCTTTTCGGGCCCTGAAAACACTAAAAGTGACATGTTGCTGTTTTCTGACCAACTAGTGATGAAAACCAGAAGAAACTGCCTTGCTACTATAGACTTCACCAAAGTACATGTTTCTGGCTTGGAAACTTGTTTCTGAGTGCTTCTGGACAAAAGTAACAGCCTAAGTGACAACATGCTGTCAAAATGCTTTTCGGGCCCTGAAAACACTAAAAGTGACATGTTGCTGTTTTCTGACCAACTAGTGATGAAAACCAGAAGAAACTGCCTTGCTACTATAGACTTCACCAAAGTACATGTTTCTGGCTTGGAAACTTGTTTCTGAGTGCTTCTGGACAAAAGTAACAGCCCAAGTGACAACATGCTGTCAAAATGCTTTTCGGGCCCTGAAAACACTAAAAGTGACATGTTGCTGTTTTCTGACCAACTAGTGATGAAAACCAGAAGAAACTGCCTTGCTACTATAGACTTCACCAAAGTACATGTTTCTGGCTTGGAAACTTGTTTCTGAGTGCTTCTGGACAAAAGTAACAGCCTAAGTGACAACATGCTGTCAAAATGCTTTTCGGGCCCTGAAAACACTAAAAGTGACATGTTGCTGTTTTCTGACCAACTAGTGATGAAAACCAGAGGAAACTGCCTTGCTACTATAGACTTCACCAAAGTACATGTTTCTGGGTTGGAAACTTGTTTCTGAGTGCTTCTGGACAAAAGTAACAGCCTAAGTGACAACATGCTGTCAAAATGCTTTTCGGGCCCTGAAAACACTAAAAGTGACATGTTGCTGTTTTCTGACCAACTAGTGATGAAAACCAGAAGAAACTGCCTTGCTACTATAGACTTTACCAAAGTACATGTTTCTGGCTTGGAAACTTGTTTCTGAGTGCTTCTGGTGAAAAGTAACAGCCTAAGTGACAACATGCTGTCAAAAAGCTTTTCGGGCCCTGAAAACACTAAAAGTGACATGTTGCTGTTTTCTGACCAACTAGTGATGAAAACCAGAAGAAACTGCCTTGCTACTATAGACTTCACCAAAGTACATGTTTCTGGCTTGGAAACTTGTTTCTGAGTGCTTCTGGTGAAAAGTAACAGCCTAAGTGACAACATGCTGTCAAAATGCTTTTCGGGCCCTGAAAACACTAAAAGTGACATGTTGCTGTTTTCTGACCAACTAGTGATGAAAACCAGAAGAAACTGCCTTGCTACTATAGACTTCACCAAAGTACATGTTTCTGGCTTGGAAACTTGTTTCTGAGTGCTTCTGGACAAAAGTAACAGCCTAAGTGACAACATGCTGTCAAAATGCTTTTCGGGCCCTGAAAACACTAAAAGTGACATGTTGCTGTTTTCTGACCAACTAGTGATGAAAACCAGAAGAAACTGCCTTGCTACTATAGACTTCACCAAACCACATGTTTCTGGCTTGGAAACTTGTTTCTGAGTGCTTCTGGACAAAAGTAACAGCCTAAGTGACAACATGCTGTCAAAATGCTTTTCGGGCCCTGAAAACACTAAAAGTGACATGTTGCTGTTTTCTGACCAACTAGTGATGAAAACCAGAGGAAACTGCCTTGCTACTATAGACTTCACCAAAGTACATGTTTCTGGCTTGGAAACTTGTTTCTGAGTGCTTCTGGACAAAAGTAACAGCCCAAGTGACAACATGCTGTCAAAATGCTTTTCGGGCCCTGAAAACACTAAAAATGACATGATGCTGTTTTCTGAGCAACTAGTGATGGAAACCACAGGAAACTGCTTTGCTACTATGGAATTCACCAAACCATATGTTTCTGGCTTGGAAACTTGTTTCTGAGTGCTTTTGGTCAAAAGTAACAGCCTAAGTGACAACATGCTCTCAAAATGCTTTTCGGTGCCTGAAAACACTAAAAGTGACATGATGCTGTTTTCTGAGCAACTAGTGATGGAAACCAGAGGAAACTGCCTTGCTACTATAGAATTCACCAAACCACATCTTTCTGTATTTCAAACTTGTTTCTGAGTGCTTGTGGTCAAAACTAACAGCCTAAGTGAGAAGATGCTCTCAAAATGCTTTTCGGTGCCTGAAAACACTAAAAGTGACATGATGCTGTTTTCTGACCAACTAGTGATGGAAACCAGAGGAAACTGCCTTGCTACTATAGAATTCACCAAACCACATCTTTCTGTATTTCAAACTTGTTTCTGAGTGCTTCTGGTCAAAAGTAACAGCCTAAGTGAGAAGATGCTCTCAAAATGCTTTTCGGGGCCTGAAAACGCTAAAAGTGACATGATGCTGTTTTCTGACCAACTAGTGATGGAAACCAGAGGAAACTGCCTTGCTACTATAGAATTCACCAAACCACATGTTTCTGTCTTTGAAACTTGTTTCTGAGTGCTTGTGGTCAAAAGTAACAGCCTAAGTGACAACATGCTCTCAAAATGCTTTTCGGTGCCTGAAAACACTCAAAGTTACATGATGCTGTTTTCTGACCAACTAGTGATGGAAACCAGAGGAAACTGCCTTGCTACTATAGAATTCACCAAACCACATCTTTCTGGCTTGGAAACTTGTTTCTGAGTGCTTGTGGTCAAAAGTAACAGCCTAAGTGACAACATGCTCTCAAAATGCTTTTCGGTGCCTGAAAACACTAAAAGTGACATGATGCTGTTTTCTGACCAACTAGTGATGGAAACCAGAGGAAACTGCCTTGCTACTATAGAATTCACCAAACCACATGTTTCTGGCTTGGAAACTTGTTTCTGAGTGCTTGTGGTCAAAAGTAACAGCCTAAGTGAGAAGATGCTCTCAAAATGCTTTTCGGTGCCTGAAAACGCTAAAAGTGACATGATGCTGTTTTCTGACCAACTAGTGATGGAAACCAGAGGAAACTGCCTTGCTACTATAGAATTCACCAAACCACATGTTTCTGTCTTTGAAACTTGTTTCTGAGTGCTTCTGTTCAAAAGTAACAGCCTAAGTGACAAGATGTTCTCAAAATGCTTTTCGGTACCTGAAAACGCTAAAAGTGACAAGATGCTGTTTTCTGACCAACTAGTGATGGAAACCAGAGGAAACTGCCTTGCTACTATAGAATTCACCAAACCACATCTTTCTGTATTTCAAACTTGTTTCTGAGTGCTTCTGGTCAAAAGTAACAGCCTAAGTGAGAAGATGCTCTCAAAATGCTTTTCGGGGCCTGAAAACGCTAAAAGTGACATGATGCTGTTTTCTGAGCAACTAGTGATGGAAACCAGAGGAAACTGCCTTGCTACTATAGAATTCACCAAACCACATGTTTCTGTCTTGGAAACTTGTTTCTGAGTGCTTGTGGTCAAAAGTAACAGCCTAAGTGACAACATGCTCTCAAAATGCTTTTCGGGGCCTGACAAAACTAAAAGTGACATGATGCTGTTTTCTGAGCAACTAGTGATGGAAACCAGAGGAAACTGCCTTGCTACTATAGAATTCACCAAACCACATGTTTCTGGCTTGGAAACTTGTTTCTGAGTGCTTGTGGTCAAAAGTAACAGCCTAAGTGACAACATGCTCTCAAAATGCTTTTCGGGGCCTGAAAACACTCAAAGTGACATGATGCTCTTTTCTGAGCAACTAGTGATGGAAACCACAGAAACTGCCTAGTTACTATAGAATTCACCAAACCACATGTTTCTGGCTTGGAAACTTGTTTCTGAGTGCTTGTGGTCAAAAGTAACAGCCTAAGTGACAACATGCTCTCAAAATGCTTTTCGGGGCCTGAAAACACTAAAAGTGACATGATGCTGTTTTCTGACCACCTAGTGATGGAAACCACAGGAAACTGCCTTGCTACTATGGAATTCACCAAACCACATGTTTCTGGCTTGGAAACTTGTTTCTGAGTGCTTGTGGTCAAAAGTAACAGCCTAAGTGACAACATGCTCTCAAAATGCTTTTCGGTGCCTGAAAACACTCAAAGTGACATGATGCTGTTTTCTGAGCAACTAGTTGAGGGAAACCAGAGGAAACTGCCTTGCTACTATAGAATTCACCAAACCACATGTTTCTGGCTTGGAAACTTGTTTCTGAGTGCTTGTGGTCAAAAGTAACAGCCTAAGTGAGAAAATGCTCTCAAAATGCTTTTCGGGGCCTGAAAACGCTAAAAGTGACATGATGCTGTTTTCTGACCAACTAGTGATGGAAACCAGAGGAAACTGCCTTGCTACTATAGAATTCACCAAACCACATCTTTCTGTATTTCAAACTTGTTTCTGAGTGCTTCTGGTCAAAACTAACAGCCTAAGTGAGAAGATGCTCTCAAAATGCTTTTCGGGGCCTGAAAACACTAAAAATGACATGATGCTGTTTTCTGACCAACTAGTGATGGAAACCAGAGGAAACTGTCTGGCTACTATAGAATTCACCAAACCACATGTTTCTGTCTTTGAAACTTGTTTCTGAGTGCTTGTGGTCAAAAGTAACAGCCTAAGTGACAACATGCTCTCAAAATGCTTTTCAGTGCCTGTAAACACTAAAAGTTACACGATGCTGTTTTCTGACCAACTAGTGATGAAAACCAGGGGAAACTGCCTTGCTACTATAGACTTCACCAAAGTACATGTTTCTGGCTTGGAAACTTGTTTCTGAGTGCTTCTGGTGAAAAGTAACAGCCTAAGTGACAACATGCTGTCAAAATGCTTTTCGGGCCCTGAAAACACTAAAAGTGACATGTTGCTGTTTTCTGACCAACTAGTGATGAAAACCAGAAGAAACTGCCTTGCTACTATAGACTTCACCAAAGTACATGTTTCTGGCTTGGAAACTTGTTTCTGAGTGCTTCTGGACAAAAGTAACAGCCTAAGTGACAACATGCTGTCAAAATGCTTTTCGGGCCCTGAAAACACTAAAAGTGACATGTTGCTGTTTTCTGACCAACTAGTGATGAAAACCAGAAGAAACTGCCTTGCTACTATAGACTTCACCAAACCACATCTTTCTGGCTTGGAAACTTGTTTCTGAGTGCTTGTGGTCAAAAGTAACAGCCTAAGTGACAACATGCTCTCAAAATGCTTTTCAGTGCCTGTAAACACTAAAAGTTACAGGATGCTGTTTTCTGACCAACTAGTGATGAAAACCAGAGGAAACTGCCTTGCTACTATAGACTTCACCAAAGTACATGTTTCTGGCTTGGAAACTTGTTTCTGAGTGCTTCTGGACAAAAGTAACAGCCCAAGTGACAACATGCTGTCAAAATGCTTTTCGGGCCCTGAAAACACTAAAAATGACATGATGCTGTTTTCTGAGCAACTAGTGATGGAAACCACAGGAAACTGCTTTGCTACTATGGAATTCACCAAACCATATGTTTCTGGCTTGGAAACTTGTTTCTGAGTGCTTGTGGTCAAAAGTAACAGCCTAAGTGACAACATGCTCTCAAAATGCTTTTCGGGGCCTGACAAAACTAAAAGTGACATGATGCTGTTTTCTGAGCAACTAGTGATGGAAACCAGAGGAAACTGCCTTGCTACTATAGAATTCACCAAACCACATGTTTCTGGCTTGGAAACTTGTTTCTGAGTGCTTGTGGTCAAAAGTAACAGCCTAAGTGACAACATGCTCTCAAAATGCTTTTCGGTGCCTGAAAACACTCAAAGTGACATGATGCTCTTTTCTGAGCAACTAGTGATGGAAACCACAGAAACTGCCTAGTTACTATAGAATTCACCAAACCACATGTTTCTGGCTTGGAAACTTGTTTCTGAGTGCTTGTGGTCAAAAGTAACAGCCTAAGTGACAACATGCTCTCAAAATGCTTTTCGGGGCCTGAAAACACTAAAAGTGACATGATGCTGTTTTCTGACCACCTAGTGATGGAAACCACAGGAAACTGCCTTGCTACTATGGAATTCACCAAACCACATGTTTCTGGCTTGGAAACTTGTTTCTGAGTGCTTGTGGTCAAAAGTAACAGCCTAAGTGACAACATGCTCTCAAAATGCTTTTCGGTGCCTGAAAACACTCAAAGTGACATGATGCTGTTTTCTGAGCAACTAGTTGAGGGAAACCAGAGGAAACTGCCTTGCTACTATAGAATTCACCAAACCACATGTTTCTGGCTTGGAAACTTGTTTCTGAGTGCTTGTGGTCAAAAGTAACAGCCTAAGTGACAACATGCTCTCAAAATGCTTTTCGGGGCCTGAAAACGCTAAAAGTGACATGATGCTGTTTTCTGACCAACTAGTGATGGAAACCAGAGGAAACTGCCTTGCTACTATAGAATTCACCAAACCACATCTTTCTGTATTTCAAACTTGTTTCTGAGTGCTTCTGGTCAAAACTAACAGCCTAAGTGAGAAGATGCTCTCAAAATGCTTTTCGGGGCCTGAAAACACTAAAAATGACATGATGCTGTTTTCTGACCAACTAGTGATGGAAACCAGAGGAAACTGCCTTGCTACTATAGAATTCACCAAACCACATCTTTCTGTCTTTGAAACTTGTTTCTGAGTGCTTGTGGTCAAAAGTAACAGCCTAAGTGACAACATGCTCTCAAAATGCTTTTCAGTGCCTGTAAACACTAAAAGTTACACGATGCTGTTTTCTGACCAACTAGTGATGGAAACCACAGGAAACTGCCTTGCTACTATAGAATTCACCAAACCACATCTTTCTGTATTTCAAACTTGTTTCTGAGTGCTTGTGGTCAAAAGTAACAGCCTAAGTGAGAAGATGCTCTCAAAATGCTTTTCGGGGCCTGAAAACACTAAAAGTTACACGATGCTGTTTTCTGACCAACTAGTGATGGAAACCAGAGGAAACTGCCTTGCTACTATAGAATTCACCAAACCACATCCTTCTGTATTTCAAACTTGTTTCTGAGTGCTTCTGGTCAAAAGTAATAGCCTAAGTGAGAAGATGCTCTCAAAATGCTTTTCGGGGCCTGAAAACGCTAAAAGTGACATGATGCTGTTTTCTGAGCAACTAGTGATGGAAACCAGAGGAAACTGCCTTGCTACTATAGAATTCACCAAACCACATGTTTCTGGCTTGGAAACTTGTTTCTGAGTGCTTGTGGTCAAAAGTAACAGCCTAAGTGACAACATGCTCTCAAAATGCTTTTCGGTGCCTGAAAACACTCAAAGTGACATGATGCTCTTTTCTGAGCAACTAGTGATGGAAACCACAGAAACTGCCTAGTTACTATAGAATTCACCAAACCACATGTTTCTGGCTTGGAAACTTGTTTCTGAGTGCTTGTGGTCAAAAGTAACAGCCTAAGTGACAACATGCTCTCAAAATGCTTTTCGGGGCCTGAAAACACTAAAAGTGACATGATGCTGTTTTCTGACCACCTAGTGATGGAAACCACAGGAAACTGCCTTGCTACTATGGAATTCACCAAACCACATGTTTCTGGCTTGGAAACTTGTTTCTGAGTGCTTGTGGTCAAAAGTAACAGCCTAAGTGACAACATGCTCTCAAAATGCTTTTCGGTGCCTGAAAACACTCAAAGTGACATGATGCTGTTTTCTGAGCAACTAGTTGAGGGAAACCAGAGGAAACTGCCTTGCTACTATAGAATTCACCAAACCACATGTTTCTGGCTTGGAAACTTGTTTCTGAGTGCTTGTGGTCAAAAGTAACAGCCTAAGTGAGAAAATGCTCTCAAAATGCTTTTCGGGGCCTGAAAACGCTAAAAGTGACATGATGCTGTTTTCTGACCAACTAGTGATGGAAACCAGAGGAAACTGCCTTGCTACTATAGAATTCACCAAACCACATCTTTCTGTATTTCAAACTTGTTTCTGAGTGCTTCTGGTCAAAACTAACAGCCTAAGTGAGAAGATGCTCTCAAAATGCTTTTCGGGGCCTGAAAACACTAAAAATGACATGATGCTGTTTTCTGACCAACTAGTGATGGAAACCAGAGGAAACTGTCTGGCTACTATAGAATTCACCAAACCACATCTTTCTGTCTTTGAAACTTGTTTCTGAGTGCTTGTGGTCAAAAGTAACAGCCTAAGTGACAACATGCTCTCAAAATGCTTTTCAGTGCCTGTAAACACTAAAAGTTACAGGATGCTGTTTTCTGACCAACTAGTGATGAAAACCAGAGGAAACTGCCTTGCTACTATAGACTTCACCAAAGTACATGTTTCTGGCTTGGAAACTTGTTTCTGAGTGCTTCTGTTGAAAAGTAACAGCCCAAGTGACAACATGCTGTCAAAATGCTTTTCGGGCCCTGAAAACACTAAAAGTGACATGTTGCTGTTTTCTGACCAACTAGTGATGAAAACCAGAAGAAACTGCCTTGCTACTATAGACTTCACCAAAGTACATGTTTCTGGCTTGGAAACTTGTTTCTGAGTGCTTCTGGACAAAAGTAACAGCCTCAGTGACAACATGCTGTCAAAATGCTTTTCGGGCCCTGAAAACACTAAAAGTGACGTGTTGCTGTTTTCTGACCAACTAGTGATGAAAACCACAAGAAACTGCCTTGCTACTATAGACTTCAGCAAAGTACATGTTTCTGGCTTGGAAACTTGTTTCTGAGTGCTTCTGGACAAAAGTAACAGCCTCAGTGACAACATGCTGTCAAAATGCTTTTCGGGCCCTGAAAACACTAAAAGTGACGTGTTGCTGTTTTCTGACCAACTAGTGATGAAAACCACAAGAAACTGCCTTGCTACTATAGACTTCAGCAAAGTACATGTTTCTGGCTTGGAAACTTGTTTCTGAGTGCTTCTGGACAAAAGTAACAGCCTCAGTGACAACATGCTGTCAAAATGCTTTTCGGGCCCTGAAAACACTAAAAGTGACATGTTGCTGTTTTCTGACCAACTAGTGATGAAAACCACAAGAAACTGCCTTGCTACTATAGACTTCAGCAAAGTACATGTTTCTGGCTTGGAAACTTGTTTCTGAGTGCTTCTGGACAAAAGTAACAGCCTCAGTGACAACATGCTGTCAAAATGCTTTTCGGGCCCTGAAAACACTAAAAGTGACATGTTGCTGTTTTCTGACCAACTAGTGATGAAAACCACAAGAAACTGCCTTGCTACTATAGACTTCAGCAAAGTACATGTTTCTGGCTTGGAAACTTGTTTCTGAGTGCTTCTGGACAAAAGTAACAGCCTCAGTGACAACATGCTGTCAAAATGCTTTTCGGGCCCTGAAAACACTAAAAGTGACATGTTGCTGTTTTCTGACCAACTAGTGATGAAAACCACAAGAAACTGCCTTGCTACTATAGACTTCAGCAAAGTACATGTTTCTGGCTTGGAAACTTGTTTCTGAGTGCTTCTGGACAAAAGTAACAGCCTCAGTGACAACATGCTGTCAAAATGCTTTTCGGGCCCTGAAAACACTAAAAGTGACGTGTTGCTGTTTTCTGACCAACTAGTGATGAAAACCACAAGAAACTGCCTTGCTACTATAGACTTCAGCAAAGTACATGTTTCTGACTTGGAAACTTGTTTCTGAGTGCTTCTGGACAAAAGTAACAGCCTCAGTGACAACATGCTGTCAAAATGCTTTTCGGGCCCTGAAAACACTAAAAGTGACGTGTTGCTGTTTTCTGACCAACTAGTGATGAAAACCACAAGAAACTGCCTTGCTACTATAGACTTCAGCAAAGTACATGTTTCTGGCTTGGAAACTTGTTTCTGAGTGCTTCTGGACAAAAGTAACAGCCTCAGTGACAACATGCTGTCAAAATGCTTTTCGGGCCCTGAAAACACTAAAAGTGACATGTTGCTGTTTTCTGACCAACTAGTGATGAAAACCACAAGAAACTGCCTTGCTACTATAGACTTCAGCAAAGTACATGTTTCTGGCTTGGAAACTTGTTTCTGAGTGCTTCTGGACAAAAGTAACAGCCTCAGTGACAACATGCTGTCAAAATGCTTTTCGGGCCCTGAAAACACTAAAAGTGACATGTTGCTGTTTTCTGACCAACTAGTGATGAAAACCAGAGGAAACTGCCTTGCTACTATAGACTTCACCAAAGTACATGTTTCTGGCTTGGAAACTTGTTTCTGAGTGCTTCTGGACAAAAGTAACAGCCCAAGTGACAACATGCTGTCAAAATGCTTTTCGGGCCCTGAAAACACTAAAAATGACATGATGCTGTTTTCTGAGCAACTAGTGATGGAAACCACAGGAAACTGCTTTGCTACTATGGAATTCACCAAACCATATGTTTCTGGCTTGGAAACTTGTTTCTGAGTGCTTGTGGTCAAAAGTAACAGCCTAAGTGACAACATGCTCTCAAAATGCTTTTCGGGGCCTGACAAAACTAAAAGTGACATGATGCTGTTTTCTGAGCAACTAGTGATGGAAACCAGAGGAAACTGCCTTGCTACTATAGAATTCACCAAACCACATGTTTCTGGCTTGGAAACTTGTTTCTGAGTGCTTGTGGTCAAAAGTAACAGCCTAAGTGACAACATGCTCTCAAAATGCTTTTCGGTGCCTGAAAACACTCAAAGTGACATGATGCTCTTTTCTGAGCAACTAGTGATGGAAACCACAGAAACTGCCTAGTTACTATAGAATTCACCAAACCACATGTTTCTGGCTTGGAAACTTGTTTCTGAGTGCTTGTGGTCAAAAGTAACAGCCTAAGTGACAACATGCTCTCAAAATGCTTTTCGGGGCCTGAAAACACTAAAAGTGACATGATGCTGTTTTCTGACCACCTAGTGATGGAAACCACAGGAAACTGCCTTGCTACTATGGAATTCACCAAACCACATGTTTCTGGCTTGGAAACTTGTTTCTGAGTGCTTGTGGTCAAAAGTAACAGCCTAAGTGACAACATGCTCTCAAAATGCTTTTCGGTGCCTGAAAACACTCAAAGTGACATGATGCTGTTTTCTGAGCAACTAGTTGAGGGAAACCAGAGGAAACTGCCTTGCTACTATAGAATTCACCAAACCACATGTTTCTGGCTTGGAAACTTGTTTCTGAGTGCTTGTGGTCAAAAGTAACAGCCTAAGTGACAACATGCTCTCAAAATGCTTTTCGGGGCCTGAAAACGCTAAAAGTGACATGATGCTGTTTTCTGACCAACTAGTGATGGAAACCAGAGGAAACTGCCTTGCTACTATAGAATTCACCAAACCACATCTTTCTGTATTTCAAACTTGTTTCTGAGTGCTTCTGGTCAAAACTAACAGCCTAAGTGAGAAGATGCTCTCAAAATGCTTTTCGGGGCCTGAAAACACTAAAAATGACATGATGCTGTTTTCTGACCAACTAGTGATGGAAACCAGAGGAAACTGCCTTGCTACTATAGAATTCACCAAACCACATCTTTCTGTCTTTGAAACTTGTTTCTGAGTGCTTGTGGTCAAAAGTAACAGCCTAAGTGACAACATGCTCTCAAAATGCTTTTCAGTGCCTGTAAACACTAAAAGTTACACGATGCTGTTTTCTGACCAACTAGTGATGGAAACCACAGGAAACTGCCTTGCTACTATAGAATTCACCAAACCACATCTTTCTGTATTTCAAACTTGTTTCTGAGTGCTTGTGGTCAAAAGTAACAGCCTAAGTGAGAAGATGCTCTCAAAATGCTTTTCGGGGCCTGAAAACACTAAAAGTTACACGATGCTGTTTTCTGACCAACTAGTGATGGAAACCAGAGGAAACTGCCTTGCTACTATAGAATTCACCAAACCACATCCTTCTGTATTTCAAACTTGTTTCTGAGTGCTTCTGGTCAAAAGTAATAGCCTAAGTGAGAAGATGCTCTCAAAATGCTTTTCGGGGCCTGAAAACGCTAAAAGTGACATGATGCTGTTTTCTGAGCAACTAGTGATGGAAACCAGAGGAAACTGCCTTGCTACTATAGAATTCACCAAACCACATGTTTCTGGCTTGGAAACTTGTTTCTGAGTGCTTGTGGTCAAAAGTAACAGCCTAAGTGACAACATGCTCTCAAAATGCTTTTCGGTGCCTGAAAACACTCAAAGTGACATGATGCTCTTTTCTGAGCAACTAGTGATGGAAACCACAGAAACTGCCTAGTTACTATAGAATTCACCAAACCACATGTTTCTGGCTTGGAAACTTGTTTCTGAGTGCTTGTGGTCAAAAGTAACAGCCTAAGTGACAACATGCTCTCAAAATGCTTTTCGGGGCCTGAAAACACTAAAAGTGACATGATGCTGTTTTCTGACCACCTAGTGATGGAAACCACAGGAAACTGCCTTGCTACTATGGAATTCACCAAACCACATGTTTCTGGCTTGGAAACTTGTTTCTGAGTGCTTGTGGTCAAAAGTAACAGCCTAAGTGACAACATGCTCTCAAAATGCTTTTCGGTGCCTGAAAACACTCAAAGTGACATGATGCTGTTTTCTGAGCAACTAGTTGAGGGAAACCAGAGGAAACTGCCTTGCTACTATAGAATTCACCAAACCACATGTTTCTGGCTTGGAAACTTGTTTCTGAGTGCTTGTGGTCAAAAGTAACAGCCTAAGTGAGAAAATGCTCTCAAAATGCTTTTCGGGGCCTGAAAACGCTAAAAGTGACATGATGCTGTTTTCTGACCAACTAGTGATGGAAACCAGAGGAAACTGCCTTGCTACTATAGAATTCACCAAACCACATCTTTCTGTATTTCAAACTTGTTTCTGAGTGCTTCTGGTCAAAACTAACAGCCTAAGTGAGAAGATGCTCTCAAAATGCTTTTCGGGGCCTGAAAACACTAAAAATGACATGATGCTGTTTTCTGACCAACTAGTGATGGAAACCAGAGGAAACTGTCTGGCTACTATAGAATTCACCAAACCACATCTTTCTGTCTTTGAAACTTGTTTCTGAGTGCTTGTGGTCAAAAGTAACAGCCTAAGTGACAACATGCTCTCAAAATGCTTTTCAGTGCCTGTAAACACTAAAAGTTACAGGATGCTGTTTTCTGACCAACTAGTGATGAAAACCAGAGGAAACTGCCTTGCTACTATAGACTTCACCAAAGTACATGTTTCTGGCTTGGAAACTTGTTTCTGAGTGCTTCTGGACAAAAGTAACAGCCTCAGTGACAACATGCTGTCAAAATGCTTTTCGGGCCCTGAAAACACTAAAAGTGACGTGTTGCTGTTTTCTGACCAACTAGTGATGAAAACCACAAGAAACTGCCTTGCTACTATAGACTTCAGCAAAGTACATGTTTCTGGCTTGGAAACTTGTTTCTGAGTGCTTCTGGACAAAAGTAACAGCCTCAGTGACAACATGCTGTCAAAATGCTTTTCGGGCCCTGAAAACACTAAAAGTGACGTGTTGCTGTTTTCTGACCAACTAGTGATGAAAACCACAAGAAACTGCCTTGCTACTATAGACTTCAGCAAAGTACATGTTTCTGGCTTGGAAACTTGTTTCTGAGTGCTTCTGGACAAAAGTAACAGCCTCAGTGACAACATGCTGTCAAAATGCTTTTCGGGCCCTGAAAACACTAAAAGTGACATGTTGCTGTTTTCTGACCAACTAGTGATGAAAACCACAAGAAACTGCCTTGCTACTATAGACTTCAGCAAAGTACATGTTTCTGGCTTGGAAACTTGTTTCTGAGTGCTTCTGGACAAAAGTAACAGCCTCAGTGACAACATGCTGTCAAAATGCTTTTCGGGCCCTGAAAACACTAAAAGTGACATGTTGCTGTTTTCTGACCAACTAGTGATGAAAACCACAAGAAACTGCCTTGCTACTATAGACTTCAGCAAAGTACATGTTTCTGGCTTGGAAACTTGTTTCTGAGTGCTTCTGGACAAAAGTAACAGCCTCAGTGACAACATGCTGTCAAAATGCTTTTCGGGCCCTGAAAACACTAAAAGTGACATGTTGCTGTTTTCTGACCAACTAGTGATGAAAACCACAAGAAACTGCCTTGCTACTATAGACTTCAGCAAAGTACATGTTTCTGGCTTGGAAACTTGTTTCTGAGTGCTTCTGGACAAAAGTAACAGCCTCAGTGACAACATGCTGTCAAAATGCTTTTCGGGCCCTGAAAACACTAAAAGTGACGTGTTGCTGTTTTCTGACCAACTAGTGATGAAAACCACAAGAAACTGCCTTGCTACTATAGACTTCAGCAAAGTACATGTTTCTGACTTGGAAACTTGTTTCTGAGTGCTTCTGGACAAAAGTAACAGCCTCAGTGACAACATGCTGTCAAAATGCTTTTCGGGCCCTGAAAACACTAAAAGTGACGTGTTGCTGTTTTCTGACCAACTAGTGATGAAAACCACAAGAAACTGCCTTGCTACTATAGACTTCAGCAAAGTACATGTTTCTGGCTTGGAAACTTGTTTCTGAGTGCTTCTGGACAAAAGTAACAGCCTCAGTGACAACATGCTGTCAAAATGCTTTTCGGGCCCTGAAAACACTAAAAGTGACATGTTGCTGTTTTCTGACCAACTAGTGATGAAAACCACAAGAAACTGCCTTGCTACTATAGACTTCAGCAAAGTACATGTTTCTGGCTTGGAAACTTGTTTCTGAGTGCTTCTGGACAAAAGTAACAGCCTCAGTGACAACATGCTGTCAAAATGCTTTTCGGGCCCTGAAAACACTAAAAGTGACATGTTGCTGTTTTCTGACCAACTAGTGATGAAAACCACAAGAAACTGCCTTGCTACTATAGACTTCAGCAAAGTACATGTTTCTGGCTTGGAAACTTGTTTCTGAGTGCTTCTGGACAAAAGTAACAGCCTCAGTGACAACATGCTGTCAAAATGCTTTTCGGGCCCTGAAAACACTAAAAGTGACGTGTTGCTGTTTTCTGACCAACTAGTGATGAAAACCACAAGAAACTGCCTTGCTACTATAGACTTCAGCAAAGTACATGTTTCTGGCTTGGAAACTTGTTTCTGAGTGCTTCTGGACAAAAGTAACAGCCTCAGTGACAACATGCTGTCAAAATGCTTTTCGGGCCCTGAAAACACTAAAAGTGACGTGTTGCTGTTTTCTGACCAACTAGTGATGAAAACCACAAGAAACTGCCTTGCTACTATAGACTTCAGCAAAGTACATGTTTCTGGCTTGGAAACTTGTTTCTGAGTGCTTCTGGACAAAAGTAACAGCCTCAGTGACAACATGCTGTCAAAATGCTTTTCGGGCCCTGAAAACACTAAAAGTGACGTGTTGCTGTTTTCTGACCAACTAGTGATGAAAACCACAAGAAACTGCCTTGCTACTATAGACTTCAGCAAAGTACATGTTTCTGGCTTGGAAACTTGTTTCTGAGTGCTTCTGGACAAAAGTAACAGCCTCAGTGACAACATGCTGTCAAAATGCTTTTCGGGCCCTGAAAACACTAAAAGTGACATGTTGCTGTTTTCTGACCAACTAGTGATGAAAACCACAAGAAACTGCCTTGCTACTATAGACTTCAGCAAAGTACATGTTTCTGGCTTGGAAACTTGTTTCTGAGTGCTTCTGGACAAAAGTAACAGCCTCAGTGACAACATGCTGTCAAAATGCTTTTCGGGCCCTGAAAACACTAAAAGTGACATGTTGCTGTTTTCTGACCAACTAGTGATGAAAACCACAAGAAACTGCCTTGCTACTATAGACTTCAGCAAAGTACATGTTTCTGGCTTGGAAACTTGTTTCTGAGTGCTTCTGGACAAAAGTAACAGCCTCAGTGACAACATGCTGTCAAAATGCTTTTCGGGCCCTGAAAACACTAAAAGTGACGTGTTGCTGTTTTCTGACCAACTAGTGATGAAAACCACAAGAAACTGCCTTGCTACTATAGACTTCAGCAAAGTACATGTTTCTGGCTTGGAAACTTGTTTCTGAGTGCTTCTGGACAAAAGTAACAGCCTCAGTGACAACATGCTGTCAAAATGCTTTTCGGGCCCTGAAAACACTAAAAGTGACGTGTTGCTGTTTTCTGACCAACTAGTGATGAAAACCACAAGAAACTGCCTTGCTACTATAGACTTCAGCAAAGTACATGTTTCTGGCTTGGAAACTTGTTTCTGAGTGCTTCTGGACAAAAGTAACAGCCTCAGTGACAACATGCTGTCAAAATGCTTTTCGGGCCCTGAAAACACTAAAAGTGACGTGTTGCTGTTTTCTGACCAACTAGTGATGAAAACCACAAGAAACTGCCTTGCTACTATAGACTTCAGCAAAGTACATGTTTCTGGCTTGGAAACTTGTTTCTGAGTGCTTCTGGACAAAAGTAACAGCCTCAGTGACAACATGCTGTCAAAATGCTTTTCGGGCCCTGAAAACACTAAAAGTGACGTGTTGCTGTTTTCTGACCAACTAGTGATGAAAACCACAAGAAACTGCCTTGCTACTATAGACTTCAGCAAAGTACATGTTTCTGGCTTGGAAACTTGTTTCTGAGTGCTTCTGGACAAAAGTAACAGCCTCAGTGACAACATGCTGTCAAAATGCTTTTCGGGCCCTGAAAACACTAAAAGTGACGTGTTGCTGTTTTCTGACCAACTAGTGATGAAAACCACAAGAAACTGCCTTGCTACTATAGACTTCAGCAAAGTACATGTTTCTGGCTTGGAAACTTGTTTCTGAGTGCTTCTGGACAAAAGTAACAGCCTCAGTGACAACATGCTGTCAAAATGCTTTTCGGGCCCTGAAAACACTAAAAGTGACATGTTGCTGTTTTCTGACCAACTAGTGATGAAAACCACAAGAAACTGCCTTGCTACTATAGACTTCAGCAAAGTACATGTTTCTGGCTTGGAAACTTGTTTCTGAGTGCTTCTGGACAAAAGTAACAGCCTCAGTGACAACATGCTGTCAAAATGCTTTTCGGGCCCTGAAAACACTAAAAGTGACGTGTTGCTGTTTTCTGACCAACTAGTGATGAAAACCACAAGAAACTGCCTTGCTACTATAGACTTCACCAAAGTACATGTTTCTGGCTTGGAAACTTGTTTCTGAGTGCTTCTGGACAAAAGTAACAGCCTCAGTGACAACATGCTGTCAAAATGCTTTTCGGGCCCTGAAAACACTAAAAGTGACATGTTGCTGTTTTCTGACCAACTAGTGATGAAAACCACAAGAAACTGCCTTGCTACTATAGACTTCAGCAAAGTACATGTTTCTGGCTTGGAAACTTGTTTCTGAGTGCTTCTGGACAAAAGTAACAGCCTCAGTGACAACATGCTGTCAAAATGCTTTTCGGGCCCTGAAAACACTAAAAGTGACGTGTTGCTGTTTTCTGACCAACTAGTGATGAAAACCACAAGAAACTGCCTTGCTACTATAGACTTCAGCAAAGTACATGTTTCTGGCTTGGAAACTTGTTTCTGAGTGCTTCTGGACAAAAGTAACAGCCTCAGTGACAACATGCTGTCAAAATGCTTTTCGGGCCCTGAAAACACTAAAAGTGACGTGTTGCTGTTTTCTGACCAACTAGTGATGAAAACCACAAGAAACTGCCTTGCTACTATAGACTTCAGCAAAGTACATGTTTCTGGCTTGGAAACTTGTTTCTGAGTGCTTCTGGACAAAAGTAACAGCCTCAGTGACAACATGCTGTCAAAATGCTTTTCGGGCCCTGAAAACACTAAAAATGACATGATGCTGTTTTCTGAGCAACTAGTGATGGAAACCACAGGAAACTGCTTTGCTACTATGGAATTCACCAAACCATATGTTTCTGGCTTGGAAACTTGTTTCTGAGTGCTTGTGGTCAAAAGTAACAGCCTAAGTGACAACATGCTCTCAAAATGCTTTTCGGGGCCTGACAAAACTAAAAGTGACATGATGCTGTTTTCTGAGCAACTAGTGATGGAAACCAGAGGAAACTGCCTTGCTACTATAGAATTCACCAAACCACATGTTTCTGGCTTGGAAACTTGTTTCTGAGTGCTTGTGGTCAAAAGTAACAGCCTAAGTGACAACATGCTCTCAAAATGCTTTTCGGTGCCTGAAAACACTCAAAGTGACATGATGCTCTTTTCTGAGCAACTAGTGATGGAAACCACAGAAACTGCCTAGTTACTATAGAATTCACCAAACCACATGTTTCTGGCTTGGAAACTTGTTTCTGAGTGCTTTTGGTCAAAAGTAACAGCCTAAGTGACAACATGCTCTCAAAATGCTTTTCGGGGCCTGAAAACACTAAAAATGACATGATGCTGTTTTCTGAGCAACTAGTGATGGAAACCACAGGAAACTGCTTTGCTACTATGGAATTCACCAAACCATATGTTTCTGGCTTGGAAACTTGTTTCTGAGTGCTTTTGGTCAAAAGTAACAGTCTAAGTGACAACATGCTCTCAAAATGCTTTTCGGTGCCTGAAAACACTAAAAGTGACATGATGCTGTTTTCTGAACAACGAGTGATGGAAACCAGAGGAAACTGCCTTGCTACTATAGAATTCACCAAACCACATGTTCCTGCATTGGAAACTTGTTTCTGAGTGCTTGTGGTCAAAAGTAACAGCCTAAGTGAGAAGATGCTCTCAAAATGCTTTTCGGGGCCTGAAAACACTAAAAATAACATGATGCTGTTTTCTGACCAACTAGTGATGGAAACCAGAGGAAACTGCCTTGCTACTATAGAATTCACCAAACCACATGTTTCTGCCTTGGAAACTTGTTTCTGAGTGCTTGTGGTCAAAAGTAACAGCCTAAGTGACAACATGCTCTCAAAATGCTTTTCGGTGCCTGAAAACACTAAAAGTGACATGATGCTGTTTTCTGACCAACTAGTGATGGAAACCAGAGGAAACTGCCTTGCTACTATAGAATTCACCAAACCACATCTTTCTGTATTTCAAACTTGTTTCTGAGTGCTTCTGGTCAAAAGTAACAGCCTAAGTGAGAAGATGCTCTCAAAATGCTTTTCGGGGCCTGAAAACGCTAAAAGTGACATGATGCTGTTTTCTGACCAACTAGTGATGGAAACCAGAGGAAACTGCCTTGCTACTATAGAATTCACCAAACCACATGTTTCTGTCTTGGAAACTTGTTTCTGAGTGCTTGTGGTCAAAAGTAACAGCCTAAGTGACAACATGCTCTCAAAATGCTTTTCGGGGCCTGACAAAACTAAAAGTGACATGATGCTGTTTTCTGAGCAACTAGTGATGGAAACCAGAGGAAACTGCCTTGCTACTATAGAATTCACCAAACCACATGTTTCTGGCTTGGAAACTTGTTTCTGAGTGCTTGTGGTCAAAAGTAACAGCCTAAGTGACAACATGCTCTCAAAATGCTTTTCGGTGCCTGAAAACACTCAAAGTGACATGATGCTCTTTTCTGAGCAACTAGTGATGGAAACCACAGAAACTGCCTAGTTACTATAGAATTCACCAAACCACATGTTTCTGGCTTGGAAACTTGTTTCTGAGTGCTTGTGGTCAAAAGTAACAGCCCAAGTGACAACATGCTCTCAAAATGCTTTTCGGTGCCTGAAAACACTAAAAGTGACATGATGCTGTTTTCTGACCACCTAGTGATGGAAACCACAGGAAACTGCCTTGCTACTATGGAATTCACCAAACCACATGTTTCTGGCTTGGAAACTTGTTTCTGAGTGCTTGTGGTCAAAAGTAACAGCCTAAGTGACAACATGCTCTCAAAATGCTTTTCGGTGCCTGAAAACACTCAAAGTGACATGATGCTGTTTTCTGAGCAACTAGTTGAGGGAAACCAGAGGAAACTGCCTTGCTACTATAGAATTCACCAAACCACATGTTTCTGGCTTGGAAACTTGTTTCTGAGTGCTTGTGGTCAAAAGTAACAGCCTAAGTGACAACATGCTCTCAAAATGCTTTTCGGGGCCTGAAAACGCTAAAAGTGACATGATGCTGTTTTCTGACCAACTAGTGATGGAAACCAGAGGAAACTGCCTTGCTACTATAGAATTCACCAAACCACATCTTTCTGTATTTCAAACTTGTTTCTGAGTGCTTCTGGTCAAAACTAACAGCCTAAGTGAGAAGATGCTCTCAAAATGCTTTTCGGGGCCTGAAAACACTAAAAATGACATGATGCTGTTTTCTGACCAACTAGTGATGGAAACCAGAGGAAACTGCCTTGCTACTATAGAATTCACCAAACCACATCTTTCTGTCTTTGAAACTTGTTTCTGAGTGCTTGTGGTCAAAAGTAACAGCCTAAGTGACAACATGCTCTCAAAATGCTTTTCAGTGCCTGTAAACACTAAAAGTTACACGATGCTGTTTTCTGACCAACTAGTGATGGAAACCAGA
This sequence comes from Epinephelus lanceolatus, assembly GCF_041903045.1. Lineage (NCBI taxonomy): Eukaryota > Metazoa > Chordata > Actinopteri > Perciformes > Serranidae > Epinephelus > Epinephelus lanceolatus. The sequence goes on from NC_135741.1 coordinate 44,362,842, forward strand.
GGAACCTGCCTTGCTACTATAGAATTCACCAAACCACATGTTTCTGCCTTGGAAACTTGTTTCTGAGTGCTTCTGGTCAAAAGTAACAGCCTAAGTGACAACATGCTCTCAAAATGCTTTTCGGGACCTGAAAACACTAAAAGTGACATGATGCTGTTTTCTGACCACCTATTGATGGAAACCACAGGAAACTGCCTTGCTACTATGGAATTCACCAAACCACATGTTTCTGGCTTGGAAACTTGTTTCTGAGTGCTTGTGGTCAAAAGTAACAGCCTAAGTGACAACATGCTCTCAAAATGCTTTTCGGTGCCTGAAAACACTAAAAGTGACATGATGCTGTTTTCTGACCAAGTAGTGATGGAAACTAGAGGAAACTGCCTTGCTACTATAGAATTCACCAAACCACATCTTTCTGTATGTCAAACTTATTTCTGAGTGCTTCTGGTCAAAAGTAACAGCCTAAGTGACAACATGCTCTCAAAATGCTTTTCGGTGCGTGTAAACACTAAAAGTGACATGATGCTGTTTTCTGACCAACTAGTGATGGAAACCACAGGAAACTGCCTTGCTACTATAGAATTCACCAAACCACATCTTTCTGTATTTCAAACTTGTTTCTGAGTGCTTGTGGTCAAAAGTAACAGCCTAAGTGAGAAGATGCTCTCAAAATGCTTTTCGGGGCCTGAAAACACTAAAAGTTACACGATGCTGTTTTCTGACCAACTAGTGATGGAAACCAGAGGAAACTGCCTTGCTACTATAGAATTCACCAAACCACATCTTTCTGTATTTCAAACTTGTTTCTGAGTGCTTCTGGTCAAAAGTAACAGCCTAAGTGAGAAGATGCTCTCAAAATGCTTTTCGGGGCCTGAAAACGCTAAAAGTGACATGATGCTGTTTTCTGAGCAACTAGTGATGGAAACCAGAGGAAACTGCCTTGCTACTATAGAATTCACCAAACCACATGTTTCTGTCTTGGAAACTTGTTTCTGAGTGCTTGTGGTCAAAAGTAACAGCCTAAGTGACAACATGCTCTCAAAATGCTTTTCGGGGCCTGACAAAACTAAAAGTGACATGATGCTGTTTTCTGAGCAACTAGTGATGGAAACCAGAGGAAACTGCCTTGCTACTATAGAATTCACCAAACCACATGTTTCTGGCTTGGAAACTTGTTTCTGAGTGCTTGTGGTCAAAAGTAACAGCCTAAGTGACAACATGCTCTCAAAATGCTTTTCGGTGCCTGAAAACACTCAAAGTGACATGATGCTCTTTTCTGAGCAACTAGTGATGGAAACCACAGAAACTGCCTAGTTACTATAGAATTCACCAAACCACATGTTTCTGGCTTGGAAACTTGTTTCTGAGTGCTTGTGGTCAAAAGTAACAGCCTAAGTGACAACATGCTCTCAAAATGCTTTTCGGGGCCTGAAAACACTAAAAGTGACATGATGCTGTTTTCTGACCACCTAGTGATGGAAACCACAGGAAACTGCCTTGCTACTATGGAATTCACCAAACCACATGTTTCTGGCTTGGAAACTTGTTTCTGAGTGCTTGTGGTCAAAAGTAACAGCCTAAGTGACAACATGCTCTCAAAATGCTTTTCGGTGCCTGAAAACACTCAAAGTGACATGATGCTGTTTTCTGAGCAACTAGTTGAGGGAAACCAGAGGAAACTGCCTTGCTACTATAGAATTCACCAAACCACATGTTTCTGGCTTGGAAACTTGTTTCTGAGTGCTTGTGGTCAAAAGTAACAGCCTAAGTGAGAAAATGCTCTCAAAATGCTTTTCGGGGCCTGAAAACACTAAAAATGACATGATGCTGTTTTCTGACCAACTAGTGATGGAAACCAGAGGAAACTGTCTGGCTACTATAGAATTCACCAAACCACATCTTTCTGTCTTTGAAACTTGTTTCTGAGTGCTTGTGGTCAAAAGTAACAGCCTAAGTGACAACATGCTCTCAAAATGCTTTTCAGTGCCTGTAAACACTAAAAGTTACAGGATGCTGTTTTCTGACCAACTAGTGATGAAAACCAGAGGAAACTGCCTTGCTACTATAGACTTCACCAAAGTACATGTTTCTGGCTTGGAAACTTGTTTCTGAGTGCTTCTGTTGAAAAGTAACAGCCCAAGTGACAACATGCTGTCAAAATGCTTTTCGGGCCCTGAAAACACTAAAAGTGACATGTTGCTGTTTTCTGACCAACTAGTGATGAAAACCAGAAGAAACTGCCTTGCTACTATAGACTTCACCAAAGTACATGTTTCTGGCTTGGAAACTTGTTTCTGAGTGCTTCTGGACAAAAGTAACAGCCTAAGTGACAACATGCTGTCAAAATGCTTTTCGGGCCCTGAAAACACTAAAAGTGACATGTTGCTGTTTTCTGACCAACTAGTGATGAAAACCAGAAGAAACTGCCTTGCTACTATAGACTTCACCAAAGTACATGTTTCTGGCTTGGAAACTTGTTTCTGAGTGCTTCTGGACAAAAGTAACAGCCTAAGTGACAACATGCTGTCAAAATGCTTTTCGGGCCCTGAAAACACTAAAAGTGACATGTTGCTGTTTTCTGACCAACTAGTGATGAAAACCAGAAGAAACTGCCTTGCTACTATAGACTTCACCAAAGTACATGTTTCTGGCTTGGAAACTTGTTTCTGAGTGCTTCTGGACAAAAGTAACAGCCCAAGTGACAACATGCTGTCAAAATGCTTTTCGGGCCCTGAAAACACTAAAAGTGACATGTTGCTGTTTTCTGACCAACTAGTGATGAAAACCAGAAGAAACTGCCTTGCTACTATAGACTTCACCAAAGTACATGTTTCTGGCTTGGAAACTTGTTTCTGAGTGCTTCTGGACAAAAGTAACAGCCTAAGTGACAACATGCTGTCAAAATGCTTTTCGGGCCCTGAAAACACTAAAAGTGACATGTTGCTGTTTTCTGACCAACTAGTGATGAAAACCAGAGGAAACTGCCTTGCTACTATAGACTTCACCAAAGTACATGTTTCTGGGTTGGAAACTTGTTTCTGAGTGCTTCTGGACAAAAGTAACAGCCTAAGTGACAACATGCTGTCAAAATGCTTTTCGGGCCCTGAAAACACTAAAAGTGACATGTTGCTGTTTTCTGACCAACTAGTGATGAAAACCAGAAGAAACTGCCTTGCTACTATAGACTTTACCAAAGTACATGTTTCTGGCTTGGAAACTTGTTTCTGAGTGCTTCTGGTGAAAAGTAACAGCCTAAGTGACAACATGCTGTCAAAAAGCTTTTCGGGCCCTGAAAACACTAAAAGTGACATGTTGCTGTTTTCTGACCAACTAGTGATGAAAACCAGAAGAAACTGCCTTGCTACTATAGACTTCACCAAAGTACATGTTTCTGGCTTGGAAACTTGTTTCTGAGTGCTTCTGGTGAAAAGTAACAGCCTAAGTGACAACATGCTGTCAAAATGCTTTTCGGGCCCTGAAAACACTAAAAGTGACATGTTGCTGTTTTCTGACCAACTAGTGATGAAAACCAGAAGAAACTGCCTTGCTACTATAGACTTCACCAAAGTACATGTTTCTGGCTTGGAAACTTGTTTCTGAGTGCTTCTGGACAAAAGTAACAGCCTAAGTGACAACATGCTGTCAAAATGCTTTTCGGGCCCTGAAAACACTAAAAGTGACATGTTGCTGTTTTCTGACCAACTAGTGATGAAAACCAGAAGAAACTGCCTTGCTACTATAGACTTCACCAAACCACATGTTTCTGGCTTGGAAACTTGTTTCTGAGTGCTTCTGGACAAAAGTAACAGCCTAAGTGACAACATGCTGTCAAAATGCTTTTCGGGCCCTGAAAACACTAAAAGTGACATGTTGCTGTTTTCTGACCAACTAGTGATGAAAACCAGAGGAAACTGCCTTGCTACTATAGACTTCACCAAAGTACATGTTTCTGGCTTGGAAACTTGTTTCTGAGTGCTTCTGGACAAAAGTAACAGCCCAAGTGACAACATGCTGTCAAAATGCTTTTCGGGCCCTGAAAACACTAAAAATGACATGATGCTGTTTTCTGAGCAACTAGTGATGGAAACCACAGGAAACTGCTTTGCTACTATGGAATTCACCAAACCATATGTTTCTGGCTTGGAAACTTGTTTCTGAGTGCTTTTGGTCAAAAGTAACAGCCTAAGTGACAACATGCTCTCAAAATGCTTTTCGGTGCCTGAAAACACTAAAAGTGACATGATGCTGTTTTCTGAGCAACTAGTGATGGAAACCAGAGGAAACTGCCTTGCTACTATAGAATTCACCAAACCACATCTTTCTGTATTTCAAACTTGTTTCTGAGTGCTTGTGGTCAAAACTAACAGCCTAAGTGAGAAGATGCTCTCAAAATGCTTTTCGGTGCCTGAAAACACTAAAAGTGACATGATGCTGTTTTCTGACCAACTAGTGATGGAAACCAGAGGAAACTGCCTTGCTACTATAGAATTCACCAAACCACATCTTTCTGTATTTCAAACTTGTTTCTGAGTGCTTCTGGTCAAAAGTAACAGCCTAAGTGAGAAGATGCTCTCAAAATGCTTTTCGGGGCCTGAAAACGCTAAAAGTGACATGATGCTGTTTTCTGACCAACTAGTGATGGAAACCAGAGGAAACTGCCTTGCTACTATAGAATTCACCAAACCACATGTTTCTGTCTTTGAAACTTGTTTCTGAGTGCTTGTGGTCAAAAGTAACAGCCTAAGTGACAACATGCTCTCAAAATGCTTTTCGGTGCCTGAAAACACTCAAAGTTACATGATGCTGTTTTCTGACCAACTAGTGATGGAAACCAGAGGAAACTGCCTTGCTACTATAGAATTCACCAAACCACATCTTTCTGGCTTGGAAACTTGTTTCTGAGTGCTTGTGGTCAAAAGTAACAGCCTAAGTGACAACATGCTCTCAAAATGCTTTTCGGTGCCTGAAAACACTAAAAGTGACATGATGCTGTTTTCTGACCAACTAGTGATGGAAACCAGAGGAAACTGCCTTGCTACTATAGAATTCACCAAACCACATGTTTCTGGCTTGGAAACTTGTTTCTGAGTGCTTGTGGTCAAAAGTAACAGCCTAAGTGAGAAGATGCTCTCAAAATGCTTTTCGGTGCCTGAAAACGCTAAAAGTGACATGATGCTGTTTTCTGACCAACTAGTGATGGAAACCAGAGGAAACTGCCTTGCTACTATAGAATTCACCAAACCACATGTTTCTGTCTTTGAAACTTGTTTCTGAGTGCTTCTGTTCAAAAGTAACAGCCTAAGTGACAAGATGTTCTCAAAATGCTTTTCGGTACCTGAAAACGCTAAAAGTGACAAGATGCTGTTTTCTGACCAACTAGTGATGGAAACCAGAGGAAACTGCCTTGCTACTATAGAATTCACCAAACCACATCTTTCTGTATTTCAAACTTGTTTCTGAGTGCTTCTGGTCAAAAGTAACAGCCTAAGTGAGAAGATGCTCTCAAAATGCTTTTCGGGGCCTGAAAACGCTAAAAGTGACATGATGCTGTTTTCTGAGCAACTAGTGATGGAAACCAGAGGAAACTGCCTTGCTACTATAGAATTCACCAAACCACATGTTTCTGTCTTGGAAACTTGTTTCTGAGTGCTTGTGGTCAAAAGTAACAGCCTAAGTGACAACATGCTCTCAAAATGCTTTTCGGGGCCTGACAAAACTAAAAGTGACATGATGCTGTTTTCTGAGCAACTAGTGATGGAAACCAGAGGAAACTGCCTTGCTACTATAGAATTCACCAAACCACATGTTTCTGGCTTGGAAACTTGTTTCTGAGTGCTTGTGGTCAAAAGTAACAGCCTAAGTGACAACATGCTCTCAAAATGCTTTTCGGGGCCTGAAAACACTCAAAGTGACATGATGCTCTTTTCTGAGCAACTAGTGATGGAAACCACAGAAACTGCCTAGTTACTATAGAATTCACCAAACCACATGTTTCTGGCTTGGAAACTTGTTTCTGAGTGCTTGTGGTCAAAAGTAACAGCCTAAGTGACAACATGCTCTCAAAATGCTTTTCGGGGCCTGAAAACACTAAAAGTGACATGATGCTGTTTTCTGACCACCTAGTGATGGAAACCACAGGAAACTGCCTTGCTACTATGGAATTCACCAAACCACATGTTTCTGGCTTGGAAACTTGTTTCTGAGTGCTTGTGGTCAAAAGTAACAGCCTAAGTGACAACATGCTCTCAAAATGCTTTTCGGTGCCTGAAAACACTCAAAGTGACATGATGCTGTTTTCTGAGCAACTAGTTGAGGGAAACCAGAGGAAACTGCCTTGCTACTATAGAATTCACCAAACCACATGTTTCTGGCTTGGAAACTTGTTTCTGAGTGCTTGTGGTCAAAAGTAACAGCCTAAGTGAGAAAATGCTCTCAAAATGCTTTTCGGGGCCTGAAAACGCTAAAAGTGACATGATGCTGTTTTCTGACCAACTAGTGATGGAAACCAGAGGAAACTGCCTTGCTACTATAGAATTCACCAAACCACATCTTTCTGTATTTCAAACTTGTTTCTGAGTGCTTCTGGTCAAAACTAACAGCCTAAGTGAGAAGATGCTCTCAAAATGCTTTTCGGGGCCTGAAAACACTAAAAATGACATGATGCTGTTTTCTGACCAACTAGTGATGGAAACCAGAGGAAACTGTCTGGCTACTATAGAATTCACCAAACCACATGTTTCTGTCTTTGAAACTTGTTTCTGAGTGCTTGTGGTCAAAAGTAACAGCCTAAGTGACAACATGCTCTCAAAATGCTTTTCAGTGCCTGTAAACACTAAAAGTTACACGATGCTGTTTTCTGACCAACTAGTGATGAAAACCAGGGGAAACTGCCTTGCTACTATAGACTTCACCAAAGTACATGTTTCTGGCTTGGAAACTTGTTTCTGAGTGCTTCTGGTGAAAAGTAACAGCCTAAGTGACAACATGCTGTCAAAATGCTTTTCGGGCCCTGAAAACACTAAAAGTGACATGTTGCTGTTTTCTGACCAACTAGTGATGAAAACCAGAAGAAACTGCCTTGCTACTATAGACTTCACCAAAGTACATGTTTCTGGCTTGGAAACTTGTTTCTGAGTGCTTCTGGACAAAAGTAACAGCCTAAGTGACAACATGCTGTCAAAATGCTTTTCGGGCCCTGAAAACACTAAAAGTGACATGTTGCTGTTTTCTGACCAACTAGTGATGAAAACCAGAAGAAACTGCCTTGCTACTATAGACTTCACCAAACCACATGTTTCTGGCTTGGAAACTTGTTTCTGAGTGCTTCTGGACAAAAGTAACAGCCTAAGTGACAACATGCTGTCAAAATGCTTTTCGGGCCCTGAAAACACTAAAAGTGACATGTTGCTGTTTTCTGACCAACTAGTGATGAAAACCAGAGGAAACTGCCTTGCTACTATAGACTTCACCAAAGTACATGTTTCTGGCTTGGAAACTTGTTTCTGAGTGCTTCTGGACAAAAGTAACAGCCCAAGTGACAACATGCTGTCAAAATGCTTTTCGGGCCCTGAAAACACTAAAAATGACATGATGCTGTTTTCTGAGCAACTAGTGATGGAAACCACAGGAAACTGCTTTGCTACTATGGAATTCACCAAACCATATGTTTCTGGCTTGGAAACTTGTTTCTGAGTGCTTGTGGTCAAAAGTAACAGCCTAAGTGACAACATGCTCTCAAAATGCTTTTCGGGGCCTGACAAAACTAAAAGTGACATGATGCTGTTTTCTGAGCAACTAGTGATGGAAACCAGAGGAAACTGCCTTGCTACTATAGAATTCACCAAACCACATGTTTCTGGCTTGGAAACTTGTTTCTGAGTGCTTGTGGTCAAAAGTAACAGCCTAAGTGACAACATGCTCTCAAAATGCTTTTCGGTGCCTGAAAACACTCAAAGTGACATGATGCTCTTTTCTGAGCAACTAGTGATGGAAACCACAGAAACTGCCTAGTTACTATAGAATTCACCAAACCACATGTTTCTGGCTTGGAAACTTGTTTCTGAGTGCTTGTGGTCAAAAGTAACAGCCTAAGTGACAACATGCTCTCAAATGCTTTTCGGGGCCTGAAAACACTAAAAGTGACATGATGCTGTTTTCTGACCACCTAGTGATGGAAACCACAGGAAACTGCCTTGCTACTATGGAATTCACCAAACCACATGTTTCTGGCTTGGAAACTTGTTTCTGAGTGCTTGTGGTCAAAAGTAACAGCCTAAGTGACAACATGCTCTCAAAATGCTTTTCGGTGCCTGAAAACACTCAAAGTGACATGATGCTGTTTTCTGAGCAACTAGTTGAGGGAAACCAGAGGAAACTGCCTTGCTACTATAGAATTCACCAAACCACATGTTTCTGGCTTGGAAACTTGTTTCTGAGTGCTTGTGGTCAAAAGTAACAGCCTAAGTGACAACATGCTCTCAAAATGCTTTTCGGGGCCTGAAAACGCTAAAAGTGACATGATGCTGTTTTCTGACCAACTAGTGATGGAAACCAGAGGAAACTGCCTTGCTACTATAGAATTCACCAAACCACATCTTTCTGTATTTCAAACTTGTTTCTGAGTGCTTCTGGTCAAAACTAACAGCCTAAGTGAGAAGATGCTCTCAAAATGCTTTTCGGGGCCTGAAAACACTAAAAATGACATGATGCTGTTTTCTGACCAACTAGTGATGGAAACCAGAGGAAACTGCCTTGCTACTATAGAATTCACCAAACCACATCTTTCTGTCTTTGAAACTTGTTTCTGAGTGCTTGTGGTCAAAAGTAACAGCCTAAGTGACAACATGCTCTCAAAATGCTTTTCAGTGCCTGTAAACACTAAAAGTTACACGATGCTGTTTTCTGACCAACTAGTGATGGAAACCACAGGAAACTGCCTTGCTACTATAGAATTCACCAAACCACATCTTTCTGTATTTCAAACTTGTTTCTGAGTGCTTGTGGTCAAAAGTAACAGCCTAAGTGAGAAGATGCTCTCAAAATGCTTTTCGGGGCCTGAAAACACTAAAAGTTACACGATGCTGTTTTCTGACCAACTAGTGATGGAAACCAGAGGAAACTGCCTTGCTACTATAGAATTCACCAAACCACATCCTTCTGTATTTCAAACTTGTTTCTGAGTGCTTCTGGTCAAAAGTAATAGCCTAAGTGAGAAGATGCTCTCAAAATGCTTTTCGGGGCCTGAAAACGCTAAAAGTGACATGATGCTGTTTTCTGAGCAACTAGTGATGGAAACCAGAGGAAACTGCCTTGCTACTATAGAATTCACCAAACCACATGTTTCTGGCTTGGAAACTTGTTTCTGAGTGCTTGTGGTCAAAAGTAACAGCCTAAGTGACAACATGCTCTCAAAATGCTTTTCGGTGCCTGAAAACACTCAAAGTGACATGATGCTCTTTTCTGAGCAACTAGTGATGGAAACCACAGAAACTGCCTAGTTACTATAGAATTCACCAAACCACATGTTTCTGGCTTGGAAACTTGTTTCTGAGTGCTTGTGGTCAAAAGTAACAGCCTAAGTGACAACATGCTCTCAAAATGCTTTTCGGGGCCTGAAAACACTAAAAGTGACATGATGCTGTTTTCTGACCACCTAGTGATGGAAACCACAGGAAACTGCCTTGCTACTATGGAATTCACCAAACCACATGTTTCTGGCTTGGAAACTTGTTTCTGAGTGCTTGTGGTCAAAAGTAACAGCCTAAGTGACAACATGCTCTCAAAATGCTTTTCGGTGCCTGAAAACACTCAAAGTGACATGATGCTGTTTTCTGAGCAACTAGTTGAGGGAAACCAGAGGAAACTGCCTTGCTACTATAGAATTCACCAAACCACATGTTTCTGGCTTGGAAACTTGTTTCTGAGTGCTTGTGGTCAAAAGTAACAGCCTAAGTGAGAAAATGCTCTCAAAATGCTTTTCGGGGCCTGAAAACGCTAAAAGTGACATGATGCTGTTTTCTGACCAACTAGTGATGGAAACCAGAGGAAACTGCCTTGCTACTATAGAATTCACCAAACCACATCTTTCTGTATTTCAAACTTGTTTCTGAGTGCTTCTGGTCAAAACTAACAGCCTAAGTGAGAAGATGCTCTCAAAATGCTTTTCGGGCCTGAAAACACTAAAAATGACATGATGCTGTTTTCTGACCAACTAGTGATGGAAACCAGAGGAAACTGTCTGGCTACTATAGAATTCACCAAACCACATCTTTCTGTCTTTGAAACTTGTTTCTGAGTGCTTGTGGTCAAAAGTAACAGCCTAAGTGACAACATGCTCTCAAAATGCTTTTCAGTGCCTGTAAACACTAAAAGTTACAGGATGCTGTTTTCTGACCAACTAGTGATGAAAACCAGAGGAAACTGCCTTGCTACTATAGACTTCACCAAAGTACATGTTTCTGGCTTGGAAACTTGTTTCTGAGTGCTTCTGTTGAAAAGTAACAGCCCAAGTGACAACATGCTGTCAAAATGCTTTTCGGGCCCTGAAAACACTAAAAGTGACATGTTGCTGTTTTCTGACCAACTAGTGATGAAAACCAGAAGAAACTGCCTTGCTACTATAGACTTCACCAAAGTACATGTTTCTGGCTTGGAAACTTGTTTCTGAGTGCTTCTGGACAAAAGTAACAGCCTCAGTGACAACATGCTGTCAAAATGCTTTTCGGGCCCTGAAAACACTAAAAGTGACGTGTTGCTGTTTTCTGACCAACTAGTGATGAAAACCACAAGAAACTGCCTTGCTACTATAGACTTCAGCAAAGTACATGTTTCTGGCTTGGAAACTTGTTTCTGAGTGCTTCTGGACAAAAGTAACAGCCTCAGTGACAACATGCTGTCAAAATGCTTTTCGGGCCCTGAAAACACTAAAAGTGACGTGTTGCTGTTTTCTGACCAACTAGTGATGAAAACCACAAGAAACTGCCTTGCTACTATAGACTTCAGCAAAGTACATGTTTCTGGCTTGGAAACTTGTTTCTGAGTGCTTCTGGACAAAAGTAACAGCCTCAGTGACAACATGCTGTCAAAATGCTTTTCGGGCCCTGAAAACACTAAAAGTGACATGTTGCTGTTTTCTGACCAACTAGTGATGAAAACCACAAGAAACTGCCTTGCTACTATAGACTTCAGCAAAGTACATGTTTCTGGCTTGGAAACTTGTTTCTGAGTGCTTCTGGACAAAAGTAACAGCCTCAGTGACAACATGCTGTCAAAATGCTTTTCGGGCCCTGAAAACACTAAAAGTGACATGTTGCTGTTTTCTGACCAACTAGTGATGAAAACCACAAGAAACTGCCTTGCTACTATAGACTTCAGCAAAGTACATGTTTCTGGCTTGGAAACTTGTTTCTGAGTGCTTCTGGACAAAAGTAACAGCCTCAGTGACAACATGCTGTCAAAATGCTTTTCGGGCCCTGAAAACACTAAAAGTGACATGTTGCTGTTTTCTGACCAACTAGTGATGAAAACCACAAGAAACTGCCTTGCTACTATAGACTTCAGCAAAGTACATGTTTCTGGCTTGGAAACTTGTTTCTGAGTGCTTCTGGACAAAAGTAACAGCCTCAGTGACAACATGCTGTCAAAATGCTTTTCGGGCCCTGAAAACACTAAAAGTGACGTGTTGCTGTTTTCTGACCAACTAGTGATGAAAACCACAAGAAACTGCCTTGCTACTATAGACTTCAGCAAAGTACATGTTTCTGACTTGGAAACTTGTTTCTGAGTGCTTCTGGACAAAAGTAACAGCCTCAGTGACAACATGCTGTCAAAATGCTTTTCGGGCCCTGAAAACACTAAAAGTGACGTGTTGCTGTTTTCTGACCAACTAGTGATGAAAACCACAAGAAACTGCCTTGCTACTATAGACTTCAGCAAAGTACATGTTTCTGGCTTGGAAACTTGTTTCTGAGTGCTTCTGGACAAAAGTAACAGCCTCAGTGACAACATGCTGTCAAAATGCTTTTCGGGCCCTGAAAACACTAAAAGTGACATGTTGCTGTTTTCTGACCAACTAGTGATGAAAACCACAAGAAACTGCCTTGCTACTATAGACTTCAGCAAAGTACATGTTTCTGGCTTGGAAACTTGTTTCTGAGTGCTTCTGGACAAAAGTAACAGCCTCAGTGACAACATGCTGTCAAAATGCTTTTCGGGCCCTGAAAACACTAAAAGTGACATGTTGCTGTTTTCTGACCAACTAGTGATGAAAACCAGAGGAAACTGCCTTGCTACTATAGACTTCACCAAAGTACATGTTTCTGGCTTGGAAACTTGTTTCTGAGTGCTTCTGGACAAAAGTAACAGCCCAAGTGACAACATGCTGTCAAAATGCTTTTCGGGCCCTGAAAACACTAAAAATGACATGATGCTGTTTTCTGAGCAACTAGTGATGGAAACCACAGGAAACTGCTTTGCTACTATGGAATTCACCAAACCATATGTTTCTGGCTTGGAAACTTGTTTCTGAGTGCTTGTGGTCAAAAGTAACAGCCTAAGTGACAACATGCTCTCAAAATGCTTTTCGGGGCCTGACAAAACTAAAAGTGACATGATGCTGTTTTCTGAGCAACTAGTGATGGAAACCAGAGGAAACTGCCTTGCTACTATAGAATTCACCAAACCACATGTTTCTGGCTTGGAAACTTGTTTCTGAGTGCTTGTGGTCAAAAGTAACAGCCTAAGTGACAACATGCTCTCAAAATGCTTTTCGGTGCCTGAAAACACTCAAAGTGACATGATGCTCTTTTCTGAGCAACTAGTGATGGAAACCACAGAAACTGCCTAGTTACTATAGAATTCACCAAACCACATGTTTCTGGCTTGGAAACTTGTTTCTGAGTGCTTGTGGTCAAAAGTAACAGCCTAAGTGACAACATGCTCTCAAAATGCTTTTCGGGGCCTGAAAACACTAAAAGTGACATGATGCTGTTTTCTGACCACCTAGTGATGGAAACCACAGGAAACTGCCTTGCTACTATGGAATTCACCAAACCACATGTTTCTGGCTTGGAAACTTGTTTCTGAGTGCTTGTGGTCAAAAGTAACAGCCTAAGTGACAACATGCTCTCAAAATGCTTTTCGGTGCCTGAAAACACTCAAAGTGACATGATGCTGTTTTCTGAGCAACTAGTTGAGGGAAACCAGAGGAAACTGCCTTGCTACTATAGAATTCACCAAACCACATGTTTCTGGCTTGGAAACTTGTTTCTGAGTGCTTGTGGTCAAAAGTAACAGCCTAAGTGACAACATGCTCTCAAAATGCTTTTCGGGCCTGAAAACGCTAAAAGTGACATGATGCTGTTTTCTGACCAACTAGTGATGGAAACCAGAGGAAACTGCCTTGCTACTATAGAATTCACCAAACCACATCTTTCTGTATTTCAAACTTGTTTCTGAGTGCTTCTGGTCAAAACTAACAGCCTAAGTGAGAAGATGCTCTCAAAATGCTTTTCGGGGCCTGAAAACACTAAAAATGACATGATGCTGTTTTCTGACCAACTAGTGATGGAAACCAGAGGAAACTGCCTTGCTACTATAGAATTCACCAAACCACATCTTTCTGTCTTTGAAACTTGTTTCTGAGTGCTTGTGGTCAAAAGTAACAGCCTAAGTGACAACATGCTCTCAAAATGCTTTTCAGTGCCTGTAAACACTAAAAGTTACACGATGCTGTTTTCTGACCAACTAGTGATGGAAACCACAGGAAACTGCCTTGCTACTATAGAATTCACCAAACCACATCTTTCTGTATTTCAAACTTGTTTCTGAGTGCTTGTGGTCAAAAGTAACAGCCTAAGTGAGAAGATGCTCTCAAAATGCTTTTCGGGGCCTGAAAACACTAAAAGTTACACGATGCTGTTTTCTGACCAACTAGTGATGGAAACCAGAGGAAACTGCCTTGCTACTATAGAATTCACCAAACCACATCCTTCTGTATTTCAAACTTGTTTCTGAGTGCTTCTGGTCAAAAGTAATAGCCTAAGTGAGAAGATGCTCTCAAAATGCTTTTCGGGGCCTGAAAACGCTAAAAGTGACATGATGCTGTTTTCTGAGCAACTAGTGATGGAAACCAGAGGAAACTGCCTTGCTACTATAGAATTCACCAAACCACATGTTTCTGGCTTGGAAACTTGTTTCTGAGTGCTTGTGGTCAAAAGTAACAGCCTAAGTGACAACATGCTCTCAAAATGCTTTTCGGTGCCTGAAAACACTCAAAGTGACATGATGCTCTTTTCTGAGCAACTAGTGATGGAAACCACAGAAACTGCCTAGTTACTATAGAATTCACCAAACCACATGTTTCTGGCTTGGAAACTTGTTTCTGAGTGCTTGTGGTCAAAAGTAACAGCCTAAGTGACAACATGCTCTCAAAATGCTTTTCGGGGCCTGAAAACACTAAAAGTGACATGATGCTGTTTTCTGACCACCTAGTGATGGAAACCACAGGAAACTGCCTTGCTACTATGGAATTCACCAAACCACATGTTTCTGGCTTGGAAACTTGTTTCTGAGTGCTTGTGGTCAAAAGTAACAGCCTAAGTGACAACATGCTCTCAAAATGCTTTTCGGTGCCTGAAAACACTCAAAGTGACATGATGCTGTTTTCTGAGCAACTAGTTGAGGGAAACCAGAGGAAACTGCCTTGCTACTATAGAATTCACCAAACCACATGTTTCTGGCTTGGAAACTTGTTTCTGAGTGCTTGTGGTCAAAAGTAACAGCCTAAGTGAGAAAATGCTCTCAAAATGCTTTTCGGGGCCTGAAAACGCTAAAAGTGACATGATGCTGTTTTCTGACCAACTAGTGATGGAAACCAGAGGAAACTGCCTTGCTACTATAGAATTCACCAAACCACATCTTTCTGTATTTCAAACTTGTTTCTGAGTGCTTCTGGTCAAAACTAACAGCCTAAGTGAGAAGATGCTCTCAAAATGCTTTTCGGGGCCTGAAAACACTAAAAATGACATGATGCTGTTTTCTGACCAACTAGTGATGGAAACCAGAGGAAACTGTCTGGCTACTATAGAATTCACCAAACCACATCTTTCTGTCTTTGAAACTTGTTTCTGAGTGCTTGTGGTCAAAAGTAACAGCCTAAGTGACAACATGCTCTCAAAATGCTTTTCAGTGCCTGTAAACACTAAAAGTTACAGGATGCTGTTTTCTGACCAACTAGTGATGAAAACCAGAGGAAACTGCCTTGCTACTATAGACTTCACCAAAGTACATGTTTCTGGCTTGGAAACTTGTTTCTGAGTGCTTCTGTTGAAAAGTAACAGCCCAAGTGACAACATGCTGTCAAAATGCTTTTCGGGCCCTGAAAACACTAAAAGTGACATGTTGCTGTTTTCTGACCAACTAGTGATGAAAACCAGAAGAAACTGCCTTGCTACTATAGACTTCACCAAAGTACATGTTTCTGGCTTGGAAACTTGTTTCTGAGTGCTTCTGGACAAAAGTAACAGCCTCAGTGACAACATGCTGTCAAAATGCTTTTCGGGCCCTGAAAACACTAAAAGTGACGTGTTGCTGTTTTCTGACCAACTAGTGATGAAAACCACAAGAAACTGCCTTGCTACTATAGACTTCAGCAAAGTACATGTTTCTGGCTTGGAAACTTGTTTCTGAGTGCTTCTGGACAAAAGTAACAGCCTCAGTGACAACATGCTGTCAAAATGCTTTTCGGGCCCTGAAAACACTAAAAGTGACGTGTTGCTGTTTTCTGACCAACTAGTGATGAAAACCACAAGAAACTGCCTTGCTACTATAGACTTCAGCAAAGTACATGTTTCTGGCTTGGAAACTTGTTTCTGAGTGCTTCTGGACAAAAGTAACAGCCTCAGTGACAACATGCTGTCAAAATGCTTTTCGGGCCCTGAAAACACTAAAAGTGACATGTTGCTGTTTTCTGACCAACTAGTGATGAAAACCACAAGAAACTGCCTTGCTACTATAGACTTCAGCAAAGTACATGTTTCTGGCTTGGAAACTTGTTTCTGAGTGCTTCTGGACAAAAGTAACAGCCTCAGTGACAACATGCTGTCAAAATGCTTTTCGGGCCCTGAAAACACTAAAAGTGACATGTTGCTGTTTTCTGACCAACTAGTGATGAAAACCACAAGAAACTGCCTTGCTACTATAGACTTCAGCAAAGTACATGTTTCTGGCTTGGAAACTTGTTTCTGAGTGCTTCTGGACAAAAGTAACAGCCTCAGTGACAACATGCTGTCAAAATGCTTTTCGGGCCCTGAAAACACTAAAAGTGACATGTTGCTGTTTTCTGACCAACTAGTGATGAAAACCACAAGAAACTGCCTTGCTACTATAGACTTCAGCAAAGTACATGTTTCTGGCTTGGAAACTTGTTTCTGAGTGCTTCTGGACAAAAGTAACAGCCTCAGTGACAACATGCTGTCAAAATGCTTTTCGGGCCCTGAAAACACTAAAAGTGACGTGTTGCTGTTTTCTGACCAACTAGTGATGAAAACCACAAGAAACTGCCTTGCTACTATAGACTTCAGCAAAGTACATGTTTCTGACTTGGAAACTTGTTTCTGAGTGCTTCTGGACAAAAGTAACAGCCTCAGTGACAACATGCTGTCAAAATGCTTTTCGGGCCCTGAAAACACTAAAAGTGACGTGTTGCTGTTTTCTGACCAACTAGTGATGAAAACCACAAGAAACTGCCTTGCTACTATAGACTTCAGCAAAGTACATGTTTCTGGCTTGGAAACTTGTTTCTGAGTGCTTCTGGACAAAAGTAACAGCCTCAGTGACAACATGCTGTCAAAATGCTTTTCGGGCCCTGAAAACACTAAAAGTGACATGTTGCTGTTTTCTGACCAACTAGTGATGAAAACCACAAGAAACTGCCTTGCTACTATAGACTTCAGCAAAGTACATGTTTCTGGCTTGGAAACTTGTTTCTGAGTGCTTCTGGACAAAAGTAACAGCCTCAGTGACAACATGCTGTCAAAATGCTTTTCGGGCCCTGAAAACACTAAAAGTGACATGTTGCTGTTTTCTGACCAACTAGTGATGAAAACCACAAGAAACTGCCTTGCTACTATAGACTTCAGCAAAGTACATGTTTCTGGCTTGGAAACTTGTTTCTGAGTGCTTCTGGACAAAAGTAACAGCCTCAGTGACAACATGCTGTCAAAATGCTTTTCGGGCCCTGAAAACACTAAAAGTGACGTGTTGCTGTTTTCTGACCAACTAGTGATGAAAACCACAAGAAACTGCCTTGCTACTATAGACTTCAGCAAAGTACATGTTTCTGGCTTGGAAACTTGTTTCTGAGTGCTTCTGGACAAAAGTAACAGCCTCAGTGACAACATGCTGTCAAAATGCTTTTCGGGCCCTGAAAACACTAAAAGTGACGTGTTGCTGTTTCTGACCAACTAGTGATGAAAACCACAAGAAACTGCCTTGCTACTATAGACTTCAGCAAAGTACATGTTTCTGGCTTGGAAACTTGTTTCTGAGTGCTTCTGGACAAAAGTAACAGCCTCAGTGACAACATGCTGTCAAAATGCTTTTCGGGCCCTGAAAACACTAAAAGTGACGTGTTGCTGTTTTCTGACCAACTAGTGATGAAAACCACAAGAAACTGCCTTGCTACTATAGACTTCAGCAAAGTACATGTTTCTGGCTTGGAAACTTGTTTCTGAGTGCTTCTGGACAAAAGTAACAGCCTCAGTGACAACATGCTGTCAAAATGCTTTTCGGGCCCTGAAAACACTAAAAGTGACATGTTGCTGTTTTCTGACCAACTAGTGATGAAAACCACAAGAAACTGCCTTGCTACTATAGACTTCAGCAAAGTACATGTTTCTGGCTTGGAAACTTGTTTCTGAGTGCTTCTGGACAAAAGTAACAGCCTCAGTGACAACATGCTGTCAAAATGCTTTTCGGGCCCTGAAAACACTAAAAGTGACATGTTGCTGTTTTCTGACCAACTAGTGATGAAAACCACAAGAAACTGCCTTGCTACTATAGACTTCAGCAAAGTACATGTTTCTGGCTTGGAAACTTGTTTCTGAGTGCTTCTGGACAAAAGTAACAGCCTCAGTGACAACATGCTGTCAAAATGCTTTTCGGGCCTGAAAACACTAAAAGTGACATGTTGCTGTTTTCTGACCAACTAGTGATGAAAACCACAAGAAACTGCCTTGCTACTATAGACTTCAGCAAAGTACATGTTTCTGGCTTGGAAACTTGTTTCTGAGTGCTTCTGGACAAAAGTAACAGCCTCAGTGACAACATGCTGTCAAAATGCTTTTCGGGCCCTGAAAACACTAAAAGTGACATGTTGCTGTTTTCTGACCAACTAGTGATGAAAACCACAAGAAACTGCCTTGCTACTATAGACTTCAGCAAAGTACATGTTTCTGGCTTGGAAACTTGTTTCTGAGTGCTTCTGGACAAAAGTAACAGCCTCAGTGACAACATGCTGTCAAAATGCTTTTCGGGCCCTGAAAACACTAAAAGTGACGTGTTGCTGTTTTCTGACCAACTAGTGATGAAAACCACAAGAAACTGCCTTGCTACTATAGACTTCAGCAAAGTACATGTTTCTGGCTTGGAAACTTGTTTCTGAGTGCTTCTGGACAAAAGTAACAGCCTCAGTGACAACATGCTGTCAAAATGCTTTTCGGGCCCTGAAAACACTAAAAGTGACATGTTGCTGTTTTCTGACCAACTAGTGATGAAAACCACAAGAAACTGCCTTGCTACTATAGACTTCAGCAAAGTACATGTTTCTGGCTTGGAAACTTGTTTCTGAGTGCTTCTGGACAAAAGTAACAGCCTCAGTGACAACATGCTGTCAAAATGCTTTTCGGGCCCTGAAAACACTAAAAGTGACATGTTGCTGTTTTCTGACCAACTAGTGATGAAAACCACAAGAAACTGCCTTGCTACTATAGACTTCAGCAAAGTACATGTTTCTGGCTTGGAAACTTGTTTCTGAGTGCTTCTGGACAAAAGTAACAGCCTCAGTGACAACATGCTGTCAAAATGCTTTTCGGGCCCTGAAAACACTAAAAGTGACATGTTGCTGTTTTCTGACCAACTAGTGATGAAAACCACAAGAAACTGCCTTGCTACTATAGACTTCAGCAAAGTACATGTTTCTGGCTTGGAAACTTGTTTCTGAGTGCTTCTGGACAAAAGTAACAGCCTCAGTGACAACATGCTGTCAAAATGCTTTTCGGGCCCTGAAAACACTAAAAGTGACGTGTTGCTGTTTTCTGACCAACTAGTGATGAAAACCACAAGAAACTGCCTTGCTACTATAGACTTCAGCAAAGTACATGTTTCTGGCTTGGAAACTTGTTTCTGAGTGCTTCTGGACAAAAGTAACAGCCTCAGTGACAACATGCTGTCAAAATGCTTTTCGGGCCCTGAAAACACTAAAAGTGACATGTTGCTGTTTTCTGACCAACTAGTGATGAAAACCACAAGAAACTGCCTTGCTACTATAGACTTCAGCAAAGTACATGTTTCTGGCTTGGAAACTTGTTTCTGAGTGCTTCTGGACAAAAGTAACAGCCTCAGTGACAACATGCTGTCAAAATGCTTTTCGGGCCCTGAAAACACTAAAAGTGACATGTTGCTGTTTTCTGACCAACTAGTGATGAAAACCACAAGAAACTGCCTTGCTACTATAGACTTCAGCAAAGTACATGTTTCTGGCTTGGAAACTTGTTTCTGAGTGCTTCTGGACAAAAGTAACAGCCTCAGTGACAACATGCTGTCAAAATGCTTTTCGGGCCCTGAAAACACTAAAAGTGACGTGTTGCTGTTTTCTGACCAACTAGTGATGAAAACCACAAGAAACTGCCTTGCTACTATAGACTTCAGCAAAGTACATGTTTCTGGCTTGGAAACTTGTTTCTGAGTGCTTCTGGACAAAAGTAACAGCCTCAGTGACAACATGCTGTCAAAATGCTTTTCGGGCCCTGAAAACACTAAAAGTGACGTGTTGCTGTTTTCTGACCAACTAGTGATGAAAACCACAAGAAACTGCCTTGCTACTATAGACTTCAGCAAAGTACATGTTTCTGGCTTGGAAACTTGTTTCTGAGTGCTTCTGGACAAAAGTAACAGCCTCAGTGACAACATGCTGTCAAAATGCTTTTCGGGCCCTGAAAACACTAAAAGTGACGTGTTGCTGTTTTCTGACCAACTAGTGATGAAAACCACAAGAAACTGCCTTGCTACTATAGACTTCAGCAAAGTACATGTTTCTGGCTTGGAAACTTGTTTCTGAGTGCTTCTGGACAAAAGTAACAGCCTCAGTGACAACATGCTGTCAAAATGCTTTTCGGGCCCTGAAAACACATAAAAGTGACGTGTTGCTGTTTTCTGACCAACTAGTGATGAAAACCACAAGAAACTGCCTTGCTACTATAGACTTCAGCAAAGTACATGTTTCTGGCTTGGAAACTTGTTATCTGAGTGCTTCTGGACAAAAGTAACAGCCTCAGTGACAACACAAAATGCTTTTCGGGCCCTGAAAACACTAAAAGTGACATGTTGCTGTTTTCTGA